>NC_133930.1:16722775-17034206 GCF_964199755.1 Larus michahellis
TAGCCAGCCATGACAACTACAAGACACAGCTATACAATGATGACTTGTGGGTTGAGTTTATTGAGTTGGACATAGAAGACCCTGATGAAAAGAACAGAGTCTCAGATACCGACAGGCTCCTCAGTGAAGATCATCTGAAATCACACAGTTGCTTGGGAGCAAAGGATGATGATTCTGGACGGGCCAGTTGTTGTGAACCAGATATTCCAGAGACAGACTTCAGTGCAAGTGACACGTGTGATGCCATCTCTGATATTGATCAGTTCAGAAAGGTAACTGAAAAAGAAGAGGATCTCTTGTGCCTTGATAGAAAAGATAAAGATGAGTCACTTCCAAGCCTTGCTGACACAGACGTCCAACTGCCACACAGGAGTACTCAGTCCGAAAATAGACAGCTGTGGCCACCTTTTGCAGACTCAGCTAGTCCATCGGTCCATACCCAGCTAAGTAACCAGAATTCGTTGACAAATACTGACTTTTATGCACAAGTGAGTGATATTACTCCGGCAGGCAGTGTTGTACTTTCACCAGGGCAGAAATCCAAGGTGGGGAGAGCACAGTGTGAAGGCTGCACGGAACAAAACTTCACCATGGACAACGCCTACTTCTGTGAGACAGATGTGAAAAAATGTATTGCTGTGACTTCCCACGAAGAGGATGAGCCACGTGTCCAGGAGCAAAGCTGTAACGAGGACGCTTACTTCACCACAGAGAGCCTTACCACTACCGGTGTCAACCTTGGAGCTTCAACAGCAGAAACCCCAAGCTCAGAGATGCCTGTTCCAGACTATACGTCTATTCACATCGTTCACTCTCCACAAGGCCTGGTGCTCAATGCAACGGCGCTGCCCATGCCAGAAAAGGAATTCAACATGTCTTGTGGCTACGTGAGCACAGACCAGCTGAACAAAATCATGCCGTAGCTCTTCTTTGACTAGGTGTGTGCAGTATTTCACAGCAGAGAGTCAGCTTGGGCTTGTACGCTGAAAGCAAAATGAAGTCTAAAAGTTTCTTGTGGTTCTTATAATTTTATCTGACATGTTGCAACATGAAATATTCATCAAAATATTCCTATTGTGTTCTGTAAATATTATCTATGAATTTGTCTTGAGACTTTTACTAGCAGTGACTGTCTTGTTCTTGTGGGTGTTGATTTTTGTGATATGAAACATTGAAATTACTGTTTAATGTACAGTAAATCATGCATTTTGATAAAGCTAAAAATCAGGTGGTTTAAAGTCTAAGAATTTAGTAAAAACCATGCTGTTGGCAGAGATCTTTATATCAATAATTTGGAACTGAACATATAGGTGAAAAAACCAAAAGTAGCTTGAATAAAAACACATCTATTTTGATTTATATGAATTAATAAAATATATTTTAATATTTTAGTCATACAAACATAAACTTTTTCTATTACACTACACACTGTAGTTCAATTATGATGACCCATCTAAGGAATACATTTGCTGCAATCTTAAAAAGGAGTTTTCTGTTTTATAAAAGTTTTGTTCGCAGCAAAAAAGAAAAAATAGATTTTTACAGAGCCATTTTATACTTCCAAAGAAACCTGTAGAAAAATTTTGCAATATTGTAGGAACTTAAAGTAACTGATTCTATTACTTTCTTATGGTACCTAATATAAAAATATACATTCAATTTAAAGTTTTGTAGAAAACTTTAAAATATACAAAACATTTGGGCAAATTATTCTATTCTTCATCAGATTGTGGTTAATGCTAATAATACACTTTTTTATAAGCAAAATTTTGTTGACCACAGTGTTAAACAATGTGCAACTATACTTTCACTGAAAATTTTTGAGAACACATGAATAAGCTCTGGTGACTTAGCAGCATAGTCTCTTTACATTTGACCAACTTCTGAAGCCCTCCTACAGCCAAAGGTATCACTACATTTACTAGTTTGCGCCACAGAAAGCCTTGATTAAAAAAGCAAAATAAGGACTTCAGGAGTTAGCCAGCAGTTCATTTTTAAAGATATGACAGAATTAAAAGACTTCAGCAGAACACGGGAATTGAATATGGTATTGTTCAAAAGTGTTTTTTGTTTTTGCAGCCTAACAGCATCTCCTCTGACCGCGTTAGGCAGACTTTCAGAAGGGACGGAGAGAAAACTGAAACTCAGTGGGAAAACTCTCTTTGTTCCTATGTATATTAAGAACATGACGGAGCTCTGCAATGAACTATTATTGCTTCAGAAGTTACCTTCCTAGGCCATGTTTTCATCTTAGTAGGGTTCTTCTTAGAAAGCAAATGGGGATGTTTATTTCTTTTCTCTGACCTGAACTGAGGTGTACGAAGTACAGCGAATGCAGGTCAAATGCAGGTCTTGCTCATGCTGTCTCCCACTGAACTCACTGATGCTCTCCTTGTGACCAAGGGCTACAGGACTGGGCCCAACTATTGGGTGGGATTTTTAAGTTTAGCACGTACTTTATGGTAAATGTGCATTAGATATTCTGCTAATTTGCTGCTATATTTTTCTAACAGCTACATTATTTAGTTTCATATAAAATTTCATAGATGATAGACACTAATGCAAGCAATGCCTATGTGTGTGTTTGGAAGAAGTTTCTTACTCTGTTTCTATTGCCAAAAATAGTTAAATACCTCAATCAAACTCAGAATGTCATTTTGGTACTTTACTGGTCACACAAGCCATTATACGCTGGTCAGAAGATGTGTCTTTCAGTTTCTGTTTAACTTCCCTTATGTCAGTGTTTTGTTTGTTTTTCTCAAAGTTCAATAAATGTATTGTCTTTGGTCTGTCCTGACACAATGTGTTTTATTGCAGATAATTAATTTTTTTATGGAAAACAGAGATTGTATTAGGAGAAATCAAGTATTTCTCATTGAATAAAGTAGAATGCAGCTTTCTTTAGAATAGAAGCAGTGCCTAATGGGATCGGTGTTTTCACTGATTGATATGTATGTAGTTAAAAATAGAAGCATGGACCTAAATTTATAGATGGAGATAGGACATGCTGTACCTAGAACTGGCCAAGACATTTGTTGTGTTGCTAATTTAGCAGACCTGTTTACCTTTGGCTGGAACAGCCTGTGGTTGCAAATAAATAAGCTGCACTAGTTCAAGGTTTACACCTACAGTTGAATCCACAAATCAGATATTCTGGCAAACCTCAATAGTTACTTGTAGTGACACTTAAAGCCTAATATATGTTCAGTATATGAACTCTGAAATGTCCAATTTCTGTCTCTGTGGAAAATGACATATCTTGAACATCTCCCAGTGTGTAACGTGGTAATATAAAACTGCTTCTCTTCTCTCTCTAGAGGTAGGGAGGGAGCTGTTGGAGGAATCTGACTAGACAAGGGTAAGCCCTTTCCTCCCAAGGGAATCAGGGTGAGATTCAGTTCCTCTACATAGTCATCCAGTGCCATTTAAGGTATGTAATCAGGCTTCCAGGTGCTGGTCCAGAGCAGCATGGGTCTTGTGTAGATTCTGTCTTATCTAAAAGCTTAATATATTTGCTAATTAAGGCGTCTTGATCTTGATGCGAATTTCACCTTAGCTGAACCATTGGACAAGGAAAGCCAGAGAGTGGCATTGGTGTTCTCTTATGGTTTACACTCTCTGTAGCAACCACTTCGTCTGTAGAACTCAATGCAAATTAACTATCATGATGAGTAAATATCCTTGCTGGTACCTCCTGCTTGAAGAACTAAGCTTCAGAAGGCTTATGCCTTTTATAAGGCTCTAAAAATACCTCAGCTTCAGAGGGAGTTGGAGGATTCACAGATGGACTTTAAGAAATGGCAGTGAAGACAGTGGTTCACCACTGGCACGTGGGGAACTCCATCTCCCACTGCCCTCACCTGTGCCAGTTCCACTGTGCTTTGCCAGTGCCCTTCCATGGGCAGATCCAACTTTCTAAAACCCAAGCAAATCATGAAAGCAAAGTATCAGAAGTTACCTTCGATTAATGAGTTAAAAACTGGTTGAGCAAAGTGCCAGATGAGCACTTTGAAAAGCCAGCTTGAGCTCCTTCCTATCTCCAGCAGCAGTGCAGCTCAAGTAACCATATGCCAAATGACTGCCATTTATGTACAGTTCACATGTGAGTGGTTAGAAGAGAAATACAAGTGTCAGACTTGCAGTTGTCTCTGAAATTTTCATTTTATATTGGCAATCTGCTCTTTTCCTACAGAACACAGCAACCTATTATTTCAGGATCTAATGCACTTGCCAGATACAGAAAAGCTTATATTACATGGTTGCAAAGCAACCTGTTTATTTACTTTCACCTTTTCTTTGAAGTGTGGGATAATAGATCTGTGCTTTACAGAAAGAGCCTCTGGACGAGTGATTTGTTATCTTCTCTCTTATTCATATTGAGAAATAACGCTACATATTGTCCCAATGCCAGACATGTGAGTCAGTGTAAAAGTGAGAGAATTCATTCCTTTAGGAATGCCTACTAAAATTTTACTTTTCAAGTTTAATCAATGACTAAAATGTACAAGGTGGAAAGAAATAGACATCACAGAGGGACACTGTAAGCATGGAGTATTTTGCTGGTAAAACCAGTAATTTTCACTACGTTGAAGCTTTTGGCATGTAAGCTGGCTGCACTTGTTCCCGTTCTTGGAATGATATTTTACACAGATATTGCCTGGCAGAGGCAATATATGCATATCTGTATTCAGAAACCATGTTGGTTCTCAAAAGCAAGGAGGACTCAAGTTGTTCTGCTGGCTGACTTTTGGTGTCATCTTGGTTTGGAATAGTTTGGGTTTGAGCCGCTTTTCTCCATCAAAGACAATGTGCATTTCCAAGGCTTCAAGTTACTGCTACAAGAGACTGAAACAGCACCATCTATACCAGCTTCCATAAAGATAAGAAATAATTTCGTCAAACATAATGATTTACACTTATATTCTTTACTACTCAAATTGAAATATTTTTCCTGGTTTACGATACAGGAGGTGGGATTAGCAGATTATGAAAGCGTTCACTCTTTCTGAATGAAAATTAACATTATGGAAGGTATGTTTTGTATTTCAAAATAGTAGGAATATTAAAGAATAGTGCTCTATAGACTTGCCATGCTGTTATGGCTTAGCCCTAGCCAGCAACAAAGAACCACGCAACCGCTTGCTCACTCCTCCCCCTCCAGTGGGATGGGGTGGAGATTCCAAAAGAAAAAACGTGCTTTTAGAAATGCTTCAAGTTAATGATGGCAATCCATGTTGGGAACACGCTACTGTTATTCCCAGCTTAATATATACAACTACGTATGCAACAGCACAGTTGTAAGAATGGGAAATAAGGCTCTGGTTCAAAGAAAAACTTAAAACCCTATGACATGTAGCCACAGGCAACCTTGTTTTCCTGCACTGAGATGTGCTATTTCAGGGGCTCATTACCAGACACCCTATAAAATGGAGTGCCTGACTCAGATTGCCTGATTTGAGAGGGAAAGGGAGGAAAAAGTTTAGAGCATGTTGTTATTTTTAGTAAAGAAGCAATACAAACTTCGGGGATGGGCAAAGAGGTAAACACTACAGAATATAACATTTTCATTACACATTTTTCAGTTCTAATTCAGAATATCCTAGTTCACCAAGACCACGGTAAGAATTTAATCAGCTTTTATAGCCAATTGACTTTGAGGAGATACCAGTGGATGTACTTCTCTCTTGGAGCTCCCTTTGTTTAAATGTAATTTTACAGTTCAAATTCTTCTTTCTGACTGATCATTCTTAATTGCACACACAGGCAGTGCTTTAACCGCTATAGACACCATGCCCTCAGGCCACAAAGAAGCAGGATGTAGCCCAAATCCATTTCCATGAGTTTTATATATTATTTAAACACTCTGGCATAGCTGTATTGAGCAAGTTCCTCACCTTCTCTACTCTGGGCTATCAGAGAATGTAGGCAACATTCAGAAATAAATGGAAGAGAAGAGAAACAATTAACAGTGGTGGCAGAGAACCAGGCAAGCTGGAGCAGCTGCCAGGAGTCAGCAAGGTTCAGGGTAATTAGCTGTAGGTGGAGCTGTAGGAGTGGTGTAGATGACAAGAACTGTAGTCAGTAGTTGTAATGAAAGCAGATGCAGCTATTAAAATCGATGCATCTAGTAAATTGACACAAAAGTTTGGCAGGTTTCATCTTTTTTGCCACAGGTTTTGGTATTTTTTTTGCATAATATGAACTTGTTTATCCTAATATATGAAATTTAGCTGACTAATGATACATTAGCTTCCTGAAATTAGTCTAAAAAAGCAGAGGATCCTTCCATATCATGTTGCAAAATGTCTGAGAACATAACTGAACTACCCTCCTCCAAACTGGAAGGAAAAAAAGTCTGCAGGAATCTTAGTGGGAGCAAAAGCAAAGTTGAAGAGCTGACAGCTTTCTGTAGCTTCCCAACACAGATGTTATAATGATGCTTCCACTATTGTCCTTGGTCTGCATTTGAGATCATGCTGAAGGAATTAAAATCTGTTCCATAAGACACACCTGAGGCCTAGACATGCCAGGAAACTGGTTCCTCACGCTTTTTTCTTCAGTAGTAAAATTAACAGAAAATACATTTTATATATTTTTTCAAATTGTACATGAAATCTTATGATATTATACCAGAAAGACACAAAGTATAGAACCATACAGTGTCAGTAACATTCTCATACTAAGAAAGAGGTTAAATTTTCTGATCTATTTCACAGCGGCTATCTGTGTAGCATGTACAGGACTACAATCTCAAATTACAAACAAAGGAAATACCAACCTTCCCCTTCTGAATGGAAAACCTCTTCAGGAACTAATTCTGTGAGCCAACTAAATGTACTTTCCCTGAAGAGTAAGGCACAAGCTTGTGAAGTTACCAAAGACAAAATGATTCCTAGCGAAACTCTGCTACCAAATAAGTGGGTCCAACCCTTCTTCAACAGCTGTCTGAGCACCATATGCTTGTTACCCAGATATGTTACAATCATTATGAGCACCCTGTCCTCCATCTGTGGCCCAGCTGTGTGGGATTCCTTAAGCTAACTTTTCACCTACGTGTTAGAATTCTTTCTTTGTCACGGCGTATTTTTTTATGGAATCAGAAAGATTTGCTCGTGCCTTGAAATGCCATGTAAACTTTTAAGTGAAATTTCCTGAGCCAAACTACTGATGGAAGAATGTGCAATTCTGGGCAAGGACCTGTGTTAACTGCAATTTGATTTGTAAACCTACAATATTTAAAAAAGCAAAGTGTTACTCAAGTGTAGTGCATATAATTTGTAATGGTAGTCAGACTACAAGAATAGACCAGCCAAGGAATGACCTATGTTATGAAAAGATCTATCGACGCAAGTCTATTGCTTTTATAGTGTAAGTAATGGCAAAGCTGTATCACTTTCTTCAGAATGTGATTAGTATTAATCAGCTGATTTCTGCCAATCACCATCCAATCAATTATAACAACCTTCTGAATTTACTTCATTGAGGAATGTATTAAATGACTATTTAGAAGCAAAATGTGTGCGTGTCGGCTGGCACTGACAGTTGAGCGCTGTCACAAACAGAAATACAGGAAAATAGAAGCATATGTGTCTTTACAAGCTGTCTTTCTGCTTCCGTAGTGTAGTAAATGATGCTTCAGACACAAGCATGGCTCTCTCACAAGACTACCCCCAACTGTTTAACTTCCATAGAATAAAGGCTAATGGAGGGAAAAATAAGAAACAAAAGAAAACAAACAAAATACTGTCCAAATGGACTCCTTCAGACAGGATCAGTTAGACAACATTTGACAGTGTCTGGAAAATGTAGTCCCTAACAAAGCAGTATGCTCTTATTGTGTATTAGACGTAGTTAAGAAAGTATGCTCCTTGCCAATCACACACACGTTTGTGCGGTTCAAACACTCACTATCAGCCTGATTTTTTTAGCAGCACAAGAAAACTAGGTCAGAAGTTCATCATTACTTTAAAAGTACAAGAGATCCAGAATTACAAATAAATTATAAGAATATAATTGTGCTTAACATTGAAATTATAACAGTTTGACCCACCAATATATCAACAGAAAGATAAATCTGGTGTATTTGGGAAAGCAAAGGAATGCAGGCTATGTTACTTAGGAAGCCAGTGGAAGCAATACAATTACTCCCCTTGACTTCGTCCTTCTTTCTCTATTGCTCTTCATCCCTAAGGTTCATCAGTCTTCTTTGTCCTATCCTATTTAAAATCGATAGAATATCCATCTGTTAAATGCAAAGAATGTTTTTGTAGGCTCACATCATGGCTTGCGGGACAGAGCTTTGGCATGGTTGGAATGCTGACATGGCTGCAGTATAAATAGTAATTCGTAAAGTGAAAATCTTTTGAGGAGAAAACTATTCTAGTGACTTCAAGTTTTACAGAAGCAAATCATCAAAATCAACAATCTATTTTTGCATAATTATGTTCTTTCTGAAACCTACTGCAAGTGGATGACATTGATACACTCTAGTGAAGAATACTTGACTACTGAAGAACTCAGGGTGTAAGAATATCTGAATCTGCCTGTGTGCAGATAGACACTTTCTTCCCTGTAGCATAGATTAAATTTTTGTATTAGTGCAGTTAAATTATTTAGTCTAGGTATTAGGCATAGGTACGTATGTATATGCTTGAGAAAATTTAAACATAAATGAGCATCTGTGTCAGACAAAGAGCAAATGAGCTGTGCTGCAAATTAATGTTTTCACTCCTGCTTGGGTGATGGTTGAGACTTTTAAAACAAAAATATTGTTCTGACAAGCTAAATGACTGCAAAGGTCTCTTAGGGTCTAATGACATATGAGGGGCTTTTTGCCTCTTGGAAACAGCACGTACCAGTCTGTCTATGCAACCAAGTGCTGGAACATGCTGTCTACCTTCAATACCATATGGTTAAATATTTTATTAAAAGTTATGCTGCAGACGAACACAGGCTATTCCAGAAAAAGGCTTGTAGACAGCATGATACAGTGAGCTGGTTTTCCAACTGTAGTAATTTAGAAAGTTATTTCAGGAGGCAAACCAAAGCCATTTTGAGTTGAGCATGTGCTACAGCTAACACAGAAGATTGTGTGATTTTTAGATCTGACCCTAATGACTCCTTCTGGAGATTACAAAATCCAGGTTTTTACAGAGTCACAGAATGATACACATTTTAGGAGATTTAATTTCCAATTTACGTAGTGTTTACCTTCTTTTTTTTTTGTTCATCCTGCATCTCAGAATACTCCTGTTGAGATTACAAGAATATGGAAGTCATATAGGCAACATCAGAAATTTACTGCCTACCAATGTCCTGTTACAAATAAACAAATTTGTGCTTCGATACATACCATAAACACTAATGCTAAGCCATTATTTTTTCAATCACTGAAGCAATAAAGCAAAGATTAGGTCATCCTTTGTCAAGAAAAAAGACACCAGTACAGAGGAAAAAATACTTTGTGGAAGAACATTTCTGTTTTGTTTCTGAACAAAATAACAGCTCAAGCACATGCTGAAACTAAGTGGCCTTTTATGTTGTTTGGCTCCATTATGAGGATAAGGTCACGTACATAGTCTTTTTTTTTTCCTTTTTTTTTTTCTAAATCCTCCCACCCCAAAACTTAGGTAACAAACATGCATGAGTGATGGTAACATGCAATCAGCTATTTTTACTGAGGTTACTTTAATGGCTACAGATACTGTTTGAACAGATGTATGTACCTGCACACATACATATCTCTATTTATATATTTAAACACATATATTTAAAGTGTTCTAGTATATTAGCCTACCCAATAAGCATGTATTTATATGTATTTGTGTATATATGTATGTTTTCATCCTTTGGACAAACATAGAATTATTTCAGAGAAAGCAACAGGAATGGGTGCTTCTATACCAAAAATCCCTCCTGACAGACCGCTTTCATCTCCTAAACCAGAAAAATAAATCCTTTTAGCAAGAGGAATACAACATAGCGAACAGTATGCTGATGCCCAAGATGCATGATAGTACAATTTATCCCCCCATCGTACCGAGCTATTCTGCAGCCTGACACTATAGTGTGTTAAACACTGTGATGAGTGCTCTAGCAGTCTAGAACAGGTTAAAAGCAATGCTTTTCCTTCCATGTCCCCTTCAGAACAAGAGGAAAAAAATCTTTTTGTAAACTGAGTTGAAGCTTGCAAACCGTAACTCTGTAAATGCAGCTGACACGCTGTTTTGACGTGGCTGGGGTTGTATGGAAGGGTACTAAAGACTGTCAAAATATAATAACATGAATATCAGTAAAAAATTACTCAAGCATATGCCTAACCATGAGATTTTAAATGCATGCAGATGCTGCTGCTTGTGAGAAATAGGATAGGAAACACAGCTGGGACTGCCATGTCGTAGGTCTTTAGCACAGAAGTTTCTCTTACAAAGATGCTCATAACAGTAATATACGGCATTCGTGTTTTCCCTTTGTGTTAGGAACCCTGTGTAGGTTGCACTGTATCAGTACAGCATCACCCAGCTGTCTGCCGGTTTCTGCCAGAAAAGACCTCCCTACTTGCCTAATACACAGTGGATGTCAGACATTTTTTCAGTGACCATCAGACTCTTGAGCTGTCTTGCCAGGGAAGTAACTACCCTATAAAAAAAGAAAAAAAAATAGAATGAACTCTAAATGAACTATAGAAAACCACTCATATTCTGGAAGTTTGCAGTACTAAACTGCTTACTAGTTTAGGAGCAATATTTTAAAAGCTGAAACAAAAGAATATTTGCAGACTCCTAAACCTATTATAAGTTAAATGTTCTATCCCTGTCTTACAGTCTTTTGTTCCTTGTATTTCTGTGTCAAAATCCGCCATACATTTTTGCTTCAGTTTTTTTTCTGCATTTTTTCCCAGTCTGCTCACAGTAATCACCTTCCCAGTGGCTAAATGACATATTTACATATGGGTCACTCAGCACAGCATTAATCCAAATATAACGTATGACCACAGCGCAACACTTTTGCCTAATCAATGAGAATTGGATTTCAGTCTTCATTCCCCGTCTTCCTGTGAATGTAGTCTGTAAAATAAAACCACCACTAAATAATTAAAATAAAAAAGAGTCTGTGCAATACACTGTGGTTTACTGTGCATTAAATCCTCACCACTCAGAGTTTGTTGGGTTTTTTATCTTTATAGCAATCAGCAGTGATTGTGCACCTTTTTCTGTGTCTAAGATGAGCACTTACTGCTGTGACATTTCACTTTGAACCAAAACACTGATCTAGTCTTTTCTAACAAATGACCTTATTAAACGGAAATTTTTTTTAAGTATCAAACCTTTTGAGCTGCAGTTTAAAAGGACAAGTGAAACTTTGCAAGAGTTTGTAAAAATTGGTCAGTGAAGTGGGGAAAGTGAACTAGAAAACAGAAGCAGCATGTACTGAGTTTCCTGCGAGATGACAGGAGTACCCCTTTCCTTATTAGTATGCATTATCGTGACACATTTGGCAGCGTGTCCTTTCCCCACTTGTATCTCAGCTGCACATCTTCCATACCCAAAAATTATTTTCATCACTTTCTCTATGTCAATGTCCCCCCAGACACTGACAACCCTCAGACATTCTGACAAAGCAGTTGCCTGCAAACAGCATTTGTGACCGTGACTAGTAGGTTGCCATTTCTCTGGATGTGCTCAGGCATGCTCCCACAGCTTCTGATCTGCACGGCAGGCAGTTCTGCCTATGAGGACAGCATCAACAAGCATTCAAGATGTAACGTCTCTCTCTATTACAAATGAAACCAGATCATCTGAGAATGCTACAGCATGTTTAGCATTTCTGAGAATTTATTCTAGCATGCAGATGCGTCCCTAGAAATGTCATTTTAGACCCTGTTTCTGAAAAAAACACGTCAATAAAGTAAATTGTTTCTGTATAAATCTAAGCCTGTAAAACAATTCCTCTTCAGATTATGCCATAAAACAATCTTCTTCTTGAAGATATCCCAAACTCAACTTGACAAGGCCATGAGCAACCCATTCTAGCTTTGAAGCTGGCCCTGCTTAGAGAAGGGGTTTTGACCAGGAGAGCTCCAGAAGTCCCTCTAAACTAAATTATTCAGTGATTCTCTTAAGGATAACAGTCACTCAACCAGCGCTACCAATCCCAAAACCTAGTTATGATCATTTAAATGACAAAATCGTTAATATTTTTCTGTGAAGTTTTCAGCAAGAGTGTCTAGCTAAGCCTATTCTAGGTACAACACTTGCTGACGTGAACCCAACTGCCTCAGCAGGTTTGTTTCCATGGTAAGGCAGGATACTAAACCTTACATTAGACACTCCTAGCAGGATTAAAGACAGGTTGGTATGTCTTGATCATCAACTCAACTTTAGCCTAGAAAAGAAGCAATTTATACCTAGTGAGGTAGGAAGAATCTGACCCTAGGGGCCTTAGGGTGCAGCTCAGTGCCAGGGGGCCTAGGGGTACATGCCCACATGGCACTGGATGTCCTGGACACTTCTCTCAGAAGACCTTTGTGGCAGTTTCCCTCAGAAAAAACAGGATAGGCCTGGGAGTGTCGCTGCTCAGCAGCCATAGTTACATGCGCAGTATAAATACTGAGAAACCAGTGACAAAGGGAATGGATCAATCCCTTTGTATCTCACTTAATTGCTCCCATCAAACGTCTATTTGCTGCTGTTCAAAGGAACGTTCATTGGCACATGAAGTCCCCCCTCATAGAATGGTTTGGGTTGGAAGGGACCTTAAAGATCACCTAGCTCCAACCCCCCTGCCCTGGGCAGGGACACCTCCCACTAGACCAGGCTGCTCAAAGCCCCATCCAGCCTGGCCTTGAACACCTCCAGGGATGGGGCATCCACAACCTCCCTGGGCAACCTGTTCCAGTGTTTCACCAATATGAGGAGCCATTTGATAAAATAACTCACATACTACACGGAGGAGTGAAATCAGGGCCTCAACAGGTGCTCTACTGAGGCGTTCGGGTTGTGTTTGTATTTTTGGTGAGGCCGCAAGCAGCGGCACCGCCGCTAGGGTCTATGAAGCCAGCATCGGGGTGCACTGCCCCAGCCCAGCTCCCCCGTCACCCTGCCCCCACGGTGACGGTTACGCCCCGGGTAGCTGGCGAGAGGCGCCAGCAGACCACCAGCCCCCGCCGCTCCTCTCAGGGCAGGGCGAGGCGGAGCCTCCTGCCCCGCCGACGCCGCGGTCCCACACCCCCCCAGGGCTGGGCAGGTACCCCCGCGGGGTGCGTGGTGGTACGCTCCGGGGTTCCCGCCGCCGGGTGGGCGCGCGCGTTCCGCTTCCTCTCAGGTGGCCGTCGGGGAGCGGGGCAGGGTGAGGGCGGCTTGTTGCCTCCTCTCGCCCCTGTCGGGAGCGCCGTCGTCCTCCCCGCGCCCTGAGGAGTAAGCGTCGGAGCTTTGAGTGCACCTGAGGCTGTCGGAGGCTCCGACCCAGGGCGCTTTGTGTAGCCAAAGGGCAGAGGTGGGAAGAGGGAAAGGGGGTGGCAAGGCCTCCTCGGCGGGGTTTGCGGTGCCGCTGCCCTGTCGCGGTTGTCTGTGAAATCGGATGAGGGGATGGAGTTCTCCCCACTTGTGGTTGCCACTTGGGTGGTGACAATTTTGATGTGAGAACCATGTTTTAAATGTCTTCAAGGAGTGAGTAATGAAAGCAAGGTTATATAGTCCATGCAAATGCCAGGTGCCTATCTTAAGGAAGGGCAGAGGTCAGAAAAATTATGTGGCTATTCGAAGTGCTTATTATTGAGTATTTACTATGTTCAATTGAGATAGGCAGTTAAAAATTAATACCTACTAATTTAATTTTGGTCATAAATACAGGTTTCACTGTTAAGTGAAGCAAAAATGAAACCTTGAATTCCAAGATCAGATCATCAGCTAATGCTTCAAAACAGGGGTTGGAACTAGATGATCTTTAAGGTCCCTTCCAACCCGAACCATTCTGTGATTCTATGATACTCAGAGAGCATTGGCAGCAAGGGCTTAAAGAGAAATTAAATAAAGGTGTCAGTTTTATGACAGTCAAAAATACATTTTAAATCTTTAATATCCCCCCTTAGTGAAATAAATATCATAGTTCAAAGCAGGGGTGGGAGGCTTAACAAAAATGCCTTTGGAAGTCATAACATATATGATAATAATATACACAAAAATAAAAGTGATGAATCTTCCTGATGGAAAAATACATCATTAATAATACAACATATTATTTTTAATTTACTGTTTCAGTTCAGCAGGAGTTTTATTCCCAGTGGCACTGTTGCCTAATGCTGCCAAGTGCTGAGCACATCCTGTCTTCTGAGGAAACAAATGACACCATGGAATAAAGAAACACACAAATAAAACAGTTCGCAACATGGCAGCTCCCTGAACTCCCATCCTCAGTCAAAATTTAAAGGGTAAACCACAGTTTTAAGAGCATGATGAGAACGAACAGTGATTGGCAAAGAGATAAGACACTGCTTATGATAAGGACCGGAAAAATCAGGACTTGGCATTCATAGTATATATTAGTATATATTATCAACTAATAGAATTTAAAGATACATAATTGTTTTACAAAGTTGAATGTTCTGAATAAATACTTTGAACTCCATTTTAACAAATCATTGCATTTTAATAACACTTAGAAGTTATTAAGATTGTTAACTTAGTAAAAAATAACTAACTTAGAACCATTCGTTCTTTGATGTTACATATATTCTTAAAAATTATTGATTCAAAAAAAAGTTAATTAGCTTTAGCTAATGAGTTTTAGTCCCTCTGAGGAAACAGTGAATACAAGAGAAAAATGAGTATTAAACACACAGAACCAATATCTTTATCTTACTGCTTTGGTAAAGAAGTTACATACTTGTAAAGATTTGTAAATATTGAATGACTGAGAAAATAATTGAGTTATGTAGTTTTGGTTCCTGCCTAGTGCTGGTTCATTTACATATCTATTTCCGCCTAACTTTGCCATAGGTATTTCTGTCTTGAAACCCATTCAGTTTCTGGTGATGCACACATTCTAACTTATGGTTCTTCTCTGTCATTGCAATTGTTTGTTATTTGTAAAAAGACAGCTTATACATTACCACACAGTAGTGAAGATTTTGTCTAGAATACATGGTTTATCTGGCATTGGAATTTTTGTTTGATGGAGCCCGATGTTCAGAGATAGTTTCAATATTTTTAGAAGCATTCATATTGTGTCTTTCAGATCTGGCTTGCACATGCATGTTGAGGATTCTGTAAGTAGAATTTCTACTAAAAATAGGAATTGTGTTAATAATCTGGAATTATATGACTGCTTTTCAAAATTCTGTCTTTTTACTCATATGGTAAGGTTTATGTGCTGCAGTGTCTCATCACTGATATTAATGCAAATTGTTTATAAGAAAATGTGTAAGTAACTTGAAACTTGAGTAGTTAAGTATTAGAGCATCTACACAGGTCTAGACCCTGCATTAACGTGCCTGGTAAAATCTCATTTACTTAAGTATCATTTTTTAAGTTAATCAAACTTAACAAAATTTCACCTGTTGTCTCTAAAATATGCACAGTAGAGAATGACTAATTGTTTCAATTAGTTGGATTTCCTACTTTTTAAAGTGAAGACAGGAAGACCTGTCTGCTTTAGCAGCATATCTAAAGAGAAATTGGTCATATGTTTTAAAAGCATCCTATGTGTAGACCAGTAGTATATTTAGTAAATTGCATCATTGTGTCTATGGAAGTGGATTCAGGTTTATTTTTTAATTGCAGCAAAAAATTCCAAATTCAACTATATCATCTCACAGTTGGATGGATTTTACTTCGGCTTTTCAACATTCATTGTATTTCCTAGAAATGCAAGATCTTAGGTTGTTTGAAGTTTAGCTTCATATGCAAAAATAGTTTTAATTTAAAAAAAAAAACTGTACCAAGTTCTGCTTACATGTGTGCCTATGAGATCTTCTGACATAGTATGAATGAAAAATATACAAATTCATAGATGTATTTTTTATATATACAGTGATCACTGGATTATATGGTCCAGAAATAAATGAATCACAGCCATGAAGAAGCTATGAAGAAAACCAGTGTGGTGAATCTTGATAAACTTTTAGATAACTTCTCAGAGATAGAAAAGGTAAGTGAAATGTTGAAATTGCAATCTGTAAATACTAATTTTTTATATTTACATTATGTTTACATTTTAATAAGCTTGTCAAGTGAAAATGTCTTCTAAGTGGTATCAGATTATTCTTATTAATATGCCTTGTAATACCAACTTTGTTTGAGACGTGTTTGTATTGACTGTATCTCAGAGTGAATGAGTGACTTCTGTGTAGTCTGAGACGCCTTTGTTTCTATGCTAGAATTTTAATGGTGCAGAGGCCGATTTTGGCTTCTTGGGAAAAGTGGGGAAGTGTCCCTTTGCATCGGAAGCTGCTATTTGAGATAACAGTATTACACAGTTTTGCTGGACCGTCATTTCAGAAATTGTTCTAGAAAAATGTCATTGCCGGAGCAGGAGTTCTTAAATTCCATATGTATTGAGCCCTCTTTATTTTATTTATATGTCAGTTCTTAAAAAATTGATCCACTGAGGAAAATTGGTACTGTATTTCTTGTTAGACCCACGTTGGCTAGCTCTCTGATGATTTCCTAATAAGTAAATCCATACTAGAGGTAATGTAAAAGAGGCACCTGAAATAAATTTATCATTTCTTGTGGAGAAAACATACTATACCAATTCTTGTGCACACCCATTACTCATGCTAGTGCTCAGCAAGGGCATTGACAGCCTCATATGTAAAGCAGTAGAAAGAGCCTTGCTGAGGACTGACCCAGACTGTGGACTACAGAACTGAGAAGAAACCACTTTATAACTAGTGTTGTAAGTTGGCATTCTTAGTTCTGCAGCGTGAATTCACAATAGCACAGGCTGTCAACTCTAGCATCGTTCTTCTCTTGCCAGAATCACTCTTCTCATTCGTTGCCAGAATGACAAATGATACACGTTTGTGACTGCAGAAATTGTTAAATTTTACATTAATTTAAAACTCAAGATTTAAAACTCAAATCAAAAGATATTACTATAACTTTAGTGTTTTTCCAATTTTCTAGAAAATTTCAGAAATTAATGAAGCAAATAACCTACTGGTTCTTCAGCTGGAAAAATGTAACAGGTTGCTAACATTAAGCCAATCAAAGGAGGAATCAGTAAAAGAAGGTAAGTTACTTTTTAAAAAAATGGCATGGTAGGGAAAGAGGGAGAGGATCAGATGAGCTTAGTACACCTGATGATGTTATTGTGCCCAAATGTTTATCTTTTCCATCCATAGAGGCCATGAGCTTTTCGTGAACTGCCACAGTTCACAAAGCTGCATTTTTAAGCAAACTAACCTCAGTAGTTTTATTTAAAGTGCTAGCCTGTGACTTAGGTTAATCCATAAACAGCTCAGATGTCTGTGTAGAACAACAGGGTCCACATTTGAGAAAAGTGAGGCCAGCACTGACACTATCATGCCCCCGGCTGAGCTGTTCCATTGGTATCAATATGACAAATGTTATGTTTCACCTGGTCACCAGAAACATTTTGCCCAATGAGAAATGAGCCAGATGCATTCTCGAACGCATATTTTGCTGCCTTCTGAAATGTCAAAGCTTGCCTGTAATTGGAGATGGCATGTCGGACTCATGGGGCTGGTGCTCCAAGATAACATAAAGAATTGTATTTCTTAGTTGCTTGTGTGATTTGGTTTGTTTAGGGACAATCTGATAGCCCAGTTTGGGCTTTGGAATGTATTTTCCCTGTACCTTGCTGGTATATTGAAGTTCTAGTATTCCTCTTCGAATTTTCCTCACTTAAATTAGTTCTGTAAGGACCTTGAGTATTGATGGAATCTCAGTGTCATGTTCTGCGTAGGCATTTGTTTGACTTCTAGAGGACTGAAAAGTTGTCCAAAGAGATTATATTTTCTATCTGTGTGAGATTTGATCTCTGAAGATGTCACATTAAACAATGTGACAGCCCGTTTTGTGTTTATAATGCCACCATCAAGATTTTATCTCAGTGACATTTCCAACTCGGTTATAAAGTGTAAGGAATAGAATATAATCCTTCAAGGTTGAGTTCAATTAAGTTGAGACCGCTGTTTTAAGTTTATTCTATAGCCTGTACTTGTGTTACTGTCCGCTTTAATGTGATCACTTTTGGTCTTATTTCTTTTACTTACGTATAGCAGATGTCATTTTGCTGCTAAATAGTTATGAATGGTAATAATAGTTCATATTGAGAGGATTCAAAGTGTTCAGTGGAAGCTAAATAATGAAATTACATTTCCTATTTTACAGGTGGGAATTATAAGCCTCTACATCATCATAAAAAATTTGCAAAATACAGGAGGAATTAAAGAGAAAACTATTAAATGAAGTTCGATTTTTTTTTTTTTTTTTTTTTGTTCTAGAAGTATGTCTTTTCAGATGGGTATTTGAAAAGAGAAATATCTAATACTTAGCATAGATTTGTGGTTGGTTATTCCTCCGCAGTTTGTAGAGTTGCTGAAAGGTGCGTCTTTTTGTAGAACTTTGGTTCTACAAGTTTGGTTTGACAAGTCAACTTCCTAAAAGTTAGGAAACAGAGTAGGAATAAGCTTAGATTCATGCTGTAGTGAGGTTGCCAGTTGGTTTCACTTAGATGTTTGCTGGGACTGAAATAATTTAGCATAATCAGAAATTAATTGGAAAAACTATAGAGTAAGTAAGTGAAGTTTGCTAATGATGCTAATCTATTCTGTTATGCCAAAAATCTCATGATACAGAATGACAAGTGATAAAAAAGGGAGATGAAAGCCAGTAGCAGTACATATGGGAGGCATTTTGTATAAACAGTGGTTGGCCCTAGTTGGCTACTTCTCAGGAAAGAGATCTTGGTGTCCCTTGGGACAGATATGTGAAAATATTAGTAGTCAAACTAACAGGTAGTCAAGCAAACACGGTGATAGGCATGGTTATGGAAGCAACAGAGAAATCATATTCCTGATTTTCAGGGATTTTTCTGTGATTTTCATGTAATGTTCTGGTCCCCACATGTCAAAACAAAAATAGCAGAACTAGAAAAGCTAACAGAGAAGGTGGCAAGGTTTGGTATTTTCAGGGAGGAGCAAGAGACAGGGAATCAGGAACCAATCATGTAAAAAGGCCCACAGAAACAGGGGCTTCACCAGCTGAGACTCACTCCCACTGTACCCATGCATGGCTGGCCTGGCACGTCCACATTAACAAGCACATGCCCACATGTCCACGTTAACGAACAAGTACATAGTGATGGAACAGGTCCAAGGTCAAGACAGGAGGCTGAGCTGAGATCAGGTTCAGAAATGGTGACAAGGGCCAGACATGATCTAGTGATCACAGGCAGGTCTGAAATCAAGCCAGGAAATCACTCCCTAGGTCATGACCAGGGTCTAGATCTATGTGGTATGTGGCTGCAGCACAGCTGCAGCATAACTAAAGGTAGGCCAAGGGCAAAAGCCTTAGCTTAAAAGCAGTTCCCGAGGGAAGGAGAGGCAGCCATTTCTTGAGTCTTCTTCCAGCTTTCTTCAAGCGGATCAAGAGGCTTCATTATTGACAAAAACAGAGAGGAAGGGGTTTATACAAAATTAGATTTTAAAAAGGGAAAGGAAAAGGTGGACAAAAAGAAGAAATTATTCTTACCATAGAACCTATGGGATAAAAGCAGAGAAAGTGAAAGAGACAGCTCAGGAAATCAGAGCAGCTGAGATGACTGCAACAAGGACTATGGAATTAGAATGGACTGAAAACAGACAAAAGTCAGAAGAGGGATTTGAGATTTGTAAATAGTAGTGCCTCACTTCCATGAGATAAGAGTGAAACGATTGGAGGAGATAGTTATGCTGATATAACTGAAGAGAACAACCTCTGGAGCTGTTTTGAAACACATGATGGGAAAAAAATGTGGATGGCAGAAGTCCAAGTGAAAATACCAGAGCAATCATCATGAAACATGAACTAAAGTTTTAACAGCAGGCATAGTCAGGAAAAAGCAAATCTCAATAATATTGAAGTCACAGCAGTTGTACAAAGAAGTACAGATATAGATAGAAGGCAGAATTCTTGGAAGACAAGGATTCTGGTCAATGAGTAAGAGAGATTGCAGACCTGTTAGTAGCAGTAACAAAAAAAAAGTGAAAAGCAGGAACTTGGAACAACATGGGACATCCAAGAGGTGGTTCTGAAAGCTACTTGGTGATAAGGAAGTAAAAGGCAAATGAGAGATGCCAAAGGGGTAGAATGTATTTAGAAATTAAGAGA
Organism: Larus michahellis; assembly: GCF_964199755.1. Taxonomy (NCBI): domain Eukaryota; kingdom Metazoa; phylum Chordata; class Aves; order Charadriiformes; family Laridae; genus Larus; species Larus michahellis. The sequence goes on from NC_133930.1 coordinate 16,743,112, forward strand.
GTTATCATGGCTGTTCCGTTAGGTTAACATGGTTGCCAATAAGGTAAACACTTAAGTATTATGGCATGAAGTGCTTATAAGTTTATAGTTTTGAACTGTATTCATTAATGGTGATCAGAAAGCAGTCTTACAAAACATCTTGGGCAGCAGATTGCCATAACCTGGAGGGGATGCAGAGGAACCTTCGGGTAAACAGTTGTTACCATGTTAACGGAGATTGGCAGTGACTGTAACATTAAAAGTATTTCAGAAGGACATTACAGTTGGTGTCGTGATTATAAATTATAGTAAGTATATAATGTTTCTAAAGCATTTTGCTTTTTCTTTTTGAAATGGATAGAAATGGTCTTTGCACCTTTATCAAATTCACCTGCAACTTTGACCCTTCAGAAGGGGTAATAGCATACTGTGTGTTCAGAATCAGAGCACTAAAAATGTTGCATCTAATAGTTCTATTCTTTGTGAAACCTTTCTGAAAGTCAAAGCACCGTGGGATTTAAAACACACTCTTTATTATTGATGGGGTTATAGAGGGGTCCTTTTCAGAACTGGAGAAGATGCAAGGGATGAAATGTAGCGTTGTAGCTTCCATTCTTACTCTGGCAACAGTTATCTTAACAGACTATAGTTGTGAGAATGGCTTTCACACCAGTGATGCTGGCAACTGTGGCTTGGAAAAAAAGATTTTTCCTAGTCTTATGTCCCAAACTGTTTCCCAGAACCCAGCTCAGCCACATTTCCTGAAAGTATCATTTGAAGACTTGGTCCAAAGGCAACTGAAATTGCTGGGTTTGGTCTGCTGCATCAATTTCTTGATGAACAGTGTCAACACACAATCTTAATGTATGTACATTCTCAAGTTGAAGAGCATTCTCAAGTTCATCCTATTACAAATTAACACAAAAGCAAATGAATTTACAGGATACGTAAACAACTCAGCCTTAGAATGTAAGGTTTATCAGTAGACCACAAAACAGTTTACGGAACAGCTAAGGAAAAAAACATGAGCGATCACATGCTGATGAATGATTCACTTATGATTCCAAATAAACATGCTTACAGCAGAGGAGCAGAGAGAAAGAGCACTCTGAAAGGAAAGGCTGTTGTTCCGCCTACCCTGAAGGGTTTGTGGATACTAGTGGTGGTGGGGTGGGGGAAGTGGAATTTTATCCTGGCTGAAGAACTCTTTGTTAGTATGAGAAGCAGAAATAGGAATAGCATTTGTCGCCCCAAGAAATGTCCAACAAGTGTAAGTGAGACCCTGAGGACTCCTTGATATCCTTGATTGCCAGAAGTCTCCCTCTAGAACTGTTTAAGGTAAAAGAAGACTGGGAATTCGGAAGGAAATACAAAGGAAGAAAGAAAACTTCTAACACTCAAGGGAGAGAGGAGAGTGAAATGAACTAAAGATAAAGTTGGAAAAGATGAGCAACTGGGCAAGTGTATACATGTTCTGAAAGGTCATAAATGAGCTTTGTTTTGCCTTGATATGTTCTTTGCTAAACAAAGGTGAGATTCAAGACCACAGGTTTTGTTTAGTGTAAATCGTTGCACATCCACTTAAGACAGTCGCAAGTTTGGCATTCTTGTTTTCTGCTTTTAAACCTTTGCTGTGGTGATTAAATGGACTCTTGTGGTGCAGGCTACAATTCTGAACTAAAATCTACTGTAGTTTTTAAAAGGAAAGCAATCACATTATTGTCTATGGAACATGTAAGATGGCTCTATTTTGCATCTTTAGGATTGCATGTTTGTTGACTTCATGTTTCAAAGGTGTTAAAGGAAAAGGTGGTTGATGTAATTGCCCTACAAAAAAAAGCCAATAGCTTCAATTATAAATGCAGATGGAAGAAACTGCAATAAAATATAGATATTAAACACAGAAAAAGAGAACTTAGGCTGTTCAGTCTTTCTCTGTCTAGGGAGTACTCTTTATAGGAAAGGAACCACACAGAATCCATAACAAATGCTGTACCAGTGATCCACAAAGCTGCAACTATTTAGCAAGATTTTGTTTCTTCTTCCTTAATGTAGGCAAGCAAAATTTGTGGGTTGCCAGTAATTTTTCCCAGTCACAACTATAATTACATAAGGGATTTGCCAAGATACGTCCTTTAAAGATAAAAAAGATAAGCAGATATTCTTGGGACCGCCAAGAGTGCCTTCACTTAAATAGCTGTGATTCATTGTAAAACTAGCTTCTGTCCTATTGTTTACTCAAATGCATAGATGTCTTTCCAATTTGTGCATGAGTTACAAGCATTTGGATTTATTTCCATACATTTTCAAATGGGAGAAAATTTATAGTAGAACTAGTTGGTACAGATGGACATGTTAACTTAGCGCTTCCAATTTGAATACTGTGATTTTTCCACAAATGCTTTTGATCTAGTACAGAAATCTAGGGCAGGCAGTGTTTCTGTGCTGTTTGTGCTCCCTCTACTGTTTTTTTGGAAGCATGGAACGGGAGAATACAGCTGGCTAACTCAGCTGCATGAATGCAGACTTGATGGAATAATAGAATAAAGGTCAAAAGATTGAGTGGAAAACTGAATCTCTAGGCTGGGATCTTAATTCATCTTCCCGACTCCATTATTTGTAATGTGGTCTTTAATTATACGGTCTACATTTTTCAACAGAGCTTTGGTCTTATGAGATGAGTAGCTGTTATTTAGCTTACTTTATCTGTTGCAGGACTTAAAAGCCACTTAAGAAATGCAGTGGTACTCTGGAAATAGAAAGAAAGGTTTTAGTGTCCCCAGTCTTCCCAGTCTTTGAACCTTTTGTAACTTGACTGATAAGGTTACAAGAAACATGAGGGAAAAAAATAGTATTTAATGAAATCCAAATGTTATATTACAGGCAGTCCATATGGTTTCAAATAATAAAAATGCAGCTTAAAAAAATAAAATTATGAAATAAAAATATGTAAACTGATAATAAGTTGCGTATATAAACATACACATATGGTGTTTAAAATGAGAGAATGGGAATATAGTAGCATATTCTGAATCTCTCCAAGTTTATGTTGAGTCACAAGACAAATGTTAATATGGACAAAAAAGGAGGTGAGAATGAGTGGTTAGGGTTGGTCTTGTTAAAAAGAATCTTGGCAAAAATTCTGTGAGGAAAGTATACCTGTTTCATTAATTACAGCAAATTGCTGGAATGCTGATATGGAAAACTTCCATTATTGACCAGAAAACAACAACATCCTTGTGTTCTGGTTAGACACAAAAATGTGATTGATAGGTTTATGAAATTCTTCATATTGCTTGATAAAATAGTTTTTAATCTATCATGAAACTAGAAGTGGTGTCATGGTTTGGGCAAGCATGTAGTAATAATCATCTGAGTTATTTCTATATTCAGTAAGAAGATTTAGGTTAATATTTAATCAAGATGTTTATAAAATATTTGAGAAAAGTTTATAAACAAAATACAAAATTACAGTTGTGAAGAAATTATTCAAAAATACTGGATTTCTTGTCAGGGTAGGCTAAAGGTTGGACTCGATGATCTTAAAGGTCCCTTCCAACCTCAACAATTCTATGATTCTATGATTCTATGATTTTTCATTTCTTTTAGAGTGTACTACTCTACAGAATGTGATAAAGGGTCTAACACAAACCATTGAAAACCAATGTAACGTGAAAGGTAAAAGCAAAAATTTTCTTATGTATACTATACTGTACTGTTATTTAGAATTACAAGGTATTTAATTTTTTTATTTATACTTACTGTTTTTTTCAGAGAGAGAAACTCACTGGCAGCCAAACAGAAAGGAAAAAAATGTATCTGAAATCAATCTTGTGCAGATTTTGGTGGTCTATATACTTAATGAATGTCTAGTGCTATTATACTAATTAGAATCCACATGTAAAAGAAGTTCTGCCTTAGTGAGGTTTTTTTTATCACTAGTTGGGTTGTAAATTTATTTCAGCATAGCACAGGCAGTTTTAAAAAAAGTGAGAAAATAACATTCAACTGTTGGACTGTAGTCTATTAAAGTGTTTATGCATAGTTTTTATTGCTTAGTTAAACCAAAGAGTCTTAATCCTCAGTGTAATGTTACTAAAATTTAGCTGTTATCCATAAATACTTGGCACTTACTCATTGCTATTCTACAATAAAATATATAAATATTTGCTATATCTTTGTACCACAGTTTAGCTGTACACCATGTGGTTAATTTTATACCTATTGTGTGTTCAAGGCAGATTAGCATAAATATTAATAAACCTCTAAAAATTTGAAGTATATGGCTGCTTTTAATACTCAAAGTGACTTTTAATAATGAAAAAAATCATTATCTGCTTTTTCTAAATTCTGTTTTTGAGATACTACTTTGTAGTTTTTGGGAAACAAGTACTTAAAAAGTTGCATCTTCCAATTCAAAACTGTTGTAGTCATGATAATAATCTTTTATTTTCTGAGCCAAAGATCTAGACTTTCTTGAATGCATCAAGTTACCAGAAGGCTAAAGGCAGTTCAAACTAGTAATACCAGGCAAATGTTACGATTAAACTATGAATTTTTTTGATAAAAAAGGGAGACCTAGATTTTGTAGTTCTGTAAACTATGAATATCATGTCCACAAAAAAGTTTCTGAAGTTCAGAGAAGTCAAAAAATGAAAGTAATTTCCTTATTCTGCTTTCATGCTAATAATACTGTCAAAATGTACTTTTTAGTGTGTCATATAATTGGGTTTTTTTACACAGATGAAAATGATAGACTGAAGGGTACCATACAGATCTTGGAAGAGAAATTAAAGGCTTGTGAACAGGTATGTCACAAATGATCATTCTTTAGGTAGAGGAATAATATTTTATCTCTATTGCAGCAGTTCATATATATTTATATTCTTGGGTTTGCTACTAATACCGTTATTGTTGACTTTTCCTAACATTTACCACGTGTAAAAAGAGAAGAGTTGTTCTCATGACAGTATCAATATGAGAACGTGGTAGAGGGACTAAAGTCAAAACTACTAAATGCTGAGAACTCTGGCTCAATCTAAGACACACTTATTTTTTTCACTCTGTTTAGCTTTAAATTCAACTTTACATTCTAAAATCGAATCCATTGCATTAAAATACATTTTTGTATGGAAATAAGGTCTTGATGCCTGCTGTACTGCCAGAGAATCAAGAACAGTCTGAATTTTGTCTGTAGCTTCTGTCTAGAGTGGGTAAATGCTAGTCTGTAGGGGGTAAATGCTACAAAGATAATAGGTCTCTACTTTTTATCTGTGTCTCATAATAAATTCCATTTACCATCTCTCTACTTTTTCTCTGTGCCACTCATTTTTGGAAATGAGGTAACATCAGCAGGGCTAGTCACAAGTTGTATTAGTTCTCTTTGCTAAAATTGCAGATTTGTACCTGTATAGGATTAGGAATGCTGGTTTTCTTTGTCTGTGCTTGTACTAACTATGAGTTAAAATTACATTTTATACCACTAGAGCTGTTACCTTGACAGTTTGAGAATAAAATAAGTAATGCCTTATGAAAGACGTGAGAAAACTATGATTCTATACATTATGTACGTGTATGGTCATGGTGGAACTTCCTAGTGTTGTTCTGAAGGCACTTAGTTGACTATGTCCATACCGACTACTACCACGAACCAGTAATTGCTTTTGTGAGTGCCTCCGAGCACTGCTCTGGTGAGTGGCTACCTACCTTGTCAGTAGGCTCTGACAAGAGCTTTGGAGTAACCACCTCTACACAGGCAGCTACAGCCAATTCCGTGATAATTCTGGAGTAGTTATTGGAGCAGACTTCAATAGGTGTGCTCAAACTCTTCACTTGAGTATCAGTGCCACCAGCACTACTACTGCTGGTATCACTGATGTTTCTACTGCTGCCAGTATGAAGTTGTGGAATCCTCTGTGTAAGCAATATTAACAAAATTCATACTTTAAATGCGATTTTTGTTATATAATCTTACAGTCAAAAATCCACAGAAGTAAAACTGTAGTCACTTAACTATTTGCAGCATTTTATCAGATCCTGGATCGGGGAAAGGAAGATCACCTCTCCATTTGCCTGTTCTCCTAATAAGTACAATTTCTAATTTTATATTAACTGATAGCTGTAATACAATGAAATCTGCTACGTTTTTCATCTGTGGATTTCAGCCAGATTGTGTAAGAAGTAGCTGCGCATTTTGAATTTACTAGATCAAAGATAAAACAGGTACTGAATTATAGAGCACTGTACATTTTCACATGAATGTTGTAATTTCCAGAAAGCTAAGAGCACAGAAACCTCAAGATTTTTATGAAGCTTTTTACATTCACAGGACTATAAAGATCAGATTGAGAAATTCATGATAGAAATTAAAAACAAAGAAGACGACCACAAATTAGAAATAACACAGCTGAATTGCGATGTAAGAAAAAAATGTAAGTCCTCCAAAGACTGAACGCCATAGCATTGGGTAAAACATATTGTAACCTATAGGAGCTATACTTCATCTAGGATAATTACAAGTTCCACTTCTTAGTGGAAACATATGAAAGCTAGAAGTGGGCAGCGTTTGATTGAATTTTATCTTTGCTCAAGAGAGTGGCAATGAGGCAATAGCAGAGCAACGCAGGATGTGCAGAAATTCCCAAACTAGTAGAACAGACAGGGAATGAAATTTCACAGAGAGAAATTGTTTTCCCGTGAAATATAGACCTGCTGTTCAAGAAAGTTTCAGTATTTGGGAAATAGTGTTATTTTTCCAACTGAACATCTGTAATCATTATGTTTGGTGTTACTGTGTTACTAGTTGAAGTAAAAGAAGCAGAGTATCGAGAACAGAGAGAGAAAAAGGAACTAGAAATACTAGAGCTAACTAGACAGCTGCAAATTCAAAATGAAGAGAAGCAGAATGAAATAATTAAACTGCAGATAGAGGTATGCATTACAAAGCTTAGTTAAAGATCAGTTGGGCATTGGGTAAACTTAGACTGTAGCGAAAAAATGGTAATTAGTACTTCACGAAGTAATATGATGGAATCTAGGAAACTTAAAAAATTATTGTCCTTATAAAGATCAGTGGCATGTTCTCCCTTCCGTAATGGTATCTGAGTTGCTTCTGCTCAGGAATTGAGTTCTACCTACTATATAGGGAGACTGAAGTTTGCTGTATTCTTCTTCTAAATGAAATTATTTTGAAAATTTTGCTAGTTTTTGAGCTATAAAAACCCCTAAGTTATGCTTTCTGCTTATTTTTATTCTTTTTAATTTCTGAATGCTGGGATTATGTATTTTTTTTTTATAAACTTGTAAGAGTTTAAAGACTTCTAATCCTGCAGAGACTTGAGCCACAGTATTCACCATGTATTTCATGACTCAGGTTTTAAGCCACTCTCATAACAGAAACAATTAAGGAAATACTTCAAACCTTTTGCATATCAAAAAATAAATGAGGTCTGAAAGTGTTTGGGCTGAGTTATGCTTGGAACATGAGGGAAGGGTGATGGTTTCAGAGGTTTTTAGCATCCTCTGCGTTTTTTTCTCCTGCAAACATTGGGCTGTGGAGCCTTCAAAATGTTCTTTTTAGTAGTCGTCTTGTTCATCTGAATGTATTTGGTTTATCGTATTTGTACTATTTATATTTTGCAATTTTTTGGAGGCATTTTTTAAAGAAATGTAACCTGTAATTGCATTCTTTTTAAAATAAACTTAAGTAGCTTCGTTGTCTGTTCTAGGATTAAATAGTAGATAAGCTTGCTATTACTACTTTCAGGTACAAAATCCAATTAATAAGAAGTGAAAATTATACTTGTATTATTACTTTTTTTAATACTTTATATAATATTCAATACTTTTTTGTATTATTACTTTTTTTTTCCTGTTGGTTCTTAATGTTTTGTTATTTCCTGATTCTTTCAGTTCAATGCTAAATTAGCGAGAATTCAGAATAAAACAACAAAATCATTTTCAGGGGCTTCTGTCTTGCCACAAAGCATCTATCGAAGGGTATGTGCTTTAATAGCCTGAGGTCTGCAGATACTAAATACTGTTACAGCCTGTGTGCAGCGGTAGTTCCCTGGGGTTTTGCTGTGTTCGTTCTGCAGCAAAGCTTTGGGGTGGGGGAGTGTGGGGGGTTGTGTGTGGAGTTTCATGCCTTAGGGGTCCATCTTACTCAGCCTCCCACATATCCCTCCCACATATCCCTCCCACCTCTAGACAAATACTGTCATGTCTCTTTGCACTGATGTTGATATAGCTGGCGTTCAATAACAAAAGCGCCCACATGTGGAGTGGTTTTAGCACAGGATTGTTAACCTGGGAATTTAAGATAGAACAGACATAAATGGCTGTGATATAAATTACATATGTGCGTTATTGTTTTTGTAGGCTTGGGACTTTGGGATGTCACAAAAATAGGATTCTGCTGAAGTCATCTTTATAATTTTGGGATACAAAATACTGAGAAAAATATTCTTTTTAGAATATTTCTCATTAGTAATAGCATATTGTATCGTTACATAATTCCATGTGATGTTTAACAATGTAGCCTCTGCATGCATTTTTACAGAAGCTGCAGCATCTCCAGGAGGAGAAAAACAAGGAAATTGAAATTCTCCGAAATACCATAAGAGACTTGGAGCAACGTCTTAGTAAAGGCCAAGATCTGCACTTCAAACGGAGGCGATTTTGAGTAAATGACATGAAGTATTTCAGTAGTACATACAATGAGAAATAGAAACAGTATATTTCAAACTGTGCACCTGAAAGTGAAAACAAGATACGAAGAAATAGAGAATACTTTTTATTGAAAACACTCTTGTCAAATATTCTGAAGGCATGCATCCTGTACATATTCAGGGCTACTTTCCTGCTAATCAGCATTCACCATAAAAAGATTCAGGTTTTGTAGGAGTAAAAATTTCCCTATTAGACCATCATTAATTATGGTGTATGCTTTCAAAGTGGTTTTCCTTTCTTGAATATTCTCTTCTTCATCCAGGAATCCTTCAAACAACTACATTTTTACTTCAACTCAGTTAATCAAAAGTTAGGAATGCTACACTACAGACAGAGAAGTTATAGAAGTTTAAGTGGTATATTACCTTACTAATCAATACAGTTTTATCAAATTCAGCACTGTTCTAAACAAAGATAAACATGAAACCAAGGTTGAATTTGTTCTGCCCCTCCCTCCTTTTGATACTGATTCTGCATGAAGAGTTGTTAACGCTGCCTCTCACTTTAGGCATGATCTTACTGATTTAGTGGGACTTTACAAGCTGTAGAAGTACTTATTAATGGACCCTGATACCATATCTAAGTGATAAAAGTTAGGCATATTAGTCTGATACTTTAAAATAATGCAGTTACGGTTTGTATCTTACATTTCAGATAAAAAGTTATTTTCGCGCGTTGCTTAGGAATAAGCTTTTCTTGTACATAATTTGTATCCCCAGGTTAGAGAAAAAAAAAAACAACAACAAAAAACAAACACCACCACTTCTGAATGTAGTCCATCTTCTTAATAAAAATGATTAAAATATCTATTTTGGTTATCTTCTATTCTTGATTGCAAAACATCAGACAGGAGCCCCTAGGTCATAGTTTATGCTCCTGTCCTCACAAATGCAAGCAGAATGTTAGAAGAGAAACAAGAAAGACAAATTAATCAAGAATGCAGACACCTTCCCACTGCAACTGAAAAACAAACTACAGGTCAACTAAATTCCTTTAAATTATGAAGCTTTTCACTGATGGAATGTGACAGGTATTGTGTAATTCTAAGAGCACTGCACTAAAAGGCTGTTTCTTTGCAGTATTTTAACTCTACACACCTGTTGTAGTATAATTTTTAATTGGGGGCAATGAAAACACTTAATCTGTTAATTTTTCCACTCTCACAACTATGAATTTAGGTAGTAGGAGTCCCTTGCATTTTTAAGGCGCTTAGTTTGTTTTTCAGGCTCAGTTTCTTGCCTCTTCCTGTCACTGTCAGGTGTCACTAGTCTCAGTTGCTCCTGCTGCTGGTGACTGTCAGGCAGCAGCGAGCAGACGTCACTGTCAAGATTCAGTGATGTCCTCTGCTGACAGCTGGCCATGTCACCTGCAGGAATTTGGAAGTGCTCCACGGCACTGTCAAGTGACAGAATTTCCTAGCTCTTCAAACAAAAGGTGTCGGCAATGACAGCATCAGCTACTAGAAGCAGAGTCTGATGCCGTCTGCCAGTTTCAGGTTAACTGGTTTTTACAGCTGGTTTTCCCTTTTTTTCATAGCTTTTTATGTTGTGTAATTTCCATGCTTTCTCCCGGAGGAGCAGCGTCTACCTGTTCATGACTATCTGTCTGATCGTGTCTGTTATGACCAAAAACTCTATGACGCCGACCGCCATGAGGATGACGTCTTTGAGTTTCAGAAGGAGCCTGGTGGTTCTCGTTTTTGGAATGATGACTGCCCTCGCGGTGGTGGTGGTGGTGGTGTCTATGTCTGCGCTGGTTGTGCTGATGTGAATGTTCACCCGTTGGTTTGGGTTCTATCTCTGCTAGATATTCATCTGCACTTTTAGTGATGTTTTCACATACATCATCAATATCAGGTTCCTGTAAAACAGAAGCGCGCATTAAATATAAAGCATTATATTTAATTAAACTACTTGTAACATACTATCTTAACATTTTTGCAGAACCTGAAACACCATTTTAAATTACTTGTGCTACTTTGCTGAAGAAAGATAGGAATGTATCAAAAAGAACCTTGTTTTCCAACACCACTGATAACCAGACAGGAGTCTTAATTTACACTTAGGAATTTTAATTAAAATAATTGCCAGTAAAAAGTATCCTTATTCTAGGATCCCATATCTGACCTGCCTGAGGCCTACATTTAGCTGGAAAACTACAATGGGATCAAAAAATTACTATTCTCATTGAAATTTCATGACAATGTATGTATATTTCTTGATAATCCTTAAAGTAGTTCTGATCTTTAGTTATATGTAAAACAAAACTACCCTTCTTTTATAACGGTGACAATAATTTGTCACCTTGTATTATCACTTTTTAAGGTAACTATTGTATACTGTGTTTAAATGTAAACTAAAAGAAACAATAAATCAAACCAGCTTGGATAAAAAATACTATTTGTTTAAGTACCTACCTGTCCCCAAAAACTAAAGTAGCTAATTGCTTACTAGCTGTATGTAACCCCAGAAACAGAAATAGCCTCTTGCATTTAGATTTCTGAAAACTACTTGGATTTCCTATTAAGGGCAGGAATTCAGATAACCAGTCTATTATAAATTAGATCTAATTCACTTTCAAAAGTGTTTAAAAGTTTTCTCTCAAGACAAATGAATTGTGTAAATCCTAAATGATGACTTTTTGTATTAATCACACTGAAATATTTTTTTTTAAGTTAAACCCAGTTTGCTTTCCTAGTATATACAGAATGAAACAAGAAAATACCGTGTACGAGCAGTTCCCGCACTTCTTTTCACAGTACGCAATCTTGATGGATTCCTCTACATACTGGAACGACAGGAAGGAATAGGGCAGACCCAGATGATACACTAGACGGCCACATCTGAGGAGAGAAAGAACTTTGCTGTCACATATGCATAAACGTATACTTAAATATCTCTTCTTATCACACCTGATTTTATTCATGTCAATCCCCCACACTGTACAGTCCCATGGAGAGTGTTTCTGTCCAAGGACTTTACAGGAAAAACCAGGATCTGCCCACTCAACTGCACTGGTCAGTAGTAATAACTCTGGTGGCAGAGGCCTCTGGTTTGGTGGCATTTAGACTAGCAAAGGTACACTCATTACAGACCTGTCTTGCTAACGAGGAGGGCTGTTTGCGTAGTGGTACAAACCACCACACGGTTGTTGCACCCTTGCGAAGAATGTTTTCATGCAACATAACATGTAGTTTGATGGGAGTGCGCATTGCGGGGCACCTGTGTTACTGCTTTAGCGCGCTCAAGGGGATTCTTACGGTGCCCATTTGCCCCATGTCTGTACTCGAGTGTTCTGGTACGCGCTTGACTACGTGACTGGCACATTCAAAGGAGCAGGACTTGTAGAATAATTTCCATCAAATCAAAGCTGAAAAATCATGATTTCAGTTAAAGAGCTATTACTGGTTCTGCCAAAAGATACATGTCCCAGAATCCTAAGATCAAAGAGATGTTTTCTTCCAAAGTCTTAATTTTCACCTAAAGACTAGTTTTTACATATGGCTACATGACATTTTCAACAACTCCAGTCAAAACGTTTTCGTGAGAACTCAGATAGCTTTTCTCTTTTGATTCTACGATGTAACGAAGTTGTCCAAAAATAAAAACAGTGTAAGAACAGAACCATGCTATCAAATTCTTCACTCAGTTATACTAATCTAAATCCACAGTAGGTATAAAGAAAAAATTATTTATCCCAAACTTAAGCAAAAGCAGACTTTTCTTTTGTAGCTTCCTTTTCCCAGTAAATGCAAATGCTTTACTTAGTGCAACTTAGAAGTTGATGTGGATGTTTTTGTTTTGAGATAATCAGTTCATTTGCAAGTCAATGAAATAACACAGAGATTTACAAAGCATTACTCTAAATACATGCAAATGTTTTCCTGTGTTCCCCTCTAAACACAGACCTGTCATAGATGAGAAAGTCATCTTTGCTTCCATTTAAGGTAGTCCAGACATCCGCTTGCTGTTCATCTTGCTGGTAGACAGTAATATAGTCAGAAACACTTTCCTTCAGTAGGTGAAACTTCCTCTGGGAGTAAGGTCCCTGATGGTTGACAACCACATATGAGATATTGACCAGTCCTTCATTCTCCAACTTCACTCGCAGGTCCTCCAATCTAGTGGAGAATGTAAAGAAGCAAGACCAAAAATCATTTGACAATCGCAAGATTTGCCATGTTCAGCAGAAGTTAATATGCTCCACCTTGCTTTTATTACAGTGAACATTATTTTCTCCCAGTTTTAATGGCAACAATCCAACGCTATTAAAACATTCTTGCCATTTGCCATGGCTATCAACTACACTGTCACCAAACCAGACTCTACAACAGTTAATATACCTGTCCTTGTAAGTAAAATGCAGGACTAAGTACAGCAGACAACTGTTTTCAGATTGAATTCAGTGTTATTTTGGTTCTTTCACATGATCTAACACAGTTAGTTTATCTGGTATCTTTATTTAAATGCTGAGGTTTTGGTCACATAGTTGGTTAAAGAATGCATACTGTAAATAGAACACGAAGAGGAATAATCTGCAGTAAAAGGCTGATAGTTCTCCCACTCATCTTGACGTATCTATTTTCTCTAATAGCCACAAAAGGGATATTACAGCAACTGGGTCAAAAGGATGGCTATAGAATGTGTGCATGACCTGGCAGTTATTAGTCCTTCCCTTTGGCCTCCCATCAGAAAAGTCTTTATTTGCTCTATAGTACAGAGAGCTGCTTTCTGGATATACAATGTGGGGGGGTTTTTTCCTGTTCATTTATATCCTTCCTATTGAATTGCTCTAGAAAACTCTCTTTTTTTCAGGTCAGGAAATAATCTAAAGCTTGAAAGATTCTTTAAAACCTTTCTAAAATGTACAGAATCAAACCCAACTACCTCAAAAGTCAACCACAAAGCCCACTTTTGACTTTGAGGGAGCTTTGATGGACTAAGTCAAGAGATAGATAAAGAATCTGATTTACCACCACTTTTTCAAATCTAGTTCTTCAAAAACGTGCAAAGACTATCATAATACAAAGTTATGCTGCCTCGAGGGGGAAACTAAGATGTTATTACAGTGATTAAAATCAGGCTCTGAAGGCGGTACTACCAAAATGATTTCACAATCACTAAATGAATCCAAGATAAGGGCTTGCATAATTCCTCTTTGGATCAGCCCAAAATTATTTTCTTGCTGCTGTTGCTGTTATGATACCTAATTATTTGCACAGAATTAGAATCATAGAATCATAGAATTGTTGAGGTTGGAAGGGACCTTTAAGATCATCGAGTCCAACCTTTAGCCTACCCTGACAAGAGCCACTTCTAAACCATGTCCCTCAGTGCCCCATCTACCCTTTTTTTAAACACCTCCAGGGATGGTGAATCCACCACCTCCCTGGGCAGCCTATTCCAATGTTTAATAACCCTTTCAGTGAAAAAATGTCTCCTAATATCCAATCTAAACCTCCCCTGACGTAACTTGAACCCGTTCCCTCTCGTCCTATCACTTGTCACCAGGGAGAAGAGGTCAGCCCCCATCTCTCTACAACCTCCTTTCAGGTAGTTGTAGAGGGTGATAAGGTCTCCCCTCAGCCTCCTCTTCTCCAGGCTAAACAACCCCAGCTCCCTCAGTCGTTCTTCATAAGGTTTGTCCTCCAGACCCCTCACCAGCTTTGTAGCCCTTCTCTGGACACGGTAATTAGGTTCTAGAAACCAGAGCACCAATGTCCCAAGTCTTGTATGAAAATATAACACTGATGATTCCCTTGAATGCCTCATCTATTTTTTGAAAGGCCAGTCTTTACCTTATCTTCTGGATGTTTTTTTTATATCTAGGACCTCTGTACAGGGGCTGGGGAAGCACATTAAAGGCCCATGCTTTGATTTGCCTTTTCCCCTACAGATCTTACACTAGAAATGAATGATCACAGATCTCTCTGTCTCAGGTGTTCTAGCTGTGTCAGAGAATTATGATGTTTCCTGGCTTCAGCATCTTTGCTACATTAATCATCAGTTGCTAACCAAAGCACGGTCTTGAGGAACTGTTTCTGTTGGGTTTTCCTGTGTTTTGTGGTTCATTAATGTCAAGTTCACCACACTTGTAAATACAATCTGGAGAAGACGATCTGTCAGTCAGGACTTAAAGAGATAATGAATCTGAGCCACTGGCACAGAACACTCCTGCCGAGAGTTAACCTGGGCACTAGGTCACACGTGGGATGTCAGCGTTTGAGGAAGCTCGAGTTCATTGAGTGCATCTGTAGCTGGGCACATGTATTAAAATGGCATTGAAAAATTGGCTAGACTCGCTTTAACAAAAACTGGGAGAGAGGTTTACACTTACTTACCTGGAAGCCTGCAGCAGGCACAAGTATCAGCTGGCTTGGAGGAGAGCCACCACCGTCACTGAGCCCCTAGAGTTCAGCATCGGGTTCTCCTCCCCAATGCGCCATTCTGGGGGCTCCTTGCAGTTCTGGATCTCTGTCCCTCCTCCTGGGAGGAGACAGAGAGCCAGAAGGAGCCCCAGCCCTGCCCACATGGCTGGGCTTTATCTGAAAAGAGAGAAAATAAACAAAATTAGAACAACGCAGGAACAAACTTCAGACTCTGAAATTCCCATAACAAAACACAGCAGGATATTGGCTACACTCAGTTTAAAAAAAAAAAAAAAAGGTAAAAATAAATTTAAGCTACTTTGCTTCTGCTTGATTGTATTTCTTTTATCTTGCAGTGGAGTTCCCCTATAAAAAACAGGCAGTATTTTTTTGTTGCATCTAAACAGCTGAAAAGTAAGCATTCAGAGTAACTGGATTTTCTTTTAGTGCTACTAATCAGAACACGTTGTTCATTCCTCTTTGTAGTTTCTTCTTGACTGTTTTTAACACTTCAGTGATTTTAAAGTGGCCTCATTTCTTGTATTTTGAAATCAGTTGTGCTGAGCCAGTTTACACCAGTAAGAATCTAGAGCAGTTCACTCCAGATTCCGGCATAATTCCACTGACTTAGAAGTACTTGCACCAACAGTGTATTTTGGTACACAGCAAGTATTACAGAATCTGGCAGAAATTTAATAAAAGACTTAAAGATTTTTACAAGTCAGTCCATAGTATTTGGATCCCATTAAAAAAATCTCTTAAGAATTCAGGCATTATAAACAGTTTTGCAAAAACAGGAAATGAAAACTGAGTTTCAGCATTCCTCAGATCTTACAAAATCCCACACTTAGTCCATTTAATGTCTATGAAAATCAAAGCATGTTAGAAATTCTGTAACTATCTTTACCTTTGCATCCATTAACATAATTATTTTGGGTTAATACGTTCAGAAAGCACTCAGTATGAAGAAATACATGATACTATAAAACTGCTCCCCAACATGTCCTAGGTTATGGAATTGTATAATTTCACCCCTCGCATCAAAGTCTGGCAGTAAACACTGAATGTTTTGGAAACACTTAAGTTCTGATAAATAGCATGCATTTCATCGATCCTGTAATATTGTAAAAAAAAAAAAACGTTTTAATAACTGATCTTTTAAAATGAGAGCCAGCTGCTGCAAAGCCAACATCATTTGCAAAATCCGTCTTCCTGCAGTTCTACCAAAAGCATTTTAGATGCAGTGCTTTGGAGATTAAACTGTGGCCCAACAGATATCAACATGGCCATTTCTTTTCCTCTTTCCAGACATCTGGAAAGCTGCCCGCCTTTATATCCATTATAAACACGTGAAACTCCTATGACATCTTGAGATCCCTCTGCACCTTCACAGCCGCCTGCAGCCCTGGCACGCAGCGCCCAGCAACAGCTGTCTTGCCCGGCGAGCGAGGCGAGAGCTGTGTTCTGAATTACACTTCTCTTCACATTTCAACTTTCTCGTTGGCTTCCCAGCGGAAATTTCCACAGTCAGCCTTTTCAGCTGAAGAAATACGCGGACGCTCTGCCAAACCTTAAGTCATGAAGCTCTTTCACAGCAGACCCAGCACACTTACCCCTTCCTCCCCGCCCTGCTCCTCCGCTTTGCTCCGCTGCAGAAGAAAGCACTGTGGGGAAACAGGCTGTGGTATTTATACAGCTCTTGTTTATCTCACTTTGCAGATATGGTTCAAAGTTCAGGGAGCTTATTCTGAACGACCTTGCAAGCAAAGCAAACCCCTTTAGCAAAAGTAGCCAAAATTTTTCTCCATTAACTAATTCCGAGTGGAAACCGTTTAAACGTGCAGAATGGCAAGGTATTTTTAATATAATGACTTTGAATACCAGCTTATGCAGTTTGTCAGTCACCCCAGTCAGCTGGAGACAGTGGTACAGTCAGAGGAGGGGGTGGGCCAAAGAGTCATTATTTTCTGAACACAGTGGTAACCACAGTGAGAGGGGGAAGGTACTTCTCGATTTATAAAAACGCTGAGCTAGCAGGTTTTTGTCTCATATGCTTTATCTGATATTTGCCTTGGAGAATGGTGTACCCTGTCTGAGGGCATGTGCAGTACAGCGCTGCTTTTGCCCGGCTGCCCTTGATTACATCACGCGGCTTTAAAACTTATTTCTGTAGGACCAGCCAGTTTATCACTTTCTGAAGGTTAGAGCCCAGACCGTCAGCCATTTAAATCAGTGCAGCTACATGAAAGCCACGAAGCTCCAACAACTGCCAAAAGCCACCAAACTCTCCATATTACTCTGTTATGTTTCCTTAACACCACCATCACTGAGGGACCTGTGGACATTCAGGTTAGACTGTTTCCTTACTCTCTTTCCTTAGTGAGAGAATTGTTCATGAACAGCATATTTTGACTGCAGTTTGCTTGAGTTTGATTTCCTTGTACAAGC
This sequence comes from Larus michahellis, assembly GCF_964199755.1. Taxonomy (NCBI): domain Eukaryota; kingdom Metazoa; phylum Chordata; class Aves; order Charadriiformes; family Laridae; genus Larus; species Larus michahellis. Next base: position 16,760,636 of record NC_133930.1, read on the forward strand.
TACCTGTGTTTATAGAGAAATAACTGTCTAAAAACTTGGTCTGCCCTCAGAGTTTAAGGTGGTGGGATTTATATTGGTTAGTTCTATGGCCTCGGACTCTCTCCTGCATAGGTGAACTTCTGGTTGGGTCTCAGAAACGGAACTGCCAGCCTTGGAGCTTATCCCGTAGAAGCCCTGTGCTCAAGTCAGTGGAAAGAAGGACAAAGATTTTTCTTACAAGGTGGAATGTGCTCACATTCCTCGTATTGTTAGGGAAACACATCCTTGTATTCTTTGCTGGGTTGGGACCAAGCCCTCATAACTGTGATGATGTCCTTTACTATTCCAAATGATAGATTATTTGCTGGGCCTCCTGCCTCAGGACAGAGTGTTGATTTTCCAGCACTAATAAAGCTCTGCAAGGTTGGCAGAAAGTATTTGGTATGCATCATGTCTGTCAATTCCTAGATGAGCACTGAGGCAGCCACAAAGAAATGAAGCAGGTACAGATCTATTAGTAGGAATAATACGCAGCTCAGTAGTGACTGACAGTTGGTCTCTTGCCAATTATTGCAACGCAGGTGGAGATACTATCAAATAAAGACCAATATTTCATTCCCATTTCTTTTTCGGCTTTGTAGCAAGGGGTGTGCACCAGGCTTGATTAACAAGCACTGAGCCTGTATGTGATATGCAATACCAGTGGGTGCTGCTGAGAAGAGGCAGTTCACAAGTACTGGAGAACAAAAGGTCCAGAAAGAGTAAACCGAGCTGATGCAGCTAACTTGTAAAACCTTGCTATGGAAAGCACATTGAGGATGGAGATGTACAGTCGTCACTACTGAAAAGTTAGTATTTCCTCCCATATAGTATGGGGAAACACCTGCAGACCCTCACTTCCCTTAGAGAGAGATGAGAAGCAGCTGTTGTTAGCAGTTATCCCTGTGCCAACAAATACTATTTATTATATTATTTGTTATTATATTAATTATGTTTATTATAACCTTTGTAATATTAAGGAGAGCTTAACTACATTCATAGTGATAAACACCGAGTATCTTGCTGTGTAACATTCACCTTACCTGACATCATTGTTCTGCCTCAAGATTTATTGAGGAAAAAGGCTCCTCTGTCTAAAGGGAGGGGTAGGGAATATTATAATGTTGGCTGTGGGTTTAGGTAGACGTAATTCAGTCATTTTAGAAACATATAACCCTAGATACGTTTAAACTCCAGCCTGAAGCATTACTCTTTCTGAGTGGAAATAAATTCACTTCCACATTTTTTTTACAAACAGTAGAATAAATGTTAAATTTACAGTCTAAGAGTTCAACCATTACATTTTTTATATTAATCCCCCTTGAATCTGTAGGCTCCTGTAGCCCTTTGTCCATAGCTTCTGAAGAAATAATTGTCTTAAAACCTAATTTTGCTTTCCACTGCAAGTATTTTCTTAGTTGTTGAGCATGTTCCAATCTCACTGCAGGAGGCAGTTGTGAACTCCAATTTGGACAGGTCTTCAGTTTCAAACAATAATTTTTATAATTATCATCCTGTTCCTACTCACTTTCTGTCTCACTTGTGGAGAATAATGGTCCTGGTAGCGATAACAGCCCCCTTCCCTTCTTATTGAACATAAACTATTCCCTTTTTTGACATGTTTCAAACTTTGCAAAGCACCACAGGACAGAAATACCAGTGTCTTTGGAAATTAACTGATGATTGTTATTTCTGTTATCGAGGTTGGTAGCGTATACATTTCTTTTAAAAAATCTCAAATGGACATGGAATTATGAGGCTGTCAGTAGTTGTGTTCCGGTGAAGTCTGCTGTAGTGATTTGCAAGATGTGCAAATAATGAAAGGACGGAGGCGGAACATGAATCCAGCACGAATTCTATCATGAGACCTTGGGACTTCAGTGTCTGTTTTGCTCTTGTAACTGAAGGATGTCACAAACAGGGAATTCAAAGTCCACTGACAGATCATTCTTCTCACGTCTTCTGATTTTATAACAGTGCAACTGTGTCAGCTCCCTGGAGTTACTCATACTCTATGGTGGAATAAATTGCAACAAAAACAGGCTGTTGAGGCTTACTTAATGCTTACATAAACAAATTTTCATTTGTTTATGAGGCCTTAAACTCTTGGTTAAATGCTGTCAATAAAGGGTAATTGAAGTGAAGGCAAAGAAGAGACATTAAAGTAAAGTAAAATTCAGCAAAATAATTAGAACCAGAACTTCATTAGTTAAAGTCACTCCAGAAAGAAGGGTAGTGGTGAAATATTGGTCTCGTGCTCCTCTCATATGAGATCCAGAGCAGCGTAAGATAACTAAACGCATACTTCTCAGAACTCAAAGGAAGCAACAAAAGCTGACATCCTCTGATTTAGGCCTGGAGATTGTGTCAGTGAACAAAGGAATAGCTGATACATGCAATTGTATACTTAAAAACAAAATGAGACTTAAAGGAGCTCTGATCTAGTAGAAAAATGTTTTGGTTTTCTGTTTGGAAATGCCATTATAATAATGAAGTATCTTTCTCTACTTGAACCTATCTGTAGCACACTGTAATTAGCAAGGAAAATCTTTTTTACCAGACATGTCCTAAGTCATAGTCATTGCACAGATTACAAATGCAAACTGACCCTAGTTGCTCAATGCCTACATGTATTCTGAGTTCCTTATTGGCGCTGTTTACTTTCTGCATTTATCCTGCAATGATTCTATCAGCCAGCAAGTTCCCCGTGTCACCTCAGTGGGCCTAAAACCAGTGGCCCTCTTATCATTTGAGGGAAACTTGACCATACCCAAGAGGTGGTTAAGAAGATCACAGCTGTACGACATCTTTTGTATTTTTGTATTTTTCAGTGTATTTAGTAATACTTGCCAGTCCTGTGATCTACAGAGCAAAGTGAAAATCCCTTCAGTTTGGTGTGACTCTGCTCAGGCTCCTGGTGTTGGGGATGGTAAATCAAGAAGAAGCAAATGTAATTATGCAATGCCCAAAGCAGAGTATCTGTACAGATCTATGTGGATCTCATATCCCACACAGTGATCAGTGATCCCCCTTTCTACAGGAATGACGCAGTTGCACCAGGAATTCAGCAGGCAGTTTTAGGCTCTCCAGCATGGTGCATTGAGTCAATGCATAACTCAAGTGATTAAGGATCTGGACCAATGAATACAGAGAAAGATAAACAAAACCTTTGATTTTTCTGTGTTCAGACAGTTCTCTGTCCATTAACAGATCAGGTCTTCAGGAGGGTGTAACGGTAATCATGCCTTCAGAATTATCATCAGCAACGCATACAATTGCCATTAGAGTCTTTATACCCAATAACTCTCCTTAGGAGATGCGAAAGGGTTATTAAACATTGGAATAGGCTGCCCAGGGAGGTGGTGGATTCACCATCTCTGGAGGTGTTTAAAAAAAGGGTAGATGGGGCACTGAGGGACATGGTTTAGAAGTGGCTCTTGTCAGGGTAGGCTAAAGGTTGGACTCGATGATCTTAAAGGTCCCTTCCAACCTCAACAATTCTATGATTCTATGATTCTACGAAAGAAGATGATTCATCAGCTAAATCCACAGCAGTTCATTCCAGGTGACTTTAAAGGCTTCTCACCAGATACACCAGCAAGTTCTTGTTAATGATTTATAACAGGTCACCCAAGCATAGTTCACTGGACTGAACCCTAGCCAGGGAATGGAAATTATGACAGCACAGTAGATGGGATTTGGTGACACTATACAGTGAACCTAACAGGAAGTTCAAGTCTGTTCTTTGCTTATCTGCTGTAAAATACATGAAAACTGAAGTGAAAACTGGGTCCAGCTAACGAATAAAAGGGATCTGTATGAAGAAGTTCTATATCAAGAACTGTTGAATTGTGATTAAAAAATGGATGACATATTCTTGGTTAAATTTCTTTTTGTGGTTCTATGTTGCTTTATTTTCCTGAGAGTGCAGCAGTGGATGCTGTACTCTCATTGTGGTCTGCAAGAGATGTTATGAGAGCTTAGGGACAGGTTCAGACAGCTGAGAAAGATGGAGATTGTTTTACGTGAAATGGAGTCTGACAAACTAAAATACCCCTGGCTCTGAATACATGATATCAAAGGTTGATTGTCGATGATACTTCCTTTCAGACAGCATAGTCCTGAAATGCTGAACTGTGAAAAAAACCTTGTGTGCCCTTCTTAGGGCAAGAGTGTGTGAATGTGTCCCCAACACCAGTAACGAAGGTGTAACTGTCAAAATCAACCATCTTTTACTGTTCTGTCCATCTTGGAAATTCAGAAGCAGCTGCCATTTCAGTGTCAAAGCACTCTAAGTAGCAGATTGTTGTGAAGTGCTTAAACAATTTGCAGGTGAAATACAAAAGTAGATTGGTCTAAGTGAAAGTTTTCACTTAACAAAATATGCTTTGCTGCTGCAGCACACAGGAAGCTGAGATTGATCGCCATTTACTCACACCGTGAGTGAAAACTATTTTCACAAAAAAAGGGCCTCCTCATACCATAATGAACTCAAAATGTAAGTGGAGTGGTCTCTGTAGATAAATATTGTAAAGCAATACTGACCTTCTGAGGACTGGTGGAAGAACTGAACTGTTTATTAAATGTGTTCTGTACAGAAGCAGAGGGAGAGCTGTGCTGATACATACGCTTGCAACAATCAAACCCTGAACAGACTGACTGCCTCCTGCCTTTTGAATGCTGATAGAAGACTGGAAGGGTCAGATCTTTATCTGTTTTATACCAGGAAACATCATTTGATATGCAAGGAGGACTTACAGCAGCTATCTTACTGTAACACCTTTCCTGTTGCCGTCTCCATTATTTAGCGTTAGCAATAGTGACTAGCATTCAGCCCCTGCCTAGGTTTGATTTCCGTTAACAAAGCTATGCTGGTTTACAAGTTGTGCCTTCAGCAGACAGTACTTTGTCAAACGTTGAGCAGCTGCAGTAGCAGTTGTATAGCTACTTGGTATCTGCAACCCACACTCAGAATGCAATGGGAATGCCTATAGTCAGCTGGATAACTGCACACCTTCTGGAAGTGCCAAATGCTTACTGATTGAATATACTGGAACAGCCTTAATACTACAGTATATTATGTAGCTATCATAAATTCATACTAACTGGTGAAAAAAAAAGAGACAGGCCATTACTACCTCCAAGTATTTCCTGTTCTCCTGAAGAGTTCACATTTTTGCTGAAAATGATAATTATTAACATACATTTCTTTTTGTGTGTTTTGGATTAAATACATATAACAGAAGTCCCCAATCTTCTGATATTACAGTCCTGCATTTTATTTTCCACAGGTGCAGTTCTTGAAGGTAACGATGAAAGCAAAGTAAAATTTTGAGTACAGAATATTATTTCTGTATTAGGTTGACAGTGGGCCGGCAAGGATAGCAGACCATTATATCTGACAAACATATTAGACCTACCTTGACAGTTTTCCTATTTTTTCTACAGCTTTGGCCTCCTACATTTTGGCTGGTTGAGGCAAAAGTCAAAATCAGAGTAGCAGAATTATTGTAGCATTCCAGAATAAAGAGTGACGAATGCAAGACAGAGGAACTAACTCAGTGTTTGAAAGAAAGAGAAGTGAGAGCAGAGAAGATACGATGACATTTTGTCTGAGGACACCTTTGGAGGTCACCTGCACAAGCCATCACACTACTCCACATCACTGCAAATAGCAAAGACAACAAAAAATCTGCCCTGCAAAATTCAAGGAGCCACTATTGGTTGCTGCTGTGACACTGCCATTATTTCATATATTCACATGTGTTTGGATGGACCTCTAGGCTTGTTTGGCAATTCACACTGAACAGGCTTCATATCATGTTCTCTAATTACAGGCAATAACAGCAATACCCACTTTTGAGTCTCCTCATCCCGTTCTAAGGCATTGGCTCAACTTGTGGAACTTGAAAAGTGAGTGAGTCCTGGTCCTGACAAGAAATAGTCACCACAGTATGCCTCAATATCTCTACAGTCAATAGAGGTTTGCAAGGCTGCTCATTTGCAAAGACTCTTGTAGAACTACGGGAGAGGTGAGGCCCAAGTTGGCATTTCACTTTGGTAAGTCCTCATCTCTAGTTGACCTCTGTCTTCATTTTTAATGTCTGTCTCGTGGCAGAAAGACACGTTCAAAATATTACTCAGGTATGCCTTGTATTATTTACCAGTTATTACTTACATATCAGGCATATAACAGTCTTAAGAACTGTATTTAAGGATGGGGTGGTGTCCGCAGAAGAGCCCAGGGTCACTGTCTCATGGCAGAACAGCCCAGCAGCTCCCACACCTGCCTTTGACCATCAGCGTTTTATCCAGCCCTCCAAACTGCAAGCTGAATTTTCTTGTCAGCAAAAAGAGAAAACAAGAAGAAAAACAAAGTAGGGATTTGTGCTGATCCTGCATCAAGATCATTGCCAAACTTCCTGCAAGAGCTCAAGAAGAGGAAACAAAATATGGACATGAAAAAAAAATTGTAGCACTTTAAAAACCATGGCAATAAAGCTGCAGAACATTCTCTCCAACACAGCTAGCTGGCATTCAGGAGACCAGAAAATGAAATGCGTAAGTGATTCCATGACTGCAATAACAGTAATAATTAACAATAAATGCTTTTTAATTATATTTCCCATTTTGCAAAGACTTCAAGATGTCTTGCTTGTAAATGTTTGAAGTTAATGATAAATTTTTTGTTGGTTCTTTAACACAGACACGTGTCCAAGGTAAATTACAAAATATATAACTAAAGGATCGTGCAGGATTCCAGATACCTAGTTGTCCTGAAGCCAAATGTAGGACTTAATTCTCCACTGTTCAGGCAAATCGCTGTGCAGTCAGCAGCTCGGGCACTGTTTGAGGTTTACAGTGTGGATCGTGCACGAGGCCTGTCTCAAGGACTTACAGGACAGAACAGAAAGCAGAAGGATGCTCTTTCAGTAGCACATGTGCTTTGGTAGCTGCTCCGCCTGTGTCTGCAAAGGGAGTAGTTCAGTTGCTGTTACAATCGGCACAGTTGCAGGCAGTATGCCACATAGCACACATGGCCTTGCACGGATGAATGGAAGAACACCCTTGATGGATGGAAGGCTGTGCCAGAAAGAAAGAAGTTCTTGCGGGATGTCATGGTTTTGACTGGGATGGGGTTGGAGTTTCTTGCTAACAGCTGGTGTGGTGCTGTGTTTTGGATTTGGGATGAGAATGGTGTTGGTAGCGCATGGGTGTTTTTGGTTGTTGCTAAGTTAACAAGGCCTTTTCTGCTCCTCACAGCACCCCGAGAGCGAGCAGGCTGGGAGGGCACAAGAAATCGGGAGGGGACACAGCCGGGACAGCTGACCCCAGCTGACCAGAGGGATATTCCATGCCATATGATGTCATGCTCAGTATATAAAGCTGTGGGGAGAAGTAGTACGGGGGGACATTCTGACTTATGGCATTTGTCTTCCCAAGTAACTGTTAGGTGTCATGGAGCCCTGCTTTCTTGGAGATGCAGCAAATGAATTCCTTATTTTGCTTTGCTTGCATGCAGAGCTTTTGCTTTACTTATTAAACCGTCTTTATCTCAACCCACGAGTTTTTTCTCACTTTTACTGTTCTGATTCTCTCCCCCATCCCAGCTCAGGGGAGTGAGCGAGCAGCTGCGTGGTTCTAGTTGCCAGTTGGGGTTAAACTACGACAAAGGACAACAATGTTCCCTTAGGTACTGGGAAGAATTATTTCTAGTTTGCCGATCTTTCCAACTTTTTATTGCTTTTAATATTGTCTTGATTGCATGTGAAACGTTTCCCTGATTGTCTCCAGGTTCTGAAGTAAACTTTCATCTATAGTGAACATTTTGTGAACCTATCACTCAGATGTAATTTCTCCCAGCAATAATATGGTCCATAGGTTCATGGTTTTCCAGGAAGATTACGTGGCCTGATAGGAGTAATCTAAAATTATGTGTTCATGTTTCTGTGTGTATAATACATGGAGCTGCAGCACTGATAGTGGGCTAGGTCAAAACCTTTTCCACCAGTTTAGTTTAATCCTTTCAAGACTCTGTAGGTGTCCATGGATTATTAAAGACAGCTAGAAAAATCACCACATTTCATGCCCTGATGCACTATGTTCACTGTTGCTTATAAAAAAACCCACAAAACAAAACCATTTTGCAAATCAGGTTACAGACAATTTGCTTGTGAAAATCTGGGTTACCTCTGGAAGAGGTAATATCTACATATCCAAAATCTTTATAAACAATGTGTATGTATGTTATTTCTACACATGATGCACAACACATAACCATACAAAAATGACATGGTATATAGTTATCTTAACACAGGCAACTTTTTAACAAAGGTTTTCCTTGAGAGGTTTCCCAGAGAAGTACTGACCCAGCCAAGGGAGCTGGAGTAGATGATCTTTAAAGGACCTTTCCAAACCAACCTATGATTCTAGAATTCTATGATTCTATATTCTGGAATAAAAGTAAAAAATAGCAAAGTACTTTATAGCTACTGTTATTTAAGCACTAAGCCATTATACAATTCTTGTAGGCATGCTTCTCCTAATTCCGCAGAATCCAAATCACTATGTTTTATGAAACTGATAGAAACTAGGTTCTTAGACTTGCTTCTTCTTCCAGATACTTAAAACAATATAAAGGAAAATATTTGGATAAGAATGCTAGAATTCAACCACCTTCTCCTGCAGTGTTCACCAGACATCAATATCCCTGATTTCACTAGTCAGCTGATCTTTGTGAGGTCACAAAAATATGAAACTTGCACACAGGAGATCAGATTTGGTGCAGACCTTGTTCAGATAATAGAGTAGATATAAACGCACATCCTGTCCTAGCTGTGCACCTCCTCTGAAAATATAAAGATAACAAAGGAACAAGCTGACATCTTTGTGTCACAGATGTGAGGTTTAAGGATTTTTAACATCAGTTCACAATTCAGCATGTTACAGTTTTCAAGCACTGCGTTTTACAATTACTGCTATTGTTTTGACTTTCATTAATTCTTATATTTTCCCTTCCCTCTTGAAATAGTAACAAGGAGGATTACCAGAACAGCTCTCTGTCGGAGGCAAAACCCATATTTATTTTCCCTTAAAACATTATAAACGGTCACTGACATTGTTCCACGGGGCATACCTACGAAAGGGGCTCTGCAGAAATGTTTTTCTCTTGCGTAAGAGCACACATCTGGCTTGCTCTAGGCATGACAGTAAAGCCCTTTCATGCACAGAACAAGCCGTTGTGCAATGGAGACGTGCTGAGTCGTCTGATAGAGATTTCTTGCAAATGATTGATATCACTACAGGAACGAGCAGGTGATTTCATAAGACTTGTTTTAACGGAAGAGACCAGAAAAGGCCGTGTTGTAGCTCTCTGAATTCCGCGCCTCCCTGGGTGCATCATTTGGTCCTGGTGTGGGACACTGTGGTGGGGGATCTGGGTGTGTGAGGAGCGCACCAGGCAGCTTTCAACACTATTGCGGAGACAGTCAGAACTCTCCAGCAAGCCGGGTGTAGGTCACAGGCTGCGAGGTGAACAGCCTTGCGCGAAGATAGGTTTATGGCGCCTTCTGGCCTTCATTTGTAATCTGAATTACCCACTTTTGGAAAACAGTTATCATCTACTCAATCCTGCATATAAGCACACCCTCTGAATTCTTCGTTTCACATCTGCAGTTTATTAATGCCTTCATTTCTTCAGACAAGAGGGGTTTTCTTTATTAAAGAAGGGAAATGTATGATTCACAGTTTTCTATGCTTAGTTCAGTATTCATTTTTGTCTGTTTGCTACTTCACAGCTCTCCCTGGAAGATGTTACCAACAATCAGGCTGGCTGGGTGTTCTCCTCCTTCTTTAACACTGCCGTGAGAAGCCCAGGGTTGGAAGAAAACATTGACACTTTGGTATTAGTCCCAAACTCAGCTGAATGTTGTGCCCAGAAGGCTTATTGGGTTATCTTAATGAGTACAGATTTCTCCAGAGATTCTGGAAAAGGAAAAAAAACATAGGGAATTTTTAGCCATACAAATGGCTAATATGGGTTGAAACAGAAGTACGGATAATTTGGATGTTTGCCTAACATTTTTTTCCTCGTGTAAATAAAATGCACTATAAACCAGGCTATTTTGAGACTCGCAACTAAATTGTATTGTTTTGTAACATAACTTGCAGAAATCCTAGAGGTAGTGCTGGGAAACACCACACCCATCTCGAAGACAGGCAAAGGAGGAGCTGAAAAGTTACAGCTCCCTCAATCTAATTTTATATTTGAAAAGCTATTAGGACAAATTATGAGCCATTCATTTAAAAGCTCACATATAACCTGACAGTACAGTCAGAAGGGTGCAGCCATAGGAAAAAGAAGTAAAGAAAGAAACACTATGGAAAATGCCATAGAAAAAAAAAGCAAATTATCAGAAAAAAAATATAAATAATGAAAAATAAGGAAACCTTGTCTGGACAGGTAGAAGGTGTTGGAACGGAAATACTTAATTCTTGTATTCTATTTTGGTCCTATAGCAGTAACCTTAGCAATATTTCAACTTGAACCACAAGCTATTTGGCATAAAGTTCTTCACCTAAAACTTACATCTGTAATGGTTTTAAAGGAACCTTTGTATTTTTTAAATGCAGGAGTCAACAACATTCCTAAAGTACTGCGGTGTACCAGAAAACATGAATGGGTGTGGCAGACAACTCCTAGATCGAAAACAATTGTATGAGCAGACCTACAAACAATACTATTGTCACATTAGCAAGGCCATTAAGCAATAACATAAGGAAATAAAAGGGACATAAATTTGATTTCAGACTTTTTTATATTACATTACAAACCATCAGCATTGATACAAGTTTCTTGTATTACTGTATTATAAAACACTGTGAGGAATCTTAGGAGTTTATGTATTACAGAGTATATAAAAATTCATTTGAACTTGACTGAATGTCTGTGATTTATGTTTTGATGTTACAGGATTTCTATGCTGAACGGCTGCCTTAACTTCATAGGCCTTTATCCTTTTAGTGGAGGATGAGCATGGCAAAAGTAATCGTGTAGATCTGTCACCAGCGAAAAGTGACAGCGTTTACAAATAAGTCCATTTGCAAGAGTTATGTGGGCAAGCTCCCCAGAACATACAGGCATTGCATGCGGCAGCTCTTCTGCTGTTGTGATGGACACAGGGGCTGTCAAAGGGATGATCGTTGTGTCTGTTCTAACAAGTGAAGTTATTGTACTGGTTTATTTGGATGAATACTTTTTCATCTGGTGACACCGCAGGAAGCCTGGCTGACTTGTGATACCCCTGAAGACTCTGGCCTAGAAGAGAATCGGAAGTTTTGTGTTGCCAGCGCTCGGACAGGACTTGTCTCTTCCTAAGGCACCTCGGCCAAATACCCCATGAGCTCGGTCGGAGCTGTGAGGAGCTGCTCGGCTATTTTCTTCTTCAGCTGTGGGGCCTTGGGGCTGGAGGGGCCGAGCTGGGCACCATGGGAGGGAACGGCAGCCTTATGGGGCCACATGCCAGGGCAGCTTCTGACACCACTTCATGATACTCATTTCGAGTACCACTCGATTTAAATTGTAAAAGGAAAACACCGTGGTGCGCAGGCCCAGCAGGGAAGAGTGGCTGTGTGACGGAGTGAGCCTGCGGAGCTGGGGAGAATCCTGCAAGAGCTGAGTTGTGCCAGCGAGTGCTGGGGATGTTCCTGCTCCGGGCCCCGCCACTGCCTGCCTTCCAGAACATTCTGTCAGTCTGCATAATGGAGCATAGCCAGGCGCCCAAAATACAGCAATGTAACTGCAAAGCACACCCAGAAGAGCAGACATACGTGTTTCTCACGGCCATCACCATGTACCCCTGCGTTTGCTGGGTCTGATCTGGCAGCGCAGGCAGTCAAATGCTGCCGGCACGGGGTTACAACGGCCATTTACACAGATTTAGAATCACAGAATGGTTTGGGCTGGAAGGGACCTTAAAGACCATCTAGTTCCAGCCCCCCTGCCCTGGGCTGCGACACCTCCCACTAGACCAGGCTGCTCAAAGCCCCATCCAGCCGGGCCTTGAACACCTCCAGGGAAGGAGCATCCACAGCTTCCCTGGGCAGCCTGTTCCAGTGCCTCACCACCCTCACAGTGAAGAATTTCTTCCTGATATTTAATCTAAATCTCCCCTCTTCCAGTGTGAAGCCACTACTCCTCATCCTATCGACTCGTTGGTTCACTTCTGAAACCGGTGAACACGCCGAGTCGCGTTTTGGGAAAAACAACGGTGTTTAATCTTATCTTAATCTTATCTTGCCCCCCCCTTCCAGCCCCAGCCACGAGCACTGACCCTCCAGCGGCCGCCACAGCTGAGGGCGCCGGCCACGGCCACTCTCCCCGCCAGCCCTCCTGCCCGCTGCCAGGGCTCCCGGCCCTGCCCCGGCCCTCAGCGGCGGCACGGGGGTTGCCAGTCCCGGGGGAAGGCGGGCGGGCGGGCGGCGTGCTCGCCCCGGCTGGTGCGGCCACACACCGGGACTACAACTCCCAAAATGCACCGAGACGCTGAGCGCCTGCTCCGCCACAGCCCCGCCGTGTGAAAGGTGACCCCTGACGTCACTTCCTCCGCGCGGTGCAGGCCGGGAATGCGAGTCGCGATTGGCCGGAGCCCGCCCCGCTTTCCAGCGTGCTGGGGAGCAGGAAGCGGCCACAGCGGAGCGGGCGCGGCGGGGCGAGCGGCTCCTCGCGGTGAGTACCGGGCGGAACCGCCTCCCCCCAGCTCCGCGGAGCGCCGCGCTGCCGGGCCGCGGCCCGGCCGGGAATTGAAAAGGGATCGATTTAATGCGCGCTTTGATGACGTAATAAGGACTAACGAGGCGGCGGCGCTGCCAAGCACACGGTTCGGGGCCTGCGCCCGGCCGGGTCCCCTCCTCGGCAGCGCCTCCGCCGGGCGCTCGCCGCCGCCGCCGGTCGCCCGCAGCGGTCTGGGAGCGGCCGTGCCCGGCGGGCAGTCTGCGCCGGCTAGGCCTTCCGCCTTCTCCCGCTCCCGGGACTCGGCGGGCGCTGATTGGCTCCTCCGAGTGGGGCGGGCTCTGCCGCCGCTTTGCGATTGGTGGGAGCGGCTCTGACTGCCACTAGCGCCCGCCAATGGGGCCGCGGCTGGGGATGCGGGAGGCTGGGTCTGGCCACCGGGGCGCCAGGGCTGAAGCCCAGGGGAGGCGCGCGCGCGGTCGGCGGGGCCCGGCCCGGCTGAGGGGGGCCGGGGGGCGGCCCCGGACCCGGCCCCGGCCCGCTGCTGGGCCACCTCCGCCGCGGCGGCAGCGAGGCCTTGTGGCCGAGGGGAGCGCGGGGTTGGCGGGTGTCATTGCCACGCGGCTGCTGCTTTCGGTGGAAAACAGGCTGTAAAGGGGACAAGAAGTTCTCACGTCAGTGTCACCTGCGAGCAACCACTGGTGTTGCCCGCCAGACCCCTGTCAGAGTCCCCTTTCCTGAGATGGCCACAGCAAGGTGGCGGTGGTTTGGCCAGTGCTCGGGCTGTTCCTCCGGGAATTGCCCTCACACCGCGCTGCCTGCCCGCCTTCCTATGTGTGCAAGGAAAACACATGCCTGGTGCCTACAGTGCGAGGAGTCCGTGATGTGGTCCAGGAGGGCAGTAATAATAAGATGGCTTCATTGAGGGAGAGGTATAAAGACAGATTTGCAAATCATACACCTGTCTTTGGCTCGATGGTCTTAAAGGTCCTTTCCGACCTAGGCGACTATACGATTCTGTCATATGAGATGCATCCGTTGCTACCAGCTGATAAGGTTGAATCAGTAGTTGACTGCAACTTCCAAGAAAATCACCATAAACAACTGAAGTAGTCCAGTTTCCATCACTCATCTATGAGCCTACTTGTAAGTGGTGACTCGGATCACTTCTGGCTGCCTTCCTTGGCTTCTTGGTTTTCTCAGCCGTTACCCTTCACTTTTTCCTCCAGAGTAGTCATGCTCTTACTGAACATATGCTGTTCTGTTGGGCTTTTTTCTGCAATATCACTGGGTTTTTTAAAGCGAGAATACTCTATGAATGCTGCAACTGCATTTAGATACGCAAGAAAGTCATACTTTTTACTAGTTCTGTGTTAATTCACGACAATAAACTAGCTATCATAAGTGCTTTGTTTTCTTTTTTTTTCTTTTTTTTTGTTTGTTTAGTTTCTTAGATTTGGTAGCATGGAGGTTACTCTATTATTTTGAGGGTGTTTTTGGTAATATACCACTACAAGTATCCAGTTTGGAAGTAAATTTCATTTGGGTAGGTGGAAATCATGAGAGTTGTAGGTCAAAATTTTATTCAACTTTTAAGGAACTATGCTTTTAACTGCAAGTCATGTGTCCTTTTATGATGTGTCAGGAATTGGCAAGAAGAATTAAGCAGTGAAGTTAATGGCTGATAGCTTCCCATGTGAGGCTTTACATGGAATACCAGATGACAGAAGAAAGGCAGGAGCAGTAGGTCATCTGTCTTAGATCCATCATTACAGATGAGGTGAAGCAAAGGCAACAGTAGCATCCGCTCCCATCCACCTCACCTTCCCCTGACAGGCTGTTCTCCTCTGTCCCCTTCAAGACCCTGACAGGTATTTCAGCGTCTGCTGGGCAAAGCAGTGGTAGCAGGTAGAGCTAGACTTCCATAAGTCGTTGCTTCTGCTCTTCTTTTTTCATGTTATTGGAAAAATGACTTCTTAATGGGCCAGTTTTTCTGAGATGCTGTTGTGGTTTAACCCCACCTGGCAACCAGGACCACGCAGCTGCTCGCTCACTCCACCAGTTTGGGATACAGGAGAGAATCAGAAGAGTAAAAGTGAGAGAAAGAGAACTCATGAGTTGAGATAAAGACAGTTTAATAAGTAAAGAAACAGCCGTTGCACACAAGCAAAGCAACACAAGAAATTCATTCACCACTTCCCATTGGCAGGCAGGTGTTCAGCCATCTCTAGGAAAGCAGGGCTCCGTCACGTAATGGTCACTTGGGAAGACAAACGCCATAAGTCAGAATGTCTTTCCCTTTCTTCTTCTTCCCCCAGTGTTATATACTGAGCGTGACGTCATATGGCATGGAATATCCCTCTGGTCAGCTGGGGTCAGCTGTCCCGTCTGTGTCCCCTCCCAACTTCTTGTGCACTCCCAGCCTACTTGCTGTCGGGGTGCTGTGAGGGGCAGAAAAGGCCTTGTTAACTTAGCAACAACCAAAAACCACCAGTGCACTACCAAAAGTATTTCTCATCTCACATCCAAAACTATACCAGCTATTAGTAAAAATTTTAACTCAATGCCAACTGAATCCATGACAGATGCAAGAAAGTGTATTTTGTGGTGAAAACAGGAACTCCACAATTTCCTTTACTTGATGTCTGTTAGTCATAAGAAAATAGCTTTGCCTTTATCATAATTGTGTAATTCTCCTCTCTACTTCTGTCGAACCCCATATACCCGTATTTGTTACAGGTGAGGTAGAATTTACACAGCCGCATAGGGGAGTTAGCAAGCATGGTGGCATCAGCTCAGACGTGGTTAGTACACATAAAGAACAGTGTTGTACTCAGGACTTCCCAGTTCGAATCACACACAAAAAGAATCTGCACCAGAAGTCAGGGAGCAACTGCTCTCCAGTTTCTTCGGCACCCTGAAGAAAACTGCTTCTTTGCCACACCAGAGAGGTCCATCTCTATGTTCCATGTTTGGTTTGATACTAGTCACTCCCCTGACTTTCCTCCTGTTGTCCATACTAAGTGTAACAACAGTACAGGGAAGGGTATGTCTCAAATTCCTTTATGACTCATTCAGAAACCACATGTTCTTCAAAGTGAGTTAGACTGTGAAAAGAAACAATGTTTCTGTGCTAAAGTGACTTTGAAATGTCTTCGCTTTTTCTGTGGCAGTCTCAGTGTGAGCCATGTGAATGTGGGAGTTGAGGATGAGTGCTGCTGCACAGATCTGAAGTTACTTTGCCTGGCATTAATTTGTGAAATGCATTCATTGAAGCACTTGGACACTCTCCAGAGGTTCTTTTGCATAAGCAGCAGACTGACATCTGCATCTCGTCCACAGGCACAGAGTTCTGCTAAACCTCTTCAGGTTTGAGAACCTCTGCAGCTCCTGCCCCTGACTATCTTTGTTGTATAAGTAAGGGAGGAAGGGCCATCAGATTGCGAGCATGCGTGTCTCTCTCAAAAGGCTGGCAATGAATATTTCACCTTGCAGGGGGAGAAGTGCAAGAAGGCTGGGTAGAGAAGATGCTCTTTGCTCTTGAGTGTGACAGCACATTAAATCCCTGGAACTCGTAGGTACTCAGAAGCTGAAAAGTGCTGCTTTGTTACATCTTTATTTAAAGGAAGTAAACATCTTGTGTTCACCAGGTGCAAAATGTGGCTTAAGTACGAACATTCTAAGAACTGTTCTTCCACCAAGTGGGTTGGTAGAATTGCGAGAAATAACCATATAGGATTCTGACATTGTGCTGCTGTGGTGGTGTTGAATAGTTGGCTGTGGAGATGTTACATCCCTGCAGTATTTGCTTTGAGGGAGGTGCGTCCCTGCTGAATCTCTAGAATAAAGAGGTACACTTACTCACTTGGACTGGTTTTTCATGTATATAAAAAAGGCAATATTCCATATACTTAACCCTGCCATTTCCTACCTGTCAGCTAAAATCAGGTAAACCTGTTACCAAGACAGTTAGTGTTTCAGTTGGTTTTGTAGTCCCTGAAAAGTGCTAGTTAGTTCATGTTTGTATACTAAGCTGACTGTGCATAGTATTTACTGAGAGGCACAGTATTCTTATTCTCATACCACATCTTTTGCAGATTAGTCCTTTTGCCATGGAAGCTGAAGAAACGATGGAATGTATCCAGGAGTTCCCTGAACACTATAAAGTTATTTTGGATAGACTGAATGAACAACGTGAGCAGGATCAGTTTACGGATATCACACTGATTGTCGATGGTATGTACAGGCCTGAGAACCAGTTGGTATACAGAGAATTCTGAAAGCTGTGCTGGGAAGCTGTTGGGTTTGTCACAGGTCAGTTGTCAGACTGGGCTGCTAACAAATTTTTGGTTCCGTACCAGTGTTGCTTGCAGAGTTTCATTTAAAATCTCGGGGTGAATAGGGTCTTCAGCAGTGATTAATGATTTTGCTTCTGCTTTTCCAAAAAAGGGGCTAAATATTTTCAGATAGAAACCCACTTTGAAACTGCTGTGCTATATTTAACGTGTTGTTTAAGGATTTCCAAAACATTGTTAAAATACTTTTCCCTAACTTGAGCTCACTGTTTGCCTGCACAGAACTTGTACAAATATTGTGGGTTTAAAAAAAAAAAAACCCAAACAAAAACTGCCAAACCAACACCTTGAAATAAGATTTACTTACTTCTCTGGTATCTGGCTGCTATTTTAATATGTTGTTAGGGTAGAAGCACTCACTTTTTTTTTTATATGTGCTCTAAGGACATTAATATTAGTTTAAAAGGATGACAGAGACGTAAGTGCTTATTATCTCCTTAGAAAAGGTGGTATCTGATCGATCACCTCAGGTTGCTTCTTATCCCAAACATGTCTTAGAACAGATGAGGACTTCAGGGAAGACAGGAAGTGTCCACTAGGACACAGATTTAGCTAAAGGAATACCACCTGATCTTTAAAAGGATAGCAAGAACTCACTTGAAGGAAGAGTCCTACAGAGCCCGGATTAGAAGAAAGTAAGCAAATAAAGAAAAAATTACTCTTCAGAAATTACTGTAGTTCGACTGACAGCACTTGCACAAAATTTATCCTGAATGTTTGTTCCCGCTCTGGTATTACCAAATCCATGCGTTGAGCTCAAAGCTGTTTTTCTATGCAGCTGTGTAGTTCTAATCCATGTTGCGTCTCTTGTCTCTGTCCCGTGGAGCCTTATGAATGTTCTTGCGTGCGCCAGGGAGAGGGCAACACGGTGATGGGGAATACACAGTTCTTTCTGGAAAACAGGAAGAACAGAGCAGAACCACCTCTGTTCTGCAGCGGTATTTACGCTGGCAGAAGCGGTGATAAACTACATCAGCCTGTAAGAGCAACAAAAAACAAGGAGAACCTGGATGAAACCTGAGAGCTGATGCCAAGACATATAGGAGAAAGTTTGCATAGGAATTTCCCGTAACTTAAATATCTGAAAAGAGAAACACTGGAGTAAGTGATTGAGTTGCTGATTGACTTGCAGAGCTTCAGCAAGGTCAGTGATGTCCGCAGGGGTCTGCCTGAGATGGGTGGGACAGGCTAGCTGCAGTAGTATCCTGTGTTACAAGAAGACATATTAATTGACTGTATGCTGCCAGAATAGATTTGTAGACTGGGTGGTCTCTTTTCTGCATCTGCATTTGTTCTGCGCTATGAGTGAGGAAGTTGTTATCCTAAACCAAATTTTTTTCTCACTTTGTAGGTCACCATTTCAAAGCTCATAAGGCTGTTCTTGCTGCCTGTAGCCAGTTCTTCTATAAATTCTTCCAAGATTTCACTCAGGAGCCCCTGGTGGAGATTGAAGGTAATATGATTTGTGTAAATAAAAACCTTCAGAGTTGTGTGCCCAAACTGGAAATGAATGTAGCATCCTTGGTATGGCCTTACATAACATGCTTGGTCATATCAATTAGCTTTCTAGATCTCAGCTCTTGAGTTGTTCTGAGGCAGCTACCACCAGTGGGAAAAAAATTCTTCTTCAGCCTTGAATTAAATCTTTTGGGAGGAGAAGCGTGAGGTTACATGGGTTGTTTTTTCCTTTTTTTTTTCTTTTTTTTCTTTCCTTTCGCCCCAGTACATGGCTAATGGAGGTCAGGCAGACGCTGTATGTTTCTAGAGCTAACAGTGTGACATACAATCTTTTCCCTGACAACAGCCGTTCTGGTCAGAGGAAAAGGCTGCCAGTGATGGCGAATGGAGGATGCCTTGGCTGGGATGCAAGAGCAGGGCGGACATGGAGCAATACTTGCCTGGTAGGCAGGGAGCAAATTCCTGGAGCAGTATTTCAGCTCCTGGTAGTAACATGCTGCTCAGAGGTCTCTTGAGAGAGATTGTATTTTTGTGTTTAAATCTACACTTTTTATTATTCAAACAGCATTTTGTCTATCTTATCTTTTCTTTTATCTTTGCTGTGGCATAACTCTGTAGTTTCAGATTCATGTGTTTCTATAGTAGACTTTTTGTTCCAACATGAGCCTTTTAAGGGTGTCATCTTCATGAAACTGGGAGCTATAGTACTGTGAGCAAAATGGTAAGCAAGCAAGTGTGCAGTATTCATCAGATAGATGAGACTGAGGAATTGCTAAAAGAAACTGTTGTTTTTCTTGCCTGTATACAGGTGTAAGTAACATGGCATTTCGTCACCTAATTGAGTTCACCTATACAGCAAAACTAATGGTCCAAGGTGAGGAAGAAGCAAATGATGTTTGGAAAGCAGCTGAATATCTACAGATGTTAGAAGCAATCAAAGCCCTTGAAATCAGGTAAGCACATAAGCTGCTTTTTCTTCCCAACACTGAAACGTGGAGTTACAAGAATCCTTTTGCAAGAGTCAGCTGCCAGTATTTTGCAGTGCTCTTCCTTATCCTACAACCTCCTAAATTTGTGTGGGACCATATACTCTTCTACTATAAGATATGGGTCATAATTACAGAGGCTGAAAAATGAATGTCACATTCTTTGGGCTGGAACTTTATGACGAGTGACATGGCTGGTAAACGTTGCAGACATCATAGGGCTGTGACTTTGTGGGAACTAATACCAGGGCTCCGTGCTATCTGACTGCCCACACCGTATTGAGAGCTGGGTGTACAGTGATGATGTGCCTCAGGGAATCAGGCCACGTTAACAAGCTTGTGCTGGTGTTTTGATTTCATGCAGCTTCCTGGGAGAATAAGCAGTAATCTTAAAACGTCTTGCTGCAAAACACAGTGCGAGGTTAGTGGTTGGACTTGATGATCTTAAAGGTCTCTTCCAACCATAACGATTCTATGATTCTATAAAATTAACCTTTCGAACTTCTTGAATGAATGTAACTGTTATAATCAGTTTTACATGGGACCAATACTTTATCAAATGTTGCTGTGGCACCTTTTATGCAGTACCAGGAACTGTGCTCCATCGCCAAACTCCAGCCTGAGAAAAACAGGTGCCAGTCCTATCATGCTGTTTTTCTTCCCCTTCCTTCCCTTTCACTTTCACAAAGTGCTCTCACTTTCTCATTCCTTCTGCATGCTACACTGTTCTGCTGGCATGAGGCAGAGGGAGGGGCAATAAATGCTCCAAGCATTACAGTTATTTTTGCTTTCTGTTCTTGATCCACTGAAAGGTCTTTGCATTCAGACTAAGGAAAGACTGTTGCTTCCTTTTTATCTCCCCATAGACACGTTAGTCAAGGAGAGCAGCATTGGCGCCAAGTTCCTCTAATAGCCAGCTAACATTTTGTTTAAAAAAACCCTCTGTGATATGATATGCTGGAAATTTAGTTTTCAACATAAGCATTTATTTCGGTATTTACTTATTCTGTGCTTATTCTGTGGATTGAAAGTAAAGCTGAATAAGTATGTATATTTTTTTTAATAGGAAAGATATAGGATTGTGCATTTCTAGTCCTACCCTGCAGCCCTACAAACACCCTTTTTTGACATTATTCAGATTAAGCATGGTACCACCAAAAGATTATTTTTTCTTTTTTTATTCAGGAAAAAAAAACAGACTTCAGCAGTCTGCTTGAGCAATTTAAAAGAAACTGGAAACTGAAAAAGAGTGTTCTAATCAGTTTCACTTTGAGTCAGTGTGCACCGGTAGAGCAGTTGAACCAGGATTCAGATCCATCCATCAAGCTAAACTGCCCAGCCTGCAATTATTTCCCACTGTTGTATAATGTTATGCAGTTTGTTGGTTATGCATCACTAGTAAACACTGTAATTTTTGTGTTTCATGGAAACAAGTGTTTTGCTTAATGAAAACACATGCAAGCCAGTCTATTCTTAGAGTTATTTCCATTGTTCATATATTTTGAAATTTTTTTTGTGGGAGTTTGTTTCGTTTGTTTGGTTTTTTGTTAGAAAAACAAACTTGAGTACCACTGTCAGTCTCTGTTTTCCCCTCCATAGTGAGAGGGGCA
This sequence comes from Larus michahellis, assembly GCF_964199755.1. Taxonomy (NCBI): domain Eukaryota; kingdom Metazoa; phylum Chordata; class Aves; order Charadriiformes; family Laridae; genus Larus; species Larus michahellis. Next base: position 16,781,793 of record NC_133930.1, read on the forward strand.
GACTTGCAATACAGTGCCTCAGTCAGACCTTTGACTGAAAGACTTCAGAAACTTCAGTTGAACAGAGATGGTTGTAGAACTAATTATTTGTATAATGCATCAAAGGCTTGCATATCCCATAATCTGGACTAGAAAGAAAACAACTGTTATTCCTTAAAGTGCAGTTGTGTTGTATGTGTGTATCCCCATTTAAAGTTTCACACAATGTGGTCAAGGATGGTAGTCTCCTCTTTGCTGAGCAAATTATTCTTCTAGCACATGATCCTGGAGCTCCTTGCAGTAATGTGCAAACTGTCACCTTCTAGACATTAGAAATCCAGGCTAGATGAAACTAAGGTTAGCTGCTCTGTCTTCCTGTGTCTGAATGGAGTAAGGTGCAATTTAATAGGCTGTATCCCGCATTAGTTCATTAGCAATGTATCTCTGAAACAACGTACAGATGCTGGGTGAAGCCTTATCTCTGCTATTACTAGAAAATGTGAAAGTGATAGGGAGTAGATTATGTGAAAGTATTCATCAGGCTGCAAAGGAAGGTAAAAGCAGGGCTTACTCCTGTCAGTCTGATTTGAGGGGAAGATAGCCACTCATTCTCAAAATTGATAATCCGTAGTAAAACCTCCAAGCACATAAGTGCTGTGGATGATGTTGAAGGTGTGACTTGAAAGCATTGGCCCACTCAGCTCTGTTTGTGTTTGAGATGGCACGCTATCCCCGACACCTTGGAGGAAGGGGGTTTTGCGTGTATGATGCAGGGAGAACAGGAACAGAGCTGGGAGTTGTGTTTAAGCCCAGAAAATGGAACTAGAATGCTCTTTACACATCCCAGTGACTTTTATTTTTACCTCAGCTGTTAGCTGTGTGCTTTCCCGAAGTACAAGTTGTTATAATAATCATTGTGTGAAGTCACAGCTGTGGTGTTTTCTACCAAGCTGTAAGCGCTATAAGCAATTGCACACACTCCAGGAGGAATAGCGTAGGAAGGACTCGAATCTTATTTCTGAATAGGCAGGCCAAAGAACTCCTTCCTTCAGAGAAGTTTTCTTTCCAAGTGCAGAATTTCACAAGTTTCTTAGATAAACCTATGTCTTTAGGTTAACTGGCCTTTCTTCTTAATAGGTGCTTTGTATCATTCAAGCAGAGCTGTTTAAAACACTTTAGTAGTCTTAAGTCAAATGCTCTGCAGCTTTAACTGTGCTATTTTACAGCTGTAATGAGTATAGATTAAGGATAAATTACCTTCTGACACGCACACAGATTATGTGGTCATTTGTCATTCAGCTTCTTTGAGAAACAGCTACGGAATGTTGGATGCAGAAGCTCAGTATTAGGCAGGAATTGTTATGTCAGTGCTTATGAATCTTAACCATGTTTATGCAAATGCTTTACAGGAACAAAGAAAATTCATCACCCTTAGATTCAAATCAAACACAAGAAAAAAATAAACCAAAAAAGAGGAAGATAGCTGAAACCTCTAATGTTATCACAGAAACACTGCCATCTGCAGAATCGGAGCCTGTTGAAATTGAGGTTGAGATTGCAGAAGGGACGATTGAAGTCGAAGATGACACCATCGAAACACTTGAAGAAGTAGCTTCTGCAGAGCAATCCATAAAGTACATCCAGACAACAGGTACATCGGATGAATCTGCTTTGGCTCTTTTGGCAGATATCACTAGCAAGTATCGCCAGGGAGAGAGAAAATGCCAGATCCAAGAAGAAGGTGATAGTGCAACTGATCCCTCGTGCAAACAGGTAGAAGGTATTGAAATTGTGGAACTTCAGCTGTCACACGTGAACAATTTATTCCACTGTGAGAAATGTAACCGTTCGTTTAAATTGTTTTACCATTTTAAGGAACACATGAAAACACACTCTACTGAGAGTTACAAGTGTGACATATGCAATAAAAGGTACCTACGAGAAAGTGCTTTGAAACAGCACCTCACCTGTTACCACCTTGATGAAGGTGGTGCCAGCAAGAAGCAAAGACCTGGCAAAAAAATACATATATGCCAGTACTGTGATAAGCAGTTTGACCACTTTGGGCATTTTAAAGAACACCTTCGGAAGCACACAGGTAAGAGCACTGTTATAGTCCTGTCCTTGTGGCCTTGGCTCTAGCATTTTGGGGGTTTTGCATGTTTAGGGGAGATAGAGAATATGCTGAAGAGAACACAAGTCCTGAGTGCTAGAAATACTTGGCTTCTAGTTACAACTAAAGCCCTCTAACTGCAGTAATTTGTATACAAACTTCCTAGTAAAAATTAATCAAGGTATTTGCCATTCTTGGTAAATCTAAAATGTGTTTTACAGGAAGTGTACTTTGAATTGCAAATAACATATTCCATAGGAGTGAATAAATGGACTCTATTTGCATATCTTGAATAAATGATCACAAGAAGTTAATTAGATAAATGCCTGTCTTCGGTGCATTCGTGGGAAAAAAGAAATAACTAGGTTTACTATTTCTTTCTAATCCCAATCTACATAATGATATGGTAGTTTTATGGTTATGGTTGAAGTCCTTGGTATTTGTTTCATATTAGGCAAATAAAAGTCACTGTTAGTTGTTATGAATTTCTTTGGGTTAAAAATATTTATTTATTTATTATAATATTTATATTATTATGTAATAATACGATATATATTATGATATAATAAATATTTATAATATTTATTATAAATAGAAATATTTATTTATATCTCCTTCCTGTGACTGTCAGATTATAAAGGACCTGCACAATATTGGACTATCCTGGTCAGAATTTCTGTCCTGTGAGTTACAATTGGCAAGTGAAATCTCACCCATTCTCATAAAGGGAGAAAAAGATAATCATTAGATCAGGCCAAAACCCTCCTTCTTCATAAAATCTCACTTAGATGAGACTAAACTCATAGTTGATGACACACGGGGAGGAGAAGCAAGTTGTCACTTTTAGCAGATGAGTTTAGCCCCCAGCTTGCCAATGTGTTTCTCAGAGGAGAGGAGAGAAGACAGCTGGCACGCTCTCTGGGTTTTCCATCACTGCTGTGGCTGGCGCACCCCAGCTCACAGCGTTGACTTGCACTGTGCAAGAAGTCAGGCAATGTCTTTTGGTCTTTGGATATTGCCACTGTTATCTTTGAATTGTCACTTTCAGACACTTTCAGTAGAACATGTTGGGGATTACTGAAGAATCTGAGTAAGAATAGAATGAATCTGTCCCTGATTGGTGTCTTGCTCCAAGTAACTATTTAAATGTGACCAGATCACAGGGCAGGTGAAGGTCGGTGGTGTGGGTTTTGCTCTGTGGTATCCATTGGTTGCTTGGGCAAAGTCCGTGATTTTTCACCTGCAAGACTGATGGCAGTTCAGCATCCTCTGCATTACCTGTACAACAGTCTCCAAAAACACAGCATTTTGGAACCACTAGGGGAATGTTCCCACCATTTAACATATTCCTGTAGCCTTTAGGTATATAAGTGAGAATTATTGGCTCCTGTGGATTTCTTTTGCAAAGCTAATTAGGAATTTCTGAATATCCTGACCTCTGAAAATGCAGGTTTATTTGCTTTCCATCTCAATAGTCAATGACCACTGCATTCCTGAAAATGCAGGCTTTCAGACTAGCTAGGATAGATTATGTTATTCACTGAAATGTCTGGACTCTTTTGGAGTTCATTAAGATGTTTGTTTCAGTAGTGATGTTGGTGTCAGTACCTCCACAGATTAATTATCAAACTTTCAGAAGAAACGCACTGTTCCTAGTTTTTTGTACTTTAATTTCCTTGAATTTCATTGTGTTTGTGCATGATGGAATTAGTAAACAGAGATACAAGTTGTTCTTTGTTACTACTTGATGACAGTAATAACAATATACTACTTGGGGTGAAAAAGAGGAAATGACCTGTTTTCAGCCTCCCCTGCTGTTGTGCTTAACTGGCTTCTGTGTTTGGTACCGGGTTTGAAATGAAGTAGCCAAACTAAAAGGAATTTTTATCTTCCTTTATTTTCCCATTTACATCCGGCTGTGCTTTCTCTTCACTGGATTTTAGTGGGGGGATGAGGTCTGTGTGTGTTTGTTTTAATACTGATGCATTGGTATTTCATGGTCATTCCATGCCAACTTCTTTTTCTGGAGCTCAGTTTCAGCTCTCAAACATAAACTGTTATTGTTCTTGAAAATAAAACTTCGTATTATTTAAGTACTTCCTTCTTTAATTTGTCACTTCATATGTTCACTAATGTTGATTCTTTAATTGTAAATATTATCAGACAAAAAAAGATAAATAGTTGCTATTTCCTTAAGATATTTCATCAGAATAGTAATCTAATTTCCATAACAACCTAAGTGTACCTTAAGTGGCACTGGGAATTGTTACTTTTTTTTTCTAAATGATAATTATGACTCCACATTAGGTTTTTGCCCTTTTATTTACTAAGTAAAGTTTACATACAATGTCTTTCTTCTGTAGAATAACCCAATTGTCCACATCTTTATCAATCTGAACAAAAGAGGGGCAGGGGAAGAAGAGAGAGCTCACAGAAAACTGGCTGGTTTTATACACTTACAAATCTCCTTATCTGTCGTACCAGGTGAAAAACCATTTGAATGTCCGAACTGCCATGAACGTTTCGCTAGGAATAGTACGCTCAAATGTCACCTGACGGCCTGTCAGTCTGGAGCTGGAGCTAAAAAGGGAAGAAAGAAGCTGTACGAGTGTCAGGTGGGTAATGGAAGTAGCACAGTCTGAGGCTAGGCGTCTCCTTCCTATGCTGAGGCAGTGTGGGAGTACTGAGCAGGAAAGGCAACGAGAGGGGGCTTATGTCTCTAAGAGCTACTTTTAGTAAAATAAATATAAGGATCACATTCAACCACAACATACAGATAAATTCTTGTATTTAGGTAGTGCCATTTAAAATACGGAATTACTGATATGGAGCCTCATAATACTTATAATCAGAGAGATTCTTATGGGTAGATAAGTTTTTATCTGCATTTTACTGATCTTTCTACTTCCCTTTCAAGGTTCTTGATGCACTGACCTAGGCCTTTCCCGCTTGTGAACATGCTTCACTGAAGTCCGCAATACAAAGTGCTGTTTTATTTCCTATTTTATTATTCTTCTGTTTGATACCCAATATATATTTGTCTAGAAAGTCATTCCAACTTACAATGACAATCTGTAATGTCTTCTAAGCAAATATAAGCGCTGTAGATGGATAGCTATGGCATTTGGTCACTATACATAACTAACATTTGAAAAGCTGTTCAGATAAATCTTACTTAGCTTTTAAAAGCTGATTCTGAAAAGCTAGAAAATGAAAGAGCTGAGGTTGGCTGTACTGTTTTTATTTGCCATTTTGCTGCCCAACTGCTGTGACAGTCTCATAAGAACACACTTTTTTCCTGCACGCTCTGTCTCTTTCTTTCTCTTGCTCTTTTTTCTCTCTCCCCCTCTTTTTCACTCTCCCCCTTTTTTTCCCTGAAGGCTCTCACCTTACTCAGTTCACAGAATGGCTGTCATTTGAGGTTAAGCTGGGTTGTGTAGTGAAGAAAACCGCTGGATATCGGCTTTATTTGTTCCAAAAGAGATGGTGATCTTATTCTCAGAAAGCATTGAGTACTGCAGGAGATAATTAATTTTGTGTTGCTAATCAAATCATTTAATCGGAAGTTTCACTGATGCTGTTGCATCATTTAGTTGTTATGCTAGTCTGAAGTTAATTCTTGGGAGCATACCTTTGTCTTAAAGACAAGTTTGTTCCAAATGTGAGAATTACTGTATAGCACAAAGTTGTACCTAATAGATTCATTGAACATAATGTTTTGTCTTTGTGACCCTTCAAACTAATCGCTTTGTGTCATAGCTTTCTTTCGAAATTGATACCACATCCTTTCACAGATGTTGTGAACGTGGATTAGTGTTTCTTCAGCCCGTGGAAGCTACAGCGATTCTTGGATAAATTTTTCTGTAATTTTTCTCTCTTTAGAACTAAATTTGAATAGTGTTCAATAAATAAATCTTGACTTACTGAACAAAGAGGAGAAAACAAAATCATGCTTCTTTGATGAGCACTTTTGTGCTCTTCAGTGTATGCCTTGAGTACTGAATTAGGCTCCACATGGCAAGAACAATAATTATGTGTTTGGGCATTACCAGTGGTTGTCCAGTAGTTGTTACCTTTATGTATGTCCTTAAGAAGGGCATGGACCTGTTGGAGCATGTCCAGAGGAGGGCCACAAAGATGACCAGAGGCCTGGAGCACGTCTCCTATGAGGACAGACTGAGAGAGTTGGGGTTGTTCAGCCTGGAGAAGAGAAGGCTCCAGGGAGACCTTATAGGGGCCTTCTAGTACCTGAAGGGGGCCTACAGGAAAGCTGGGGAGGGGCTGTTTGCAAGGGCATGTAGCGATAGTACGAGGGGCAATGGCTTTAAACTAGAGCAGGGCAGGTTTAGATTAGACATTAGGGAGAAGTTCTTTACAATGAGGGTGGTGAGACACTGGAACAGGTTGCCCAGAGAGGTGGTGGAGGCCCCATCCCTGGAGACATTCAAGGCCAGGCTGGATGAAGCTCTGAGCAACCTGATCTAGTTGAAGATGTCCCTGCTTACTGCAGGGGGGTTGGACTAGATGAGCTTTAAAGGTCCCTTCCGACCCAACACATTCTATCATTCTATGATTCTATTCTATGATTCTCTGTATGACTAAGTAATTTTGAGTGCTGATCTATAAGGTTAGTATTTTAAGAAGTATATGCACAACTTCTTTCTACACTGTTAGCCTTGGCGGGGGGGTGGGGGTGGAAAGCGTGGCAGTAGCATCACAAATCCATTTATCCATTTTAACAGATTTCAGCAGCAAAATGGAGATACTGCACTACAGTTCTGGAGACAGCTGCACTACACAGACCTGTTCTTGAGTTAATCCCTGTCAGATACTCTTATCATCCTTCTGTGCTGTTGCTGAAAATTATGAGGAGATGGGACATTCTGTTTCAAAACTATTTGCAAGAAGTGAAGGGGTGTTGAAATGTGTGTTTGCTGCTTTCTGCAGACAAGAATGCTTGCATGGACAAAGACTACTGAGCCTGTTTCTTTACTCCAAGGCTGACTCTTCCCCACTCTTCTCTCTCTTCTACCCTGGCACCTCACTCATTTATGCAGTCTCTATGTGTTGTTTTCAGGCTACTTACCTCTGTGCCAGCTGAAGAGAAGGAATCGTGCTCATGTGCTTTGTGAAAATAGGGTGTCCGCAATTGAGGCGGTACTTCTAGCTGGAAAAGAATTAAAGGGATGGCGTTTTAAGAGGATTTTATCTGCTGAAATCACTCACGTGTTTTTTTGAAATGGCAAAATGTGAGAGTTCAGTCTAGCCAGTTAAACCTCACGATGCCATGAGCAAATGGAAGCTGATAAGGAAAAGTTGGCTAGTGGTACTGCATCTAGAACTTCAGTAAAAGGACAGTTTGTATTACAATTTCATTGTACAGTATTATTACATAAATGGCTTTCAACCCAAAACTCTAGCACCAGACATTTATTGGGGTGTCATAGTGTGTGTGAATTTCATATAAGGTTAAAATAAGAAAACTTTCAAATGCTGTACTGACTTATAAATTTTGTAGATATCCTGTGTATGCACAACTCAAAGTAGCACACTGTTTCTTAAGCATTAATAATGCCAGGTTTTCTGTTCATCTGAAGCTGACTTCTCAGCTTTTACCTCTAATTGTGAAGCCATGATCTGAAATAGTCACTGTACTTTGTCATATTTCTGTTGGCACTGTTTAACATGCTGTATCTTTTGTTTCAGGTTTGTAACAGTGTGTTTAACAGCTGGGATCAATTCAAAGATCACTTGGTAATACACACCGGTGACAAACCCAACCACTGTACCCTATGTGATTTGTGGTTTATGCAAGGCAGTGAGCTGAGAAGGCATCTCAAAGAAATGCACAATATTTCAGAACGAATAGTGGCAGAAGAGGTTCTTCCAGTGGAAGCTGTGGAAGCTGAACCAGTAACATCAATGACTATAATAGAACAAGTGGAGCAAGTTCATGTCCTACCAGTAATTCAGGTACAAGTGGATCCTGCACAGGTAACTGTGGAACAGATGCACCAGGATCTCATACAGGACAATCAAGTGAAAGGCACACAGATAGATGAACTGCAAGAACAGGTGCAAATTAGTTACTTGGAAGTTGAACATATTCAGACTGAACAAGGTGCTGAAGTTCATGTGGAGCAGCTACATGTTGAGCATGTAAATCAAATACAGATGGAAGAAGTTCAGGCAGAACTTATAGATGGAACAGACCTTGAACAAGTAGAATATGAAAGTGTTGATCAAAGAGAAGCAGAGGAAAAGGAACCTAATCAAGTAGGTGATGCAGATAAGGAAGATCACGAACAAGCTGAAGACTTAAAAACTCAACAGTTGGTGGACACACAGCATGAAAAGGTGGATGAGTAGGAAAATGACGACACTGCAGGTTTAGGAATGAAATACCAAATTATTTTTGTTAACTTTTACATTGGTTTTTGAACCGTGAATGGTCACCTTTCCAATATGCTTTCCAATATGTCCTTAGGAAGCTGGACAAGTGGACCAAAATTAGCTTTCTTCATGTAAAACTAAACTTCTCTCATATGTAAAAAATAACTTTCCCATTCATGTAATACCATGGAACAGAAATTACCACAGACGGGGACAGCTTTGCGAGGATTTTAATAATGAATAGCTTGTATCCTTGTTACACCATCCCTGGGTATATGTAGGGGTAACTTCACCTCTTTGTCTCTTGCAACAGAAGCAAACTCTTGTTGTAGAATTGCAGAGTGTCTGTGGCAGAAGAACCAGTAAAATCTGGTGGGTTCTGTTGTAAGTGGCAATTGGGTACCTGTGAATTTTCGGATCAGACTGTTCGCTGTGTCCTAACAGCAGTCCCTAACTTTCAGGCTGGGGGAAAAACATTGTTGCTGGAGGTCTCTGAGCACAAAAATCCTGTGCCTTTTCAACACTGACTGGCTAAATTTCCACAAAGTTCCTAGAGTGTTCAAGAACCTAGTTCAGTAAAAGGCAATGTAGGTAATCTTATAGCGCTTTATATTTTTGCTTAAAATTGTCAGCTTCTGATTTTTTATTTTTTTTGCATTAAATTTAGAGGCAGGGGGCTGAGGGAGGAAACAGATTCCATGTGGAGGCAGCAGGACACTCTAAAAGGAACACTTTAAAAAGGAAAAGCTCGGTAGAATCTGTGGTAAACATGAGCTGGAAGAAAGCTACCAGCAGACTCTTCTTTTATAAATTGTCATTTTTGAAAATTAATATGTTTAAACATAAATATATAGGAGACGTGTCTATATGGTATCAGGTTCCTGTTTTTTTAAACAAAATTCTGACACTTGATGCAAAGATGTGATAAACATAAAGCCATAGGTATGAGTGGTAAACTGTGGATTGAAAAGTAGGACTGTAAATAATTTAATCAATATTAGACAATAAAACAATACCAACACCATGAAATGTTGCATTATTTGTTTCCTCCAATAAATTAGGAACAACTGAGTGAGCGGCAGTTACAGTGCCAGCTCCCAGTGGTAAGAATCAATCTCATTTTTAATATGATTAATAGCTCTTTACTGTAAAGTTAGATTTGTTTAGAAGATATTTGTCTAGCTCTATGTTCAAGGATGCTAAGGACTTCTAATTCTCAATTATTGCCTTGAGATTAGAGGTTCTCCACACTTCTGAAAAGCTTTCTTTTCAAAGCCTTAACTGCAGGGAGGAATTTTTGCAAAGATGTTCCCTAATGCTCTTGGTAATCCTGTAGATCTTAGTTAAAACCAGCCTTTTCTCTTCAGTCTTCTCCAAATGCAGAATTATTTCCTGGGATTTGTGCTTTTATTTAGTCTCGTTCAAAATGATTCTTGTGTTTCATCGTAGCCTTCAAGAAACTGTTGCAAAACAAACATGGATCTCAATTAAAATTTCAAACAATTTGATTAATGTAACATGCATTCTTTTTTATGATGTTTTCTGTTTTCTGAGATGCAAGTAATATATGATGAGTTTCTGTGCAGAGTGATGAGAATGTGGCCCAATGTTAATCATGAAAGTAAAAGTTGGCTATTGTATTTTTACCCGTCTTTTGGTAAGAAGCTCATCTTTTGATAACGCCAAGGAGACAGGCCTGCTTGCTTAGCTGTGTAACTACTTTTTTAGGTATTTGTGCATGTAGACACAAGGTCTGTGTCCGTGGAATTAAAGGAACAATCTGGCTGTGTGTCTAACTGATGAAACTAACTTTTAGGTAATTCAAGTGCGATGTATGTTACATGGAATTGGTAGCAGAGCTGTGGTTTGGAGCATAGCTGTACTATTTCTTTGTTCTGTGTGATCTCCCCTTTTCAGCAACAGGTCATTAATTTGGTAGGAGAGAAATGATGCTCTGTTGTTGCGCCCAGTGCTGCCCCATCCAGACTCCTGCTGAGCCTGGGTGGGAGCATGGTGGTAACATGAGCAATCCCTCTCTCGCCCTGAGGGACAGGATGAAAGGCTCTCCTCAACAGTAACTCCAGCCTTCCCCTTGGCAACTCCCTCTTCCCTGTAATTTCCTTCCCAAATGTCTAAAACCCAAATTCCTCCCACTGGTGGAGTCCCTCATGCCTCCTTACTGCAACAGCCGATAGTGGAAGAGGGAAGATTGATAGGGAATTCGGAGCTCTGGCTGCTCTCTGGAGCAGCCACCTTGCCATCCTCTTTCTGCCCCAAATAGCTGTATAGACACACAGACCTCTCTGAAGTCCTTATTACCTGTGCACCATTGGAAGTGTTTTTCCCTCTAAAAACATATACACTGCTGATCCCAGAGCCCTGCGTTATGCAGGTGCCGGTCTGTAGCTTGCAATGGGGTGAATGCTTGAACTTAAGACAAATGAAACTAATCAGCTAAAGCAGTGGGGTCTAGGCAGTGAGAAATGGATAAGTGGGAATGAACAAAAAAACCGTGAGGTGTGTCTGGGTATAAAATAAAATTGAGCACTGAGATGGAGGTTAGGGATGGACTTCTAGATTTACATGTAATACTTATGGGAAGCCATAAACTTTCTGAAAGTAGAACGGGGAGGGGAAAGGAAGCTGCTCAGTAGCTCAAGAACCACTGAGTTATTCAGGCAACTAAGAAAGGAGTAGCTGCTTCCCCCCCCCCCCCCCCAAAAACAGTCTTCCTGAGCCAAAACATGTGTCACCTGCAGGTGTATGAGGGTGAAATTGGATGTCAGCCCTTTGTGAAATAGTCACTAGAGGAGGATCTTGCAGCGTCTGCTTTGTTTTGCCTGCCTTCAGTAGAACTTCTAAATAGCTAATGGTGCGCAATATGGTACTCTTTTGCACAAATTCCATAACTCATTACTATTTTAATTGAGAAAACATTTCAATAGATGTTTAATTCAGTTGCTTATTTTAAGGGTTAAAGTATGTCTTTTACAGGGAGTATCGTGAAAGTGTAATGTGCAGTTAGATTTTTTTATTGGTGTTGCTGTTTCCAGCAACTCTGTTCTTAAACTGTAGCGTTTGCTGCTAGCAAATAATTTAAAACCCAAACCAACCTGTTGATAATGAGAACACAAATAATTTGTAATCAAACAACTGGCAGCTTGTGCAGGTCCAGCCTGTCCCCACTCGCCAGCTCCCGTCTAGCCCGGCTTCGGCCACGGCTGTTCCCAGCTCTGTGACCGCGTTCGCATGCTCGCCATGGCCCTGCGCTCAGGCTGGGCCAGGGTGATTTCTGCCCAGCGGGTTTTTAACTCGAACATAGCTGTCTCTGCTGGTGCCTCCTCCTCCTTTCAATGAGGGCTGGCGGCCTTGTGAGGAAATAATTTGTACCGTCAAAAGACCTGAAGTAACGACGGGTGGTGCAGGCCGTGCACTCCCAGGGTGCGGGTCTCCAGCTTGGGACAGGAGAGCCCGGGGGGTGCGGGGACCGTGCCCGGGGGGCCGCCTGCCGGGGCCGCCGCCGGCGGAGCTGTCCAAGGTTCGGCGGCGAAGGCGGCCCCTCAGCCCGGGCCGTCGCCATACTCCCCCCTCAGCCGGGGCTACCGGCCCCCTCAGCCGGGGCCGCCGCCATACCGCCGCCTCAGCCGGGGCTACCGGCCCCCTCAGTCAGATGGCCGGGAGCCGCACAGGCCCTCCCCACCTCTCCCGAGGGTCGCGGGGGAGGAAGGCCCGTCCCCATCGCGGGAGGGGAGGAAGGGAGGGAGGCGGGCAAATAGCGGGCCGCCTGACAGGAGCAAATGGCGGGCGGCGGGCAGGGGTGGCAGCGCTGAGGCCCGCGGTGTGGGGCTGGGCGGCGGACAGGGGCGGCGAGGCCCGGCGGAGGCGGCGGTCAGGTACCTGCTCTTCCAGCGCGGCCTTTGCCGGGAGCTCCGCTTGAGGCCCGGTGCCTGCCCGCGCTTTAACCGGGGGGTGGCGGGGAGAGCTCGCCGGTGCGGGGCGGCCTTCCCCCTGCCGCTGGAGGGGCTCTAATAGTGTCAGTGGTACTTCGCCGTGGCTTTTTTAATTTGTATGTTAATTGGCGAGGCCCTCTGCTGGGGGCGTAGGCGGTGCCCGTGTGGGTGGTCTTTATGTGTCATGTAAATGCAGATTATTTGAGAGACACCTGCGTTCTGTCCGACGCCCCCTTCTTATCCTGGGGCTGATCGGAGCCTGAAGCCAAAATATTTTCAGTCTGTGAAGTCCCATATTGTGTTTAACATAAAAAGTGTATGATTAATTCCACAGAAGGAGCCAGAGCATGCTTCAGTGTTTTCTGGGTTGGGATATCATTCCTGACATAGCGTAATCTATTCATATGGTTTAGAGCGACTGGCACCATTACTGCCAAACGTCTCACAGCGGGTGTCACAAGAAATTGGTAGTTTCGGGACTGACATTTCAGTTGATTCACACCAAATAAATTTGTTGACATCACGTGTGTCACAGCATGTTTAGGTTGTTCCCAACACGGCTCAGGAGGAAGACTGAAAACCAGGGCTCATTTTCAGGGAGAGAAGGGTGTTTGTGTATGTGTGTGTAAAACCCTGAATTAAATATCAAAAAGGGTCCTAAATTACATCTATAGTATTTTTTCTTGCACTGGGTAATTTCTTTTTAAATGTTTTCTCGGATCTGAAGCTGTTTTAGGAGCTGAGCAATCCCATGGCTGTAAATGAGCGAATAATTCGGCTGAGTTTATTTTTCCTGACCACTTAAATATCATCATCCATCTTCTAGTGCCTTTAATTCAACTGATACTTCTTTTCTAAATACTGTTTTATCCCACATATAGATGTGAAGACCTCAGGATTTTAGTTAGTTCGAGACAGTTGGTCTGTTTGGGAATTAGGAACTAAGATACCTGACTATGCAAGTTTTACTATTCTTAGAGTTACTTCTTTGGGATCTTTTGAGTGTTGGTTTAAAAACTGCAGCTTCTGGTGTATTTAAAAAAATGTTGTCCCGTTGTGGGGTCCTAACCTTTGTCATATGAAAATACTCAAAATAATTTGGTAAGCTAACACAGGGCCTGCACTACTGCAAATAAAAATAATGTATTGTAATACATTCTGATCTAGTGATTCCGTTTTGAACGCAATTTGAATGCACTGGGAAAGAATTGGTTGCTTAGTGCTCAGAGGGTTGTGAGGGCAGCGCGGAGTCCAGTTGGAAGCCTGTAACTAGTGGTGTTCCCCAGGGGTCAGTACTGGGTCTGGTCTTGTTAAACATATTCAACGACCTGGATGAGAGGACAGAGCGTACCCTCAACAAGTTTGCTGGTGACACAAAACCAGAGGAGTGGCTGACACACCAGAAGGCTGTGCTGCCATTCAGCGAGACCTGGACAGGCTGGAGAGTTGGGTGGAGAGGAACCTAATGAAGTTCAACAAGAGCAAGGGTAGGGTCCTGCACCTAGGGAGGAATAACCCCATGCGCCAGTACAGGTTAGGGGTTGACCTGCTGGAGAGCAGCTCTGTGGGCAAGGACCTGGTGGACAACAAGTTGACCATGAACCAGCAATGTGCCCTTGTGGCTAATGGTCTCCTGCAGTGCATTAAAAGGATTGTGGCCAGCAGGTTGAAGGAGGTCATCCTCCCCTTCTACTCTGCCCTGGTGAGGCCACATCTGGAGTAATGTGTCCAGTTCTGGGCTCACCAGTTCAAGAAAGACAGGGAACTACTGGAGGGAGTCCAGCAGAGGGCTACGAAGATGATCAAGGGACTGGAGCATCTCTCTGATGAGGAAAGGCTGAGAGACCTGGGTCTGTTTAGCCTGGAGAAGAGAAGACTGAGAGGGGATCTCATTAATGCTTATAAATATCTTTAGATATTTAGATATATAAATATATTTAGATAAGACATTTATAAGACACCTTTAGAGCGGGTGTCAAGAGGATGGGGCCAGACTCTTCAGTTGTGCCCAGCGACAGGACGATAGGCATTGGGCACACACTGGAACACAGGAAGTTCCATCTGAACATAAGGAAAAACTTCTTTGAGGGTGACAAAGCACTGGAACAGGCTGCCTGAAGAGGGCATGGAATCTCCCTCTCTGGAGATATTCAAAACCTGCCTGGACGTGATCCTGTCCAACCTACTATAAGTGAACCGGCTTTGGCCGGGGGTTGGACTAGATCTCTGAAGGTCCCTTCCAACCCCTACCATTCTGTGATTCTGTGATTGTAGCCACATTACAATATAATACACTGACCAGTTAGCCCTTTGCTATAGAGGATTTTTCTTTGGGTCATGTAGGTTGAACTTCATGGGATGATTTTCTGCACTTCACCACTTGGCAAATGAGATGCTTTTTGGAGTGAAGGTGTACAGGTTCCCACTCCACGAGACACAGAGTGCTGACCTAAGCAGATATGGCATCGTAGCAGCTGTAGCGCTTCACCTGGGGAAAGCACAACTGACAGAAATGGTTGTAAGATATATGTTAAAAAGGTGCTCTTTTCAGCAGGATTTGCGGTTTTTGCTCTTTTATTTGGAGGCAAAGTTACACTGGGGTGATGGGAGAAGTGGGTTACTGGGTTATTGAGAAGTGATGGGATTAACTCCTTGCAGCTGGAAACACCACACAACTTTTGCATGGCCAGTCTTGGCCTCTGGTGTTATTCCAGAGTCCTAGAAGTCCGGAATGTTTGCTTCTCTTCTTGATTTTTACTGCGAGGCAGGGAATAAACTTCAACTTTTGAAACTCTCGGCTAACACTGAGAACATCTTCAGCATGGCTTTTCTGTGTGTTTGGAAAAAAGTAGTCATCCTTGCATGGGCAACTCTCTTTTAGGACACTCGGCAAATAATACGAATTAGCTCAGCCTCTGACTGTTTCTGTAGAGTAGGTAAATGGCTAAATGGCTTTTATTTTCCTTTTCTTTTTTTTTTTTTCCTTTTTCTGTACTTTATTATTGTTACACAGAATAAGTTATTCTGCAGGCAGGCAGTAGTGGAACTGAAAACACTGTGCAGCTTCCTGACTTTCTTTCATGACTTTTATGTGCAGCATAAAATTGAAGACTCTTCTCCTCATACCAAGGAAAACAAGTTACTGAGAAAGGTAACTCCAAAATAGAAACCAGTGTGTCTCTTGCTTGAAATATGACAGGACTCTGACTAATGTGGGAAGCATAGGGTAAGAGTTTATTATGTTTATAAAATAAATACCTATTTGCACACTCAGTACCCTGGAAAATTAATTGGAAAACACTAATATTTTTCTAAGAAATAAATTTCAGGTAACATCCAAGGATGTTTCATTGCTTCCAGCATTCATTCATAAGATGAACTTCGCTTTCCTTCTGGTTTTGAATTGGCATTTTAAGATGCAGAGAGAGTTAGAGATTATACCAATCTAGATATCTGCAATGAAATCACTGTAAGTATGTTTGTGCTAGTGATAAATCTTGTTAATGCTGCATGGAGATAGATCTGCTCGGAGAGGATTAGTGGGATACATTTTCTGCTGGTTGTCATGACAACCATAAATCCATGCAGCTGTACAGTGGTGTGTTAATCCGTGCAATTTAATCCAGTTTCCAAATTAGACCATCAATATTGAGCTGCTAGATAACAGCTGGTTTAAATGCTCTCCTTTCCCTTCTCTTAAAATAGTGCCTGGAGTCCAACTGAAGCACTTCAGATCTTCTGGAAAAGACGTGTTAAGTCATGGAGCAATTTGTTGCTCTAATAGCAGTGTATGACTTGTCTTAGTGTCTCAAGCCCGATACTTTTCAGGTGTTTGTAATAGGTCATTGCTCTTAGCCTAAATTATGATGTCATTTGTGTTTTAGAGATTGTATCAAAAGTTTAAAGACTCTTTAGTGCCTCGTTAAGATAATCTGGTTATTACACTGCGCAACAAGTGCTGATACTATCATGAGGTTTTAAGCTTTTGTTGCAAAATGAGGAAGTATTTCATTTGGAAGGAAGTAAGAAAACGTGAGTATTCCCTGCAAGGTGATTCAAGCATGCTTGAAAACTTGTCTGGCACTGAGCAATTCAGGAGAACTACTCCTGTTTTGAACGGATGCTCAGTTACAGATCCCTCTTTTATTATTTTGCAATTACTATGTTATTACTTCCATAGTTTTTCCTCTGGTTTGCTGCGATGCACTCGTGAACTTCAGTGTTTGTGAAAGCTTTCATGAAGTCAAGGTAACCAGGCCCAGTTGATGTGTGCAAGGTGGCCTCTTTGAGATGCTGCATTTGCGTAACATGACAGCCCTCTCCTCCAGGGTTTTTTTGGGTAAAAAACTGTCTGGATGGCCGTGCCCAGAGAGTGGTGGTAAATGGAGTTAAATCCAGTTGGTGTCCGGTAACAAGTGGTGTCCCCCAGGGCTCAGTGCTGGGGCCGGTTCTCTTTAATATCTTTATCAATGATCTGGATGAGGGGATCGAATGCACCCTCAGTAAGTTTGCAGATGACACTAAACTGGGTGGGCGTGTGCTTGAGAGTAGGTTGGCTCTGCAGAGGGATCTGGACAGGCTGGACCGATAGGCTGAGACCAATGGCATGAGGTTCAACAAGGCCAAGTGCCGGGTCCTGCACTTGGGTCACAACAACCCCATGCAGCGCTACAGGATTGGGGCAGAGTGGCTCAAAAGCAGCCCGGCAGAAAAGGACCTGGGGGTGTTGGTGGACAGCCGGCTGAATATGAGCCAGCAGTGTGCCCAGGTGGCCAAGGTGGCCAACAGCATCCTAGCCTGTATCAGGAATAGTGTGGTGAGCTGGACTAGGGAAGTGATCATCCCCCTGTACTCGGCACTGGTGAGGCCCCACCTCGAGTACTGCCTTCAGTGTTGGGCCCCTCACTACAAGAAGGACATTGAGGTGTTGGAGCGCATCCAGAGAAAGTTGGTGAGGGGTCTGGAGGACAAACCTTATGAAGAACGACTGAGGGAGCTGGGGTTGTTTAGCCTGGAGAAGAGGAGGCTGAGGGGAGACCTTATCACCCTCTACAACTACCTGAAAGGAGGTTGTAGAGAGATGGGGGCTGACCTCTTCTCCCTGGTGACAAGTGATAGGACGAGAGGGAACGGGTTCAAGTTACATCAGGGGAGGTTTAGATTGGATATTACGAAATATTTTTTCACTGAAAGGTTTATTAAACATTGGAATAGGCTGCCCAGGGAGGTGGTGGATTCACCATCCCTGGAGGTATTTAAAAAAAGGGTAGATGGGGCACTTAGGGACATGGTTTAGAAGTGGTTTTTGTCAGGGTAGATTAATGGCTGGACTTGATGATCTTAAAGGTCCCTTCCAACCTCAGCAATTCTATGATTCTATGATTCCACATATATAATATAATGCTGTTTTCTATACAGCACAGTTGAAGGAATCAGCTTTTTTGAGTCCTGCCAGAAGTGATTGCATTGGCAGTTGTCTTCTCTGCCCTGCTGGGCTACTGTGAATTGAGTTAATTCTGAGAGGGACAGCATGAAACTGTGCGAACAGTTACAGAGGAAGAGTCCACCAGTGCTTTTAATTTTCAATTTTGTTTTTATACGTGACAGAGTTTTCTAAGTTGTTTTTTCTTATTGGTTACAGGTTGCACAGAATCCTTATTTAGAAACTTGGTTTTGCAGAAGTCAAGTTGAAGAGCCTCTGTCAGCTCATGCCCAAGTTTTGTTCAATACTAAGGTACAAAAATTATGCTGTAGAATTGAGCCCGGGGCTGTGCTCTGAAATAAAGTTCCACTTCTCTGGGCAAGCATGGCATAATTGCACTAAAGGAGAGCTGATCTCTTACCAGCATCGATAATGTAACATTCAAAATGAGTGATCAGTGTTTAAATCCCAGTGGCTCATTTTCATTAGGATTTAACAGGGAAGCCTTGCTTTTCCAAAGGCAGTGGAACAAATAAGAGGAGCAGGAATGAACATTATAAAACAGTTTATACACTTCCTGCCCCAGCCAGTGATAAACCCTTAAAGTCCTCTCTCTCCTCGCACTCTGCCACCTTCCCTGGGCTGTCACACTGCTGTGCGTGCTGGTGGCCTTGGGCTGCTCTTCCCGAGGCTCTCGAGGCAGCTCTTTCCACTGTGTTTGCCCATCCTGTTTTTACTTCACACACAAAGCATATGGATGCACCAATCTCGTACCCATGTTAATTTTATTAATTTGTTAGCAATTAGTTCATTATTAAATGTAAATTATTTTCATTAATTTTTATTTTGTTGACCTTAAGCATAAGAAAACATTCTTGATCGAGGACTTAATTTAGATCTGTAGAGTGCAAAAAACCTTCTGCCATCAGCCGTTAGTAACAGGTTTTCAGCTGTAACTTGCTTTTGCTGCTGAGTTTTTGTCCTTATAGTTCATACCTTCATCGTGCCAAAATTATACATTTATTTTTGCAAACATTGTCCATCATTTTGCTCCCAGCACTCCTGCACGATATCGTGGAATCGCCTCTTTTTATGGTGGAATCGCAGTTTTACAGCTTCGTGCCTCGGCTGGGAGTGGTGCCTGGAGTGAGCTCAGGTGAGGGTCAGTCTCTGGATGCCCCCTTAAACCCATCACCCTGGTAGCTGCCAGGGTCCATAAGGCTGTGGGCCACCACCTGCAGGAGCCAGGCCTGCGTTTGCTCTCCCAGCACTAGTATTCATAGTCATGATAGGATTTAGCTCTATAGTTTCATCATTTTACTATTTTATAAGTTGAAAAATGTAAGGCTATTACTTCTTTGTCAGCATTTTTTCCTTTTGGGTGCTGGTAGGCTGGGAAATGTCACAGCCCGGAGGCCTGAATGTATAATTACAGGTTTGCTTCATTGTAATGTATTTGGAAATACCTGTTCTTCAGGCAACTATCACCCAGTTAAAGTGGTGTTGGAGAATAGTATGTATTGATGATTCAGTTACCTTTTATATTTTCACAGTGTTGGTATTCTTTACATACTTGTGTTTGAATACATAGTTTTCCTCTATATAACTGTTACTTGACATTTAGAAATATCCTGAGATGTGTGCTACTCTAAGTGCTTTAGTTGCAGAGGGAAATGGGGGTGGGAAGCAATGAGATTGTGCAATGTTCTTCCTTAAATTCTGGTTTCTAGATTTACAATATCTTATGTTTTCCTTTCTAAGAATGGGGTGGAAGGAGAAAACACTCTTCAAACAATTGTTTTAATCCTCTGCCTGTAGCTCTGACGTGAGTTTCTAATGTGTCTTACTAGAGTGTAGTTTTGGGAAAAATAGTGAAAATAGCATTTAAAAGGTTCTAATGGTCTGGAAGGTATTAATCTTGTTTTGGGAACACAATATCAGCTGCTGTTTCATCTTTTCCATTTTAGTACCTCTCATCAGTGTTACCTTCATGAAGACCAAGAGAACAAAGTGTAAGATTGTTGGTGCAAATAATGTGTGCAGGTTGTCTGAATAAAGTGCTAAAGCTTCAGAGCGAATGTCGTCTGCCATGCTTGCTTCTTGTTTAGGCCTCGGCTGTACATCTCTATCCTCTCTTGGAAAGTACAGCCCTAGGATAAGCAAGGCAGTAAATCTTTGAGCGTTAGTACTTACTCTCAGCAGTGCACGAGGCTGTATGAGCTACAAAAGAGCATGCCAGAGGGGCATGGGGATTTGAGTTTTCCAGGAATAATCAGCCCCTCTGGGTGTCATACTTTCCACTCTCATGAAGAGCTGCCCAGAAAAGCTGTAAGGTGTTTACTTAGAACTTACTCCTTGTGTCATTGTCCGTAGCTTGTTTACGCGTGGGTGCCTTGTACAGCCACAGCACCGCACTCAGCACGAACATTGCAGATTGTGGCTGTATGTATTGTATCCTTCTGCTTGGAAGGAATCAAATTCAGTGTAGGCTTCCTTCACCTGTGCTGGTGCAGCGAGGGGAGAGGGCAGCTGCACTCTTGTCCTTAAGGACTTGTAATCGCATTTATCACGGGGACTGCATTTCTGCAGGTGACATCTAGAGGCTGGAGGCGCAAATGGTTGGCTCACCTGAGGCTGGGGACATTCTTGACATCTTGAAAAAAGCTCAGATCCTAGCAGGATCAGATATTAAAAAAAAAAACACATCAAAGGAAAGCATTTCAGTAGTGCTAATGCAACGTGTCAGCTCTTCTGCAGCGTATCAATGGCTGATTTTTATCTTAATTTGAAGGATAATCAGCTCCATTTGGTGGAGATTTCCTTGACAGCAGTTCAGTTGTAATTAACAATGACAACTTGCGTCAGTAATCAAGATTTTTTAAAAGTATTTTATTTCAAAGCCTTCTTGCTTATTCTTCCTTGGGTTTGCTTTGGGTTTTTTTATTCCCTCATGCTTTTTTCTGTCACAGACCCCTTTTGGCTGCTTGATGCCACTTGAAACAGCTGATATCTTGCTGAGGAGAAAAAAAAGATGCAGGTTTCCTTCAGAATCGAAGTGCTGGAGCATCAGTAAGAGCTGGGTTTGGCCTTTTTCCCAGATGCAGATTATATCATCCTCTTTGCTGCTCTTGGTCTCCGGTGACCCAGGATTTAATGACCTCCTGAGGATATGTTTGGCAGAAAATTGAAAGCCTGAAGTTAAGAGATACCTGGAAAGTAGCCTTACACTTTACATGAAAATGTAGTCATCAAGCAAAATATATTGAATATATATGGGAATATAGAGTGGAGTTGCCAAAACCTCTATACTCAACTATCAGAACAAATACATTGTAACTGAGACTGAGTTCTTGCCAAACATCACATTACTTCATTTGGGTGTCTTGCATAGAGCTATTCCCATAAACCTGATGCCAAGAAACTATGTTTTTACTTTTCTTCATGTGACAGGGGTGATAGTCTGGTATGTAAGTTTTATGTATAAATTGCTGTATGGGTCTGCCTGACAGTCAGTGCATTGTCCTCCTCCCAGCCCTCTAGAAACTTGTTTTAATGGTGCTTGCTGTTTTTAAGGCATGCCTGTAGGATAGTTGAGCAGGGACAGAATTCTCCTGCATGAAAGACTGTGTCTGAAACCCTCCAGGTTTAGGACAGGGATTCAGATACACCACCAAAGTCTGAGTAAGTGCTCCAGTCATGAGGCTACTTCATGGTATCTCTTTCAACCTGGGTTCCGTCAGTTTTGTTTGTTTTGTTTAAAAACATATGGAAGTTGTTTTAGTCCAGATGTGGAATAACTTCAGGTTCTTTAAAGAAACGGAATTGTCTTTGTCAGCTCCACGTAACTGACATATGATCCAATACAGGACATTTACAAAAAAAGAAACTGTCTTGGGATGTTGACTCTTATGCTGTTCATAGGGAAAAGATACTGGGATCAATGAAACTTAAAAGTAGAGCCAACACATCACTAACTCACAACAAGAATGTAGCTTCCTTAACACGTGTGTTGTTTCAGAAATTGTTTCCTTCAGAGAAAGGCCTTTCTTGGCAGTTCCCTTGTTTTCTTCTTTGTTATTTTTCCTCTGTTTGGTCTGATCTGAGAACTTCTTAGTAATAAAAGCATTTGCATGGCTGGATGAGTACATTGAATGATTTTGGATGTGCTGTGTTGAACTAGGCTGCCCACAGTGACAGCAATATTTAATTGGAAAGTGCTGCAGCTGTTGGCACTACAACATCTGGGAATGAATGGGAGAAGCTGTTTCCATTGAGCTCCATTCCGTGCTTTGCTCTCTTCAGGCAAGTGAAGAGAGCACTGGCGGTCTGTCAGGAGTAAAAAGCCTGTGGTAACAGCAGCGGGTGCTTCAGTGGTGGCCAGAGCCAACATGGGAAGAGGAATTCCAGCAATCTACAGTTCTCCGGGGACTAGCGGTCTTCCTTGGATATTGCACATGTGAGTCTGTGGTGGCTATCTGCCTACATATGTGTCTGTGTGGTGGGTATATTGTAAGATTTAATTGAATTTGGGATCAGAAGGGTGCGAAATGGAAATGTTGAATTCAGGGCTGTAGTACAGGGGAAAAAAGTTGAGCAAGAACCCTTGAGGTCGCACACTTGCATCTGACCTTGCTTTTGTTTCACTGGTTTCACTGAAGGAGCCTCTGTTTCTCTGACATGTGTGTCCATGCAATGAGAAGGGCTTTCTTCTGATTTGATGTTACCATTCAGGTCACCTTAAAGACAAGTATAATTATCTGCAAATGTGAGGAGAAATGCTGAGAAAGGTTTAAAGTCAGAGCCAGGTTTGGAGAATGCGTTCAGTATCTGTGTCCAAGCTTTGAAATCGTGCACACTCAGGAACGAACTTGGTGTTGTGACAGGTAGTCTACACAAAATGGTATTACAGAAGAGCCTGTTTTCTGTCTGCTACAGCATGAAAATGAGAATCAATTGCTCATATTGGAGTCTTCTTCCACCAGGGACCTGAGCTTCAGTTGGCAGATACTGAGATGACAATTAGTTGCGATACAGTTCCACAGAAATTTTATCTTTCAGAAGTGCTTTGTGAAGAATCCCTAAATTTGGTAGCTTTAGCACTGGGAGTTCACTTCTGGTTTTGGTCTCCGCTAGTCGTCCCAGCAGTAAATACAACATGGTGTATGTAAGGGATTTCAATGCTGTGAACAGGCACTGTCTGCCAAGGCCTCCTGAATTTTAAAGCTGATTTGGGCTCTAATTCTGTTTGTATTTGTAGGCAAGTTTTACATCTGCCACCAAAATTTTCATATGTGTAAGGCACTCTGCTAATAGAGGGATTGATGAATGTGTTTCAGTTCAGAAGGGATATGGAGATGCTCAAAAGATGTCTGTATTTTATCTGAATCTTGGAATGCAAACACTAGGTCATCTGGTGAAACCATTTGAGGAAGGATGAAAAAATGCCTCTGTTTACATTATTTTTTCTGTCTTCCTTGAATTAGTATGTCAGAAATTAGATTAAAAATATCTAAGTTACTCTGAAATAATAATTGAAAGAAAATTTTGTCAGAACTGGAATTCTCTTATGGGCTGAAGGAATAGAACTCAGCTTCATGAGCCCATATTAGAACTCCCACTATATATGTTTTTAATCTGCTTCAATAGTATTATAGAACTTTTCAAAGAAAGCTCAGAATTCAGTCTTAAACTTAGTGTTGTAGTATGAGAATTTCATAATTAGCAAATTGTCCTGGATTCAGATGGGATAGAGTTAATTTTCTTTCTAGTAGCCGCTGTGTTTTGGATTTAGTATGACAATAATGTTGATAACACATATTAGTTTAGTTGTTGCTAAGTAATGCTTACATAGTCAAAGACTTCCAGCTTCCCATAGAAGCTGAGAGGGAGCATAGACAGCACAAGCTGCCATACCAAAGATGTCATACAATACATAATGAGGGGGTTTGGGGGGGCAGGGATCCTCAATCACTGCTAAGGATGGGCTGGGCAACTGCTCATCGGCTGGTGAGTGCATCTTGTGTTGTATCACTTTATTTTGTATATTCTTTTACCATTATAATAATAATAATAATTATTATTATTATTTTCCTCTTCCATTAGTGTTATATAGAACTGTCTTTACCTCAACCTACAAGGTTTTTTTGCCCTCGTTTTCTTCCTCTTCTCCTTACCCTACTGGGGGAGGGAGGGCATAGAGAGTGGGCAAGCAGCTGTGTAGTCCTAGTTGCTGCCTGGTGTTAAACCACAATACATGTATTGCCACGACTCCTTTACATGGTGAGAAATTCCATGTTGGTAACAAAATAGAAAAGGAGAACAGATTCTATCTTCATCAGAAATGAGACTCCATCGTTTGCATCTCAGCTATCAGGCCAGCAATCTTTCACATTCAGTTCCCGGAGCTTATGAAACTTTGTCATCATCTGTGTGTGCATCTTAAGCATACACTAACAACTTACTAAAGCTGTTGGCTTAACCTGTTTACTTCTCCAAAGTGAACTGTGCATACAAGCAGTAATTTTGTGCATTTGTTTGTTATAATGGAAAAATATGAAAAGCACCTTAAAGGAATTTCAGGAGTATCATCCATCGGGGTAGTAAGCGGGAACTCTGACATTGCCTAGAGTGAACAATAAGTTAGTCTATGTGTACATCTAGTTTTATTTTCATGAACAAGAAGAGAGCACAGCGTGGAAGGAGAGGTTGTCATTTTGCTTTGCTTTTGATTTAACAATGCCCACAAATGGTGTGTATGTTCAATTCTGTATCACGTTTATGAAAAAATTCTGGAGTTCTATATGGAGAGTGCAAGGTGTGCAGCATATAGGGTTGATGCTGGCTTTGAGATGGGAGCAGGCTTTCAGAATAACGGTTCTCTGGTTTTTACCATGTTCACTGTTGTAAATGATTGTATCTTTGCTTTTTGAGTGCCTAGTGGTACCCCCAGGTTTAAAAATGAGAGACAAAAATGGATGAAGTTCTTTATTCCAGTAAACAGTGATGAGAAACAGTTCATGCCAGCCATATGATTTAGAGGTTATGACAATAATCTCTTTCCAGTCCTATTGAGCTCTGCATGTTGTCACCAGATTAAGTGGTATGATTAGCTGGGTTTTAGTGTTAATTTTATGAAGGGGATGCAAGAGACATGCGTTTTCTTTCTTTTTCTCTCTCACCTAGTGCTGTGTCACTGAGAAATGTTGCTGCCATGGAAAGACATGAGAGTAAATATTATTGATGAAGGTTCAGTCAGAGGCCAAGCTTTGGAGGAGCCAGAAGAATCTGTTAATCTTTACGTTAGAGGCTGAAAAGCTTAGTGCCAGCAAAACAAGCAGTTCTGGCTCAAGGCAGTGTTGACTGTTCACATGTGGTATGTCATCAGGCAAAATTAAAGACGGTGTCGTGTCTACTCTGAGCTGCTTACTGAAGAATTGCTTCCAATACACCTCTTTAGGAGCTGATCGTGAATTTGCTACCTGAGGGATTTCAGATTCCTAATGGAACACGGTTTCTAGATTGAGAGTATAGGAGATCAAACAAGTCAGTCACCTCTCTAAATATAGCTATCTGTTACCACAAATACTGCAACTCTTTGCATGTCTTAATTTCCAGACCTGTTTTCTGCTATTGTTCTTAGTGCTAAAACAGCATAATGTCATTTATAAACTGCTGTGAAGAATAAAAAGTTTTGTTCTTGAGTTTACAGTTCTTCACCGTGTATTTTTTTAATAATCAGGATGGTGGAAGGGTGCCCTTCTCAGGAAGAGAGTTGCCATTATGACTTTGAGCTCAGGGGTGAGGCGTCCATCACATGCCAACTTACGCTTTTGCTCTGGCCGTGCCCAGGCTGCCGTCCTGTCCAGCACCTGACCAAGTCACAGAGTTTGTCCTGAGAGAATGTGACCTTCTGGATTGCCAGCTGTACTTCGTTCAGATTTCAGGGCAACGTTAAGCATTTCTCATCTCGTTTCGTCTTGCTGGCCTTGTGGTGTTAGCCTGCTAAGTTTGGAAAATCTGAACAAGCTGTTCTGTATCTCTTGATCCCATTTTCCTCTATTCGCAAAAGCTGTGCTAGAAACCTTATTAGGTCTTCTAACTTTTTATTTTTAAATGTGCAGTCATTTGAACTGCAAGTGACACTGTGATTTGTTTCCTTTACTATTATACAAAAGCACCGTTATGGTTTTAAAGTCAGCTCTTTTGTCTCAGTATGTTTTCCTGTGAACATATAATTTCATGTGCTACCACGTAAACAGCAGTCTCATTCTTAAGCATCTTGATAAAAACCCCACCCAACAGATTTTCTAGTGAAATTATAATGATAAATGGAAAAAAAATTGTTGTGCGCAAGCAATTATCACCATTAAAGTAGTACAAAATCATAATATTTTGACTCTCTACATTTTATTTCTATTTTCTTTCTCTTTTTTGACTATGCATTTTCTTTCTTTTCTTTTTAAAACACTAATTATGAGCTATTGCCACTGATTGTTTTCCTGTCGTTTTCTTCTTGCATTACAAAGTAAAATGAAACTAGAGAGTTTTTTGCCTTTCATTGAGTTCTGCTGGACTCAGACAGCTGCCTTTTCTTGTGTTGATAGAAGGCTGCTAGAAAGGGGTAGAGCACTAAGGAAATTCAGGATAGATTAGTCAGTGCATGAAATGCTAGAAGCATTATATTGTCATCTATTTAAAAATAGATTGCTATTTCAGAACTTTAGTCTAATAGGAATAGTTTATAAACTCTTCTGCGTGTCTCTGTTCCCAGATGCATTTCTGGGTTCTAATCTGAAATTATCCTGCAGATTTCTTCAAATTGAGGGAAGGTGAGGAACTGGACTATCTTTCCTATAGACTTTGACATAAACTTGGGATTTTGGATCGTGTGATGTGAATGGTGGTTGTGAAAGTATAGATGCCACGTAACTGTCTGGATCAGAGGGAGTGGATGTTTGCAGGGAAGATTACGGTTTAAAGATGTTCTAAAATTGGTTTATGCTCTACTTTTGCCTGTCTTGGCTTTTTGCTTCATTAGTGAATCTCCACTTCCTGAAACCATGGAATGTAGTTCGTATCTGTGTAATACCATAGAGTTGGACTTGTGCTTAATTTCCATTTTTGCAAGTTTGTCAAAATCTGATCCCCAAACTTGAACATTGAATGTGTTATTTTGTTAAAATGTTAATGAGTATCATCTGTCTTAGCTTTTGAGGTGTTTTGTGGTTTTCTGTGTGGTAAATTTTACAGTCTTTTGTATGGCAGTTCAAATGCCACATGATATATATTTAGCAGTTCCAAAAAATCTTTGGAACAACAGTTCCTTTTCCAGTGGATTTAATTAGAAAAATTAAATGGAAAGAACACTGACTGGTTTCCTAATCCTGCTGGATACTCAGATTTGCCCTATTCTTTCAAATGGAACACAGTTTATGTAAGTCTTCAGTTTAACAAAAATAATAAATAGTCTCCGTTCCAGGACAGGTACTCAACAAATCTTAACAAGATTAGCTAATGAAATGAAATAGTATCCAAATTTATTAACATTAATATTTATTCAAGTCAGTAAAGCCTTTGCTCTTCAAATGTGATACGAAAAGCAGGATGGTTTTAGGGATTTGTGATGTAGCAATTTTTTAGCATGACCCTGACTTTCAGTGGATCAGTAGCAAGCTGAGTATTGCTTGGACCTCTGAGGCGTTCCTCTTCTGCACTTCAAGAGCAAGAGGGGTATTGGCCTGTGCCTGCCCTCAGACCCTGGCTTCCCTGATGATCCTTGCAAAAGGAAAAGTCAGTTGCCTAAACGTGTTGGGGTACAGGCTCCTTGGCACACACTACTGTATTTGGATAGTTGGTTTGAGAGACAATATTATGAACTTTTCAGGGCTCCAAAACCAGACAAGTTTAAGAGGAAAAAAAAAAAAAAAAAAGGCTTATTTTAGTAGGATGCGCGTCAAAGTATTTGGCTGCAATACTGAAGCCAAGATTGTGAAAAAAACCTAAAACTTGAGTTGTGCTCCATCTTGTTTGGGTTAATATCCCTCACTTAGGATCCTTAGTATGCGCCGCAGCAGCTGAAGCTGCGAGAACACTTCAGTTGGCAATAGGCTGTCTTGCATGTTGCTTGTTGCCGTTATACCCATTATACTGTTTCTCTAGATGCCAGTTTCAAAAATACCTGTTCTAATTTCACTTCTGATCTCACTCCAGTGGAAAGGGAGTCTTTAACTGGCAACATTTCTTTGATATGCAGAGATTAGTAACTTATGACCTGTAGGATGTCAAATAAGATCAGATAGATTGCTTCCTGCTAAGCTTCTTGCTGAGTCTTGAAGACTTACTATGCATTAAGCAGTTTCCAGAGGTTAGTTGAAGCTTCAGCGATTCTGGCGAGCTTGTGCTTATTCCCCTGCATGGCTCTGTGCCTGCAAAGGTCGGGGAGGATGTACAGGTGACAGACTTTGTACCAGGACACTGCTTGGTGCAGAGGTTTCTCAGTACGTGGTATCCAAATACAGGTTCAGAGGCAGGAGGTGGTGTGAGGAGCAGGCGGTCCTCATGGTGAGAGGATCACGTCGGTCTGAGAAGGCAGCATGCGCACGTATTGCTCAAGAAATACGGCTGGGACTGTTTTCCATTTCAGTGTTACTTTCGGATGGGTTCTAGAGATTTCCAATGTAATTGTCTGTTAGATAAAAAGTACAAATGTGCATCTTTCTATCCAGGTTGTGTTCTCTAAATGTTCTAAAAGATCGCAGTACTGCAGTCACATTAGGACATTTAAAATTGGTAAGCGTATAGCAGTTGCAATGACACTTTCAGGAGATAGTTCTTCATTCTTCAGCATTTGTAAAATCAAGCAGACGGTTTTTATGGCATTGCTCTGTTTCTCCGTGGCTCCTGCTTTTATGTGGGTATTGTACGTCTTCCATCTACACCTTCTTTTAGTCAGGCTCAGTAATATAATTACTGTAATGCAGTGGTTTGTTAATGCCAATTCGGGATAAATCTCAAATGTCTCAGACATTACTCTGAAAAACTGGAAATGCCAGGCAGTATACAGTACATTTCAAAGTGCAGTGCAGGATTTATATCTTTCCAGATACTTCAATAGAAAATAATAGCAACTGCTTATCTTCTGCCCAGATCCATTTAAAATTTTCCTTATGACTACTTAACCTTTTACTACACAGTACTTTTGAGGAGTGCATATATATTGATGTAACTAAGCTTGATTACAAGAGATAACCAGAGTTATTTGTAATTGCTAGGGCCCATCTAATAAGTAAGTGGAAAATAGCGAAAGAAAACTGTGATAAACAATATAAACCAGAACATTTTCTATTTCCTTTTGTATGGAAATGCATTTTAGGTTTCTCTTTCCTGCAAACAATGTCAGGGTGATTTTATTGCAGGCCATCTGCTTACTAATGCATATCTGCCTAAATATACAGTCATTGTCTTGAAATAAGTAGAGCCTGATTTCCTCAGTGATTTCAGTGGGACTGAACATATTCCCTTGCTATACTACAGCTTGCTATTTCCAAATAGTTTATTTTATTTTCACTGAAAGCCTATGAGTCAAATTAATTTTGTGAAGTAATTGAATTAGATGTAAATTTTGTCCTGTTATTTAAAAGGCTAGTAAAGACTTTGTTGCATCTGTTTCCTCAGAATATATGTTTAATGGAAGCTGGTTTTACCTAGGAAGAACAATTCTGTGGCAAGTTGACCGATTTGCATTGTACCCTGGGGAACGAAATAAAAGAGACCGTCCGGGTTGAAGTTTTGAGAGGGTAAATTTTATTTCAAAATGCAGTCAGACTTCAAATTAATCCCTCCCATGTATTTCAAAGACCTAGGAAATCAATGGGTTCTACTAATAAATTGGTTTTTTGTCTTTCCTTTTAATGCAAGTTTCTGCATTCAAAGACTATTCAATTCAAAGTCTAATTAATTCTCTCTCTAGCTGTTTCTATCATACAATGCTTCAAAAGGATGAAAGAGATTATTCTTCCCCCCGTATTTAGTTTCTACTTCACAGGTCTTACTGTATTAGCTTAGTATAGTTTGTGTGATGTTGATTGTTGTGCATTTATTTTCTTTTCAATATACTCCATCCAGTCTACAGACTGGATTTGGTGTTAGACTCCACCAGCTGGGCCGTGCCCCACCTGTGCTGGTGTCAGCTCAGCTGGGGCTGGGGGGTTACATTGGAACACTGAGGGCTCTGTGCAGCCTGTCTTCCTTGATGTTCTCACATCCAAGAGCTTATTCCAGTCCATCAGCAAATAACACCTGGGGAGGTGGAAAGGTGAGTGTGTGCTGCACCCCGATACCAGTATAGCATGAACTGCCTGTCAGTGGCCCTGCAGGACTCCTGTGAGCTGCTGCTGTCATGCAGACGCTAGTACAAGTATTGCCTGGGAGGTCAGTGTGCCTATGGCAGCCCAGCCTGATGGTTCACCTACTAGGTGGCTCTCTGTGGGCCAGGTTGTAGCACTCACAGCCAGTGACTACCTACTAGAGGTCATGGTGAGATTTTTGAGGGGTGGAGCACAGATTTGGGCACACCTGTGGGTTTTTCCTCTATTTCTTGTTTCTGCTCTTGGTGAGAAGGAGGTTTGACTAAATGAACGTGGGATCTTGCTTGGATCTGCAATCTTCCACCACAGTGACCTGTGCTGAGAGGTGCTCTCCATGCTCCTGGCCTGTCTCCAGTCAGTGGCTCTGGGAGCAGGCTGGTCAGGTAAGATCCTTCAGTGAGAGCTCAGGTTCCATCAGGGAAATATCTGTTTGCCTTTAGGGGTCCACATCCCAGAATGCATGTGGGATCAACTCAAAAGATGAGGATTTCAGTCTTTCTGATGAGGTTGGGGGGACACTCAGTCAAGCATCCATGTGTATTCTGCTTCAGTATGCAGGGCTTAGGCTTATTAAACTTCTAAATTGGTTGCAAAGTCTGTTGTCTTCTCCTCTTAGTTACAATTGTAGAATAAGTTGTGGGCTAGAGTTAGTGTGTTCCAGGGTGGGGTTTTTTTTGGTTGGCTTTTTTTTCCTTTTTACACTAGGATTTCTGATTTTCTTGATTTGGCAGCAGCACGTAGAACAGGCCTTTTGTTGTGGTGAAGGAGTCAGTCAGTACAATAGAATACAACCATTTGTTACCTCCTCCTGCTTCCCCTCTTGGTGCTGCAGCAACCAAGTGGGGTTTTGCACAGAAGCCGTTGAAGGTGTTTCCATTCTGTTTCACCAAGTAATGTGTGGCAGGAAAAATAATAGAGTCCGTGATCTTTAATATTATTTTTTTGTTAGCCTTCTCTTTCGCTTTGTCATCTTGAAGGTAGTCTTGCATGTGTGAACTCTCTAAGATGTGCACAGAGGACAAGCGGAGTGCTTTGACTTGACTGGCACAGCTTGCCACAAGTGACTGGAGTTACCCTGTGTCCTCAGGTTGTTGTGTGGCAGCACTGGGAGGTCCATGGCAGAAGTGAAGGTGACAGCCCTCTAGGTGCTGTGTCAGACCGTCAGAAGATCTGCTGATACAGTGTGACCCATAGATAGTCACTTACATGTTGGTACCATTGTGCCTTGTCACAACCTAAAATGTGCCAAATCAGGTGGTGGAAGGAGTGAGTGCTATAACTCACTACAATGCATGTTACAGTCATTCTCTTACAGTATCGTGGCATATATCTTGTAGTAAACAAATAGGCTTTCATTTAACTGAAAAAGTAAATAGAGCTTATGCATAGTCTGTTACTGTGTACAGTGTCCCATTTCACTGTCCTAAACAACTCTTATTTCCATCTGGTGCAACACTCATACTTGCATGGTTATAAAGGTGTGTAGAGTTTTCTTTTATATTGCCTTGGCCAGGGCTGCTGCATATGTTAATGTTCCATGTGCAGAAAAACTATGTCATGTCTTAGGCGAGGATAGCTACAAGGTTAAGAATGATGTTGATCATATCAGTTTTTCATCAAACAAGAATTGTTAAACTGAATGCTATGCTAACTAACAGCAGTAATTCTGGAATGTACTGAAATGGGTGGCATATGGGCCTGGGCAGAGAGACCAAGTTGTTTCTGGAGGCTCTCCACCGTCAATGCACTGGTCATATTTCCTCCTACCTGAGTTGGGAACGTACAGGTCTGTGTTCAGCCTGTAACTGTGTATGTCTTGCAGCCCAGAAAGCCAACCGCATCCTGGGCTGCATCAAAAGAAGCGTGGCCAGCAGGTCGAGGGAGGTGATTCTCCCCCTCTACTCTGCTCTGGGGAGACCCCACCTGGAGTACTGCGTCCAGCTCTGGAGCCCCCAACATAAGAAGGACAGGGACCTGTTGGAGCGAGTCCAGAGGAGGGCCACAAAAATGATCATGGGTCTGAAGCACCCCTCCTATGGAAACAGGCTGAGAGAGTTGGGGTTGTTCAGCCTGGAGAAGAGAAGGCTCCAGGGAGACCTTATAGCAGCCTTCCAGTACCTAAAGGGGCCTACAGGAAGGATGGGGAGGGACTCTTTATCAGGGAGTGTAGTGATAGGATGAGGGATAACAGATTTAAACTGAAAGAGGGTAGATTTAGATTAGATATTAGGAAGAAATTCTTTACTATGAGGGTGGTGAGACACGGGAACAGGTTGCCCGGAGAAGCTGTGGATGCCCCATCCCTGGAGGTGTTCAAGGCCAGGCTGGATGGGGCTTGGAGCAGCCTGGTCTAGTGGGAGGTGTCCCTGCCCACGGTGGGGGGCTTGGAACGCGATTATCATTAAGGTCCCTTCCAACCCAAACCCAAACCGTTCTATGATTCTGTGATTCCATATTGCGGGTTTTGAATCTTTTTTTTTAACAGATCATATGAAGCTCTGGGGTTTGTATTTTATATAGTCACTCTGTTTCCTGGCATTCACGGAAATAACACTGAGAGTGCTTCTTACTCAAATCCAAAAAATGTGCTCAGGGCAAACCTTGAACAAACACCAATTTCCTTTGGCCACAACAGCCATGCACCGAACCAATATTACTTGAGCAAAAGTACAAAACGTGGAGCTTCGAGGTGCTGGAGCGAGTGCAGAGGAGGGCACCGAAGCTGGTGAAGGGCCTGAAGAATAAATCTTATGAGGAGCGACTGAAGGAGCTGGGACTGTTTAGTTTGAGGAAGAGGAGGCTGAGGGGAGACCTCATCGCTCTCTACAACTACTTGAAAGGACATTGTAGAGAGGTTGGTGCTGGTCTCTTCTCACAGGTAATTAGTGATAGAACAAGAAGGAATGGGTTCAAACTGCAGCAGGATAGGTTTAGACTGGACATTAGGAAAAAATTCTTCACAGAAAGAGTGGTCAGACACTGGAATAGGCTGCCCAGGGAGGTGGTGGAGTCACCATCTCTGAATGTGTTTAAGACTCGTTTAGATGTGGTGTTAGGGGATATGGTGTAAGGGAGAACTTTGTAGAGTGGTGTTGATGGTTGGACTCGATGATCCCAAGGGTCTTTTCCAACCTAAATGATTCTATGATTCTATTGCTTTCCCTGTGTCAGTGAACGTGGTGTGTGGCTGCACAGGAGAACCTTTTGTGTCGTGTTGGGTCTGTGGTACAGGTCTTGTTGACTGTTTTGCTGGGCTCTCACCTTTTGTAAAAGATAGGTCTTCTAAACATAGGAATATACTAGGTTATTGGTATTTTCTTGCAATAACTGAACTTCCAAAGCTGTGGTTAAAAAAAGGGTCAGTATTTTTCTTACGGATGACTTAAAAAAAACCCGTGCTACTTTAAATTCTGTTCAGTTCCACAGTTGGCTCGTGGTGCGTATAATGTATGAAGCAGGAGACAAGCTGTTCTTCAAGGGTAGTCAAACAAAAATCCAGCTAATCCCCTACCCTAGGGAAATACCTCCAAAATCCTGCTCTTCTCATGTTAGACAGCAGAGGGGCTGAAAAGTGAACTCTAGTGAATGTGTTGAAATATACAATGGCATCGTCATAAAAAAACCCTGTTACTCTGAGGATTTGAGAAGAGCATCCAATGTGACTTCTTTCACGTTCACTGGAATAGGAGCTGCAGCAGTTTAAGCACACAAAGCTGAATGGCTTTTTGCCTCTCCAAAAGACAGGCTTAATAAAAGAGACCAATTTGCAAAACGCAGTGCGTGGAGCCCTGGTCTAGCTGCTTCTGGGTTTCCACATGCTCCATTCAAAGCTTCTTAAAACCAGGTCACTTTTATATACTTGCCAAGATGGGATTTTAGGAACCAAAATCTGTATATCCAGTGATCTGGTTTTTTGTTTGATCCCTCTTCCTTTCATTCTAAATTTCCTTAGAGCGGGGATGTAGGGTTTAAACCAAGCCTGCAGCTGAAGCCTGAGGGTATTTATCACTTCCTAGAATAGGACCAGAATGTCAGTACCAGGAAAGATTTGAAAAACAAGGTTAAACAAGAAGCAGTGTTGGGCAGGCACAGGTCTTAAAGGATTGAAACATCTATTCGCTCTGTCTGTTCCTTTCTGTAGTGGTTTTTTATTTTCTTTGTTTATTTTGTTTTTTAAAGAAGTAATTTGGGCAGATATATTCTCCTGAGGTTATTCAGGTCACCAGCCAGCCAGACTGGAGAAAAAAAATATTAAATCATTGTCCTTCATTGTATTTGGATGACTCCTGTTTTCCTTGTTTCTTCCTTCTGTCTTAGAATTATTTTCTTTTACAGTCAGTGCCCTTTTGTATGATATCAGGGTGGATTCTACTGGTTTAGATTACAGGAAGGAACATATGCCATAAATAGATGGTATATATTCTGCTAACACCAGGAATACTGAAATAGCTCATCTTAAAAGGCAGGGGAAACCTAGCCAGTTGGCCTAGTGCCAGGAGATTGCAGGGCTGACAGTTAGTGGGAAGCCTGAAAGAGAGATTAATGGTAGGCTGTGCTCTACAAAAAGAGCACGTTGAGCCCCAGGAGAAATTTGGCGAGGGCAAATTCTGGAAGAGCCATGTGCTGATGCCTTAATGCAGTTTTGCCTTTCTCTTGACACCCCTGTCCCTGCGAGGTCCTGGCATTCCCAGGTGGTGTGTTTGTCTCTGTGGTACTGAATGCTCACATAGACCGGGCTGGCTGCCTTTCTCTGCCTTTACCAAATGTATTCAGGAGGGGCTCGTATAGGTCTGTTTGAAGGAAATCCTTCATATGTAGTTAGCCCTTTCTGTACAGCCAGTTAACTGAAAAGGCCCTGATAATTTTTGCAAAAGATGGTCTTTAGCTGGGCGACTTCTAATGCGGAATAGGCTGGTATTCATAAGATGCAGCTATTCAGAGCATCCTGGGGGGTTTTTGTGTTTGTTTTTTTCCCCACAATTAGTAGTAGTTTTGTGTTTGTCTGCAAGAGCAGAATTGTCCATACATGCCTCTTTGGAGCGCTCAGGCTATAGCCATAAACTACAGCTGTTCTTTGGTAAGGTGACGATGATGTCACTGTCCATCCAAAGATACTTAATTAAATAAGTTTGTAGCTTGTACATGGCATCTCTGACATTGCTTACAGAGTTTTCCAGGCCTTTCACATGGACAACCTGAGCGGCTGTGGCTTTCCTCCAGATCAAACAGCAGAATGGCAACAGAGTTTGGCCCCTCTAATATCTGAATCGCTGTGGTGGTGTACAAGTGGCTTCCAAAAGCTGTGCTCCGCCATAGTGCTGTCCACCGTTAAAATTGTGAAACACAGTTGAGTTTCATGTAACAAGTTTTTTGTTACCTAAAATACTCTTAAAATTGAGATGTGAAACAAGTTAAAACAGAAAACAACTATGGGCCAGAATTCAGGCAAACCTGCAAGAAATCCTCCTTTCCCCAAACAGAGAAGGAGAACAAATAGAGAATGTAAGCTATGGGTCTGGGTGGGTGTTTGGTTTGCTTGGGGAGGGGGTGTCCTTCCACACAGATTTTTCTCCCTGGTACCAAATAATAAACATTTGGTGCTAAGGGAGGCTGGTTTAATGGAGAATACTGAAGGCTTTGTTCAGTTGCCACTTATCTCTCCCCTACTAACAATTTCAGGATTTGGCCAATAGTTGTTGCACGTATGCAGTATTTGTCAGGGTTTTGACTCTATTTAGATCCAGAGAATAACATATGATTATTTATTATTACTTTATACTTTTTCTGTTAACGATGAAAATGGCCCTTCAAAAAAGAGTAAAACAAAAAGAGTAACAAGAGTCCAAAGGAGCTCATGGAACAAGTGCATTTTCCCTCCATTCCAGTTGTAAACTGTGAACCCTAAGTTGGCAGCAGGCACAGTAAGAAGCATCCCTGGCTCAGGGAAGTGACAGGGATAAGTGACAGAGCCTCCTGTACCCTGAGGGCGAGGAGAAGCCAGGCTCTCTGCCTCTCCCCAGCCCGCAGCATGGAGAGGTGAAACTTGGGAAATCACTCACATGCATCGGAGGGCAAGGAGCAGCTTCCCGGAGGCTGAGTCTGTTGCCTCATTCCCTGTGTAAAAGCAGGCAAGTGCTTCTGTGCCACTCCAATTCCCATTTAATGAAATCGTCCCCAGCTGCCTTCTCTTTGCCCTTAGCTGGTGCCTTTGGCCTCTCCTCTTGTTCACGCAGGAGATTGGGGTTTAGAGGGCAGCTCCACCTGGCAGTGTCACATGGCCTGTTCCAGTGTGACACCTTAGGTGACTGTCTACCTTCCCTAAGCTCCAGGCATGGAGTTACCGGTCTAATTCTCTCCCCCTCAATCTGGTGAATGTGTACACGACGGCAGTGAGGTGTCTCCCACGTTCGACAGTCGGGCGGTGCTGCAGGCTGAAAGCAGGGGAGGTGAGCACTGCCACCGCCTGCACTGTCTCAAAGCTTTCCTGCCCAGCTCACCACCCTGAGGCGCAGCTGCTTGATTAGCAATTGCTGATCAACTCCTATTTTTCAAGGTTAAAGAAGAAAGGTAAAGAAGAAAAAAACAGTGTACTGCTTTAAAGGTAAGGGATTGCTTGTGTATTTAGGATAAGGACTTCCTTGTGCTGCCAAACAAACAGAGTTAAATTGGTGAAATGGTATGTGGTGTGCTGTCATTTAGTGAAGCGTATGGCTGTTATGTAAAGGTTTTAATGACTTTCTTCATCTGTCCGCTTAGGAACACCATGCGTCTGGCAAAATTTTGAGAAGGCTCAAGGCGTTAAAGAAAGCTCATCTAAATAAAGGAGGGTTAACGTGACATTGCAGTTGCTTAATCCTGTATTGTCCTCCCATGTGACTGCAGGGATACTGAGGCGCAGCTTTTCTTTTGCCTGGTGCACAGATTATGCTTTTCCTGTCATCTTACAGGATCAGTTGCTTTGTTAAACCTGCCATGAGGAGAAAACGGGAGCAACAAACTTTTTACAGCAAGGCTTCAAGGCACAGTGACATTTCCAAGGCACAGTGACAAGCTCACAGGCTGAAGAATGAATCAAAGGCAAACCCTATGTTCATCTCTTGGGCTGATACCAGAATGAAGGAGAACTACGCTCTTAAGGTCAGCTATTCAAAATGAACTGGAAGCATCTGGATTTATCCAGAGTAGTTGATCAGATATTTGTTTGAGCTTTATCTATCAAGTTAGTTTTCAAAGCAGCAAGCTAAAGCCTGAAAATTTGTGTCAGTTGTTTTGCATGTGTCAAATGTACTGCACAGACAGTGAGCAACTCACTGCTTTCTTGCACAAAGTTTACGGTTTTAATTGCAAAGCCTCTTTTACCTTGTAGATGAAGATCCTGACATACTAAATCTGTTAGTGAGAGATGGATGTAAAGAGCTTCCAGTTTTATCTCTGATTTTGAACAGAACTCCAATATGTAGATATGCCAGATCTGTTTTTGAAGTAATTTCCAAACTAATCCTTGGACTTTCAGTAAGCTGCTTTTTTTTTCCTAAGTTTGTCATAGTGTCCATTATGTGCCAGATTGCATATTTATACAGAATTATTTCATTTAAACTCCTTATCGGGACATCCTGTTAAATGGGGAAGTGATTACCCTATAGACTATGACAACAGCATATGCGAATGGAGGAAGTCTTGGAAAACACCGCTATTCCAGATGGCATCGTGAGGACAGTGGAGAAGACGATGGGCACCTGGAGAGCTATGGGGGAGATGAAGAGGGCAAGCAGCACAGGCTGACCCCATTTGAGAAACTAATGCAGGATATGTCCCAGAATGAAAAAGTGGTGAAAGAATTAACCCTGGGAAAGAGAATTGGCTTCTATCGAGTCAGAGGAGAAATAGGAAGTGGGAATTTCTCACAAGTGAAGCTTGGAATTCATTCCCTAACCAAAGGTAGGCACCGCCGTGTGGGTCACCTGTGTGCTGAGCACCCTAGTTCTGCATGTATACAAATGCACCTCTTTGGGACGAAGGATGCTGTCTGAACCTTAAATACATGTATTTGTATCTGGGTTTTTGTTGTTGTTGAGTGAATCTATAGGCAGGGTAACAGACAAATGCTTAGGTTTGCATTAGGCTTTAAAGAAACCAGATGGCAGCTATTACAAGAAGAGTTCGTCTCTGCACCTCATGGAGTCAATACATCTCATCCCATGGCTGAAACACTCCACACTTTGAAGCATGGTGTTGTGCCTCCATTCCTACAACTTGTCCTGTCCTCCTGCCCTCTTCCCTGCCCCAGCTCATGGACTACAGGGCTATAGGTAGTGAACCCCCCAGGCAGCCTGGCTAGGCCTGCTCCTGCCTGCAGACTGAGTCAGCACGGCTTCTGTTGTTTCCTTGCAAATTTTACTAGTATGGAAGAAGCTTTCATTTGGTCACAGCAGTTTTGGTGAGAAACTTTATGGCTGCTTTGCGGACTCATTTGCAGGTGTTTCATTACTGTAAAAAGCTGGGACAGGGCTATAGGTGTGAGCTGAACAGGTGCAGGGAAACAAGCTCTGGTACAGGCAAAGCAGGATTTGTGTTGAATTCTCAATGATTTTTCTTTTTTTAAGTACAGAAAAGCACTCTACATGCTGCTTCTAGGAAGAACTAGAAAAGCTAGGTAACTGCAGCGAACACTTCAGTTATAGGTATAACCAAGAACTTGTCTTCATCTGTCCTGTTTCTTCTTCTGCCTCTGACAGAACAGTAACAGAAACTGTTCTTGTTTTCTCTTAGGGATGACTAGTTTTCCCGCATCTTTGTATACACTACTATCATGTTTTTTTCTCATAGTCTTTCCTTTCCAATTTGATTGACTCTCCTTCCCTCCATCATCTTACAGGTGAGAGAACACGATACAACCCAAAGCCTTCATGCCATATTATCTGTTGTTATTTTCTCTAAACACCTCTTTCTGCCAGACTGCAGAGGTGTGAAACCTCAAATTTATCCGTCATGTGCAGCAGCTGTTGCACTGGGAATCAAAGTAGGGAACTGATGGTATTTATTTTTTCCAAATTTAAGCCTGCCTGTGCCTAAGGCTTGCTTTAACAGGGTGTGGAATTTTTGGTTTTGCTTGTTTCACAAAAGCATCTCTGTTCTACTTGGCCCACAGCAAGTTATTTCCTCTTCTGCTATGTGATTTTTTTTTTCTTCCAGAGAAAACTGTCTTATGTGTACTGTTGGAGGAAATTCTGCTTCTGTACTGGGAACAAGAGAAATGCTAATGAAAAGAAGTTATAAATTTGATCTGGATGAACCTTTCACATATTAAACTTATTTAGGAGACAGGTTGCTTTAGCATTGAATAGAGCTGATATTGAAAAATTTTGAACTTTAGTGAATACAGTAAGCTTGGACAAACTAAATACCAAAATCATATTTTTTTTAAAAAAGGTTGTTTTTCACCAGAAAACTCTCAAATTATTTTTCTTTGGTTAGTAGCTTTTTTGGTTAAAATGTTCGCTGGGTAAGGAGTTAATTTCTTGGTACTAAGTTTGCAACTGTCACGAGGAATGAAGGATGAAGCATAAACATCTTCTGACTTATCTCTGCCTGTGAGCTTTTCTGTCCTCATAAAACACAGCATGTGGATAGAATAGGAACATGCAGACATGTGCACGCACATGAGCACATGCATGCATACACACACACCACCACCACCACACACAAAGAGGAT
Organism: Larus michahellis; assembly: GCF_964199755.1. Taxonomy (NCBI): domain Eukaryota; kingdom Metazoa; phylum Chordata; class Aves; order Charadriiformes; family Laridae; genus Larus; species Larus michahellis. Next base: position 16,821,727 of record NC_133930.1, read on the forward strand.
TCTGTTTTTTCCAGTAGATGCACATCATTGTGTTGGTAATGAAGTGATGTTCCTGCACAGTGCTAATGCGTACAAGTTGGGGTTTTTTGCTCATTATATAAATACAACGGCTTCATTATTAATGCTGTTTGGGTCCCGGTAGTAGGGGGAAGGTGTATGTGTCAGGGGGCTGTTCATCTCTTCAGTTACTGTCATAGTGTTAAGTTCTAAGTATGGTCTTTCTCCTTACATGTCACCCTATATTAAAAAAGGAAACAATTTTGTTCTTTACTAAGATGAGCATGTGTATCAATTACATGTGTGTCCTCTTCTGTAGCCCTTCTGATCTGTTGCAGCAGGACATGTGAATAGAGTTTTCTAGAGGGAGAGAGGGAAAAACCTGCAGGATTATACTGGATGAAAAAGAACATTGTTTCTCTCACAAGAGCTGCTGTGATTGCTTAGAGGATGCAAGAAAATGGTGCTATGATGTGTCCTGGGTTATTCAGGAGCATTGCCCGCTTTATTAACTTGAATTTTGGCAGAGATTTTCTCCAGAGACCTGGAGTTGCTTGCTAAGGACTGTTAGGTTCCAAAGCTCTGTGCAACCTTTATTTTATATACTTTCCAGCTGACAAATGTAGTGTGAGAGGACAGATAAACAGATGCAATTAAGAGCATCCAAAATTTACAATTAGTAAAAAGCCAGCCTAATGTGAAACATCAATTACAAAGGCAGGAATGTCTAGACACCCGCTGGGGGCTTTTTGACCAATTTTAACTTTGTTCTGTTTGTATTTTGTTTCTTTTCACCATCATAGCATATACCACTTCTTCCTGAAATTATTTCTCAGCCTTTTCTTAAGTTCTCTTACTAAGATTTTAGCTAGCTCTTTTCAAACCTCAGCATGCGCTGCGTATAGTCAATCAAAATCTCTCTACTCAGTTTCAGTATTTAGGTAAATAAGCTGCCTGCTAAAAATGCCCTTCTGTTGAGCACTGCTGCTGTGCTTCTTTGTAAAACAAGCCGGTTTCGGAAGCAGAGGGAATGAGTTTAAAAAAGAAAAGGAGGGTGTCAGTTTCTTTACACTTTAAGTGGGCTGGTTTTCTTTGCATATCACGCATATGCAACTGCAGTGATCTGGATTTAAAGGAGCTCAGTCCCAATTTATGGTAGTGCATGAACGGAATCAGGCCCTTCAGTTCTAAACCATTTTTTCCCCTCCCTTTCCTTTTAAAACTTGGCAGCAAAACTGACTAGGAGGAACCATAGATTCCAGCAAAAGGAAAGGGAAGGAATTTAACCTAGAAAATTATTTTTTTAAAGCCCAAATGCCCCTGACTTTTATAAATCAAGATGTAATGATGCCATTACATAATTAAGATTGTAAGAATTGTTATCCCTGTAGTATCTAAGCATTTTGTTGTGCAAATGTTACCTACTGCTAGCTGATGCTCTTTGCTCTTGGTTTAGGTGATCAGTACGCTACCAACATGACAAGGGTCTTAGTGTTTCACCCCTAGGTCAGCAGTCAGAGCTCTGCCAGGATGTGTCATGTGCTGTTACCATTCAATAGCTGCGTTTCCTCCTGATTCACCACGCCACCAGCAGCACCACACAGGAGTAGGTACCCGCTTTCCTAAGGGGCTCACTAGAAAGCATGGAACAGGTCAGAGAGAAGCAGTGTGAGGAAGACTGCCTGATACCCAGCACGGGCTCCTTCTGAAAAGAGGTATATCAGAGGATAAATCAGCACCTTTCACAAGAATCGCATCTGCTTGGAATATCTGCTGCGCTTCAATAGGGAGATCAATTTATGCATGTATGTCACTAAGAAAGGTAAATATACCAAACATGGAGTTTTCTTGATCTGTACAGATACATGCACATGTATCCTTAACGCTTCCTTTAGATATGTTGAAATACTAAAATTGAGTTAAATAGCTTTATAATATTAAGTAAAAACATTTTCAATGCTTTTACACCAGAACACACGTACAAATGTAATAGCCTTCTCACTCTTCTCTTAAAGCAACAAGTAAACAATACTGGCTTTTTAAAAAAAAATTTACTCCCATGTACTAGGAAACAAGGTGAAGGGTTTTTTCTGTCAGATTCAATAAAAGAAGTTAATTGTTAAGAAAGCTGTGAATGTTTGGCTAAGATATTCTCGGGAAAAACCCCCACTTATTCCCAGGAATAAACAGCTGGTTTTATTGCCATAATCCAATGTAATTTTGCTGTCCTGACAAGTTATACAAAGCCACTGTAAACCTATTTGAACCAGACTGATCTTTCAAATACCAGCTGTATTCAAAAGAGTGAAGATAAAAGCCATAACCTACCAATTAATACAGAAACATAAGGGTAATTGTGATTGACCTGTTCATACTGCTCTGAGCTACCCTGGTGATGTGGTGCAGCTGCAGATGTGTATCTGTGTTTTGTGGCCCTTGGCTTCACAGTAGATAGGCTACAGAAACATGGAGAACTCAACAGCAGCTCTGCGTTACCAGGACATCTTAAGACAGCTAGTCTTACAGGATCCCTGCAACTTATTCTCCTTCGCTGTTTTTTTCCCTTCCTCAGAATAAAGTCTCTGTGTGATGTGGATTCGTGGCCCACTGTGGCATATAGATATAAAAATGTCCTTTTCCTGTATTCTGTACAGTACCAAGAACTACTCATACATGAACGTGTTGGAAAAACTGCCACAGCTACCCTGAGAAAGACAAACCTCTACAGCGCTGATTTTGGTAACTGAGAACTTGTGCGGGTGTGGGATAAGAAGTTAGGGAAAAGTTCTGTAAGTCACACCAACTTAAAAACGCGTCTCCATTATAACCTTGCAGGGTTATAGCCAGAGCCCCTAAATTACCCCGGAGTTTGTTTGTCTGCTCAAAGCACCTAAATATGACACTTCCATTAGTCTGCAAGTACCAGGCTCAGGCCTTGCTTCTCTGAAGAGCATGGAGCTAACAGCGAAAGAGAAAGCGCAGGCTTTCTTTACCAGCATTAGACACTGAAAGCAGATGCTGTAACTGTGGCCATCAGACACGTATTATCCTGACATCAGCGGAGCACGCTAAGACAGCAGATGATTTGATTAGCCCTTGCAATACTCTACCAGCCTTTAGCTACCTCAGCAGTGAGTAGGATGCGGTAGACAGAAAGGGGCATGGGTGTGCGTGAAAGACTGCGGGGCTTCGTAGGCCTCTGCAGCTTAGCTTATACTGATCAGAGGTGAAATCTTAGTGCGCTTCTATAACCAAGCATCGTTCTAAGTAAATAGTACTACCATTTGTACCTATTGCATTAACAACATGGACAAGCATTTTTCTTTTCAGAGAAAGTTGCTATTAAGATTTTGGACAAGACAAAGCTAGACCGGAAGACTCAACGTTTGCTATCTCGTGAGATATCCAGCATGGAAAAACTGCACCACCCAAATATCATTAGGCTGTATGAAGTGGTGGAGACACTCTCAAAACTGCACCTGGTGATGGAGTATGCAGGAGGTGGGGAGCTCTTCACTAAAATCAGCACAGAAGGGAAGCTGCTAGAAACAGAGTGTAAAATAACCTTCTCACAGATTGTGTCTGCAGTGAAGCACATGGTAAGCTGCTCTTCTGCCACAGGCAGGTTGCCCCTCACTAGTCTTGCAGATTTTGTGGATGTATCTTTTGGTTTTCAACTAGTAGGTTTACTGTTACCAAGATTTCAGACCCGCATTTCTGAAGAGCAAAACAGCTAGAGAAGAGCTGTCTTAAAGGTACCAGAGAGAGCTTTCACAACCACCTTGAGTTACTGCCTCTCTGTTGACAGCTTTTGGGAGGAGACTGAACTGGGAACACCTGGTGGGTGGAACCATCCCTTTAACAACAGCCTTCTAGCCTTCTCCTGTCAGCTTTAAGTTGCTGTAGGCACCAGCTAACAAGAGTTTAATTCCCTCAGGCTGTTTCAAAACATATGATCAGTCTTGATCTTCTGCTAGAACAAAGTGTTCCAGAGAAGAGGCTTGTTAGATGCTGCAAACATCCAGCTTGCTTATTAATGAATATGGAAGACTGGCACTTAATACACTTAATTGCTGGTCCTCCCTTTGGCACAAATCTGTGAAGTTAACACCGAGCCAGTCACTTCCCCTTGCCTAGTCTTTGGTATTGCAACTGGATTTAGGATGATGCTATTTGTGTAAAGCCCAAAACATCTTATAAAGGCAGAAAAGGAGCAATTAACTACTTCAGTACCATCTCCTCTGAACCTTGCACAGTAACTACATCTACTTCAAACAACAGTACAAAAACACGGGAAGACTGTTCAGCAAGTACTTTTACTACGTAAAAGTAGTATTTGTTAAAGTGGGCTCAGGGTGCCCTCCGGTGGCTCGTATTTTCCTGGCATGTAATAGCCTCAGGCGAAGGCAGAAGCAAGGATGTTCCCAGGTCAGACACCAAGAAACTGCATTACAAACTGCTCGTGGCATATATAAACAGTATGCATTTTTATATGTTTTGACAAAATGATCACATGCCCTGTAAGTAATTAATTAGCTTCAACACCTTTTCCATAGGACAGGACTCAGCAGCTACTGGAACTTATTTTTATGTTTCAAGATCACATCTATTTCTTAGCATTAAACCCAGACTACCAAGCTGGCCAACCTCTTCGCTTGTACAGACTCCTGCAAAACATTTTACTTTTGCTAAACCATCAAATCCAGGCTGCTTAAATCGCATCTCACTGGTGCCCGCCTACATGAGGACAGAAGATCCCTGCCTGTTTTTGACGACAGGTTAAAAATCTTGGGATGCTGAAGCGTTTCCTTATTGCCTCCAGATACATGCACCTTGTTACTGCAAAGGGTAGGGCAGAGAGTGCTCAAACACATCCATTCTTCCTAATCATTTTAAAGATTAAGCTAAACCCTTACCTAATCAAGACAGGTATATCGCCACTAAGTAGAGCAAACTCAGTTTCAGTCCTTGGCTACTACTTGCCATTCCCAAGGGAAAAAAGTACAAGTTACAGTGTATGCATTTATTTTAGATTTCTGAAACTAGAGGACACCACTGAATGTGGTGTCTTGCAACAACATAAAACACCACAAGGCACAAGCCCATGGTCCTTTTCTCCTGCCACCACCAGTTCCTCACAGGACATTAGATCACGCTACAGAAATGTAGCAACTTATTTTACCTGTGATTATGCTCACTTGGTGAACTAAACGCTTTCACATCGTAAGTCCACAAGTTTACAATATATACAAAAATGGAATTGGTTAAAAAGAAATTATTTTTTGTTACTTACATCATGACAGAAATGTAGTCATTGCAAAAGCAAGCGTTCAGAACTCTGAAAAAAGAGATTTTGCACATGAAGATACCTAGTCTTGTAGGATTAGCCACGATGCCATCACAAATCTGTTTCATGAAAGTAACTGATATTAGTTTAACAAGAGACTGCTATTCTTAAAAAACCCAGCATCCTTCTTCCCATCTTCTCCACCTACTCTATTGTTCTTGTATCAGTAGAGAATCAAGTTAAATTTGTTTAAATACTTTAACTCTTCAGTTTCATTGCAATGCTTATTTCTGACTTGGTCCAAGATAACTCCATTTCTCCCATGTGGTGATTAATCAATGATACCAGCTAGTCACTCAAGAACTTTCCTGTGAACCAGCTATTATCAAATTTTCTTCTTGTTCTACAGCACGAGCACAATATAATTCACCGGGACTTGAAAGCAGAAAATGTCTTCTACACCAGTAACACCTGTGTCAAGGTGGGAGACTTTGGATTCAGCACAATAAGTAAAAGAGATGAAACTTTAAATACTTTCTGTGGCTCTCCTCCTTATGCTGCCCCCGAACTCTTCCGAGATGAAAACTATATTGGCATTTATGTAGACATCTGGGCACTGGGAATCCTTTTATACTTTATGACGACAGGTATCATGCCATTTCGGGCAGATACAGTGGCCAAACTAAAAAAGTGCATTCTTGAAGGGACCTACAATTTGCCTCCCTGCCTCTCAGAAGCTTGCCAGAAACTGATAAAAGGAATCCTTCAGCCAGTACCAACTGAACGATACTCTGTCAAGCTTATTATGAACAGTGAATGGATGCAAGGAATACAGTACCCCAAACCTTTACAGCCGTTTAAACTGGATCCGAAGTATTTATCAGACACCAGTACACTCAAAGAGGAAGAAATCGAAGTGAAAAATATTCTGGAAGATCTGGGAATCACAGAAGAACACATTCAAAATAACCAGGGAAGAGATGCGCGCAGCTCAGTAACAGGGGTCTACAGAATTACTTTGCACAAAGTACAGAAGAAAAGGGCACTTGAATGTGTTCCTATCATGTCCCATCCAGACCCCAAAGAACAAGACTTGAGGAGAGGAATCAGTTCCTACAGCGGGATGAAGCACACATCCAAGCTGTGTTCTATTTTATAAGTTGCACTGCAGGCTTTATGCTCAGCATATTTAACAAAGGGTTTTATTCACTTTTCACAAGTTCTAGTGTTACATTTTTTGTAATTTCTGAATAAACTAAAAACGCCTCATCTCCTTTGCATTTCTTGCGTCTCAGTGAAGTGTTCAAATACAGAGCTGTCATGCATTTGTTTGTCCCTTGCTCCAGAGACATGATATAGCCAGTGCAAGAACCCCAGGTAAATGAAACAGGTAAGGGATCATTAGCGGAGGTGATCTTTTAGTAAAGACCAAATAGTATTGCATGTGACATGCTTGGGAGATTCTCAGTACAGGCACATAAGAGCAAACTTCTTGGAAAGTCGCACCTCAGCTTGACACAACTTTAGCACTGCAAACCAGGACAGTTTTCGCAGAGAACTAAATTTAAGTAGAGACCAGACCATAATCTAAACAACTGCAAATTCTTCTTTAAAACTTCCTCAGCAAATTAAACATGATAAAATGTGTATCTTTGTATTTAAAGAAACAGCAATGCTGTTGTTGACCTAATTTGTCACAACTCAGAAAGGCAAATTAGGAGATGCTGCTTTAACTCTGCATGTGCAGTGGCAATTCCCAGTGCGTGGCTGGCTGGGCTACTGTCTACTAGCCTTCTGTCACCTTCTGTTGCTTGCATGACTCTGACAGCCTACAACTGCTTCAACTCCAGATGCACTCCAATAAGGAAAGATTTAAGCGTACTCCAAAACTCATGTAGTTTTAAATTCTTGCTTTAGCACAAGCTGTCACTAAGCTGAATGCAACCACTAAAAAAATCCACTTATATGTTGAGCATTACAGGCTTGTACTAACTCCTGCCATACTACTTAATCAAAAAAGGCTGGCACAAAGCTGATTTTGACACTCTTGACCACTACAAGTAATAAGTTGGATAGTCTGACAACTCCAGTTGTTCTGAGCATCACCAAGATGTCGGTACTCCGATTTTCAGCTTTAATTATTTTGTACTTTAATCTTCAACACCACCAGCTCCAATGCAAATGGTGGAAAAGTGCAGTAGCTGTCCTTCTCTGAACAGCCATTGCTGAGGTGCCTGAGCTAAGAGTTGAGCCTGTATGATTTTTAGTTAAGGCAAGTAAACTAATAGGAAGTTCAGAGGGGCACAACTGGTGCTCTCATATGTAAGGGCAGGATGCGTTATCTATTATGGGGACTGATGGGATCATCAGTTGACTTTAAAAGCAATAATTAATGCAAATGAGCAACAGAATGACTCTGAAAAGCCACCTATGGGAAACTGGACTCAGTGAGGCTCAGGTAAGGACAAAGCAAGAAACAGTCCTCCTTCCCAGTTTTTCTGAGGGGGACAACACATACCATCTTTCATAAGACAGTCATAAAGATGAACTGTGTTTCATAAGCTGGGAATGAATTCCTCCACTACAAACAGTTTCCCTATGAAAGCATTTAAGTTATCTTGAAACATAGCCCTGAAATAATGGTTTTGCACCAGCCTAAGCAACCCTTTCCTGCCACTTTTGTAATGGAATATTAGGAAGAAAGATCCAGAAAGTCCACACAGCTTGTGAACCCACAACTTCGCGTTTTCACAGGGCCAGTTTCCTCTTTCTTTCCTGTTAAAGAAAAAAAAAATGCATCCTGAAAACTCAACAAGTCAGCACTACTCCAACAAGTTTCAAATATCTCAAACTTTATTTCAATAAAGGATCAACCTCACAGACGGTGAGGTCCCTGTGGTTAACTTTGTGCCAGTAGCTCCCTTCTTGGCTTGTCCACTGCCAGCAATGGACTTTGTTCCATGGCAATTTGTTTTTCTGGTGCCAAGGTAAGTTTCACAAGGGCAACCTAAACCAAAATACCTGCAAACACTATCATCATGCATCATTGCTCCATCATTATCAGCAGAACAAACAGATTAGTATTCATCAATTTATAATAAACAACTATTTTACCAAGGCTTGACTGTACAAATACAGTAAGTTATCAAATCCTGGTGAGTGACAGATAATACAAACACTTCATTACACACAAAAAAAGTTGTAATTTAACAGACAAATTATTTTTTGCTACTTTATATTAGATAATGTAGCTTTGTAGAATTAGCAAAGAAATAAATTCAACAAAACTTCATTCTGTACATTAGCTCAATTTAAATATATATTACAAGCTCACAAGGCTCATATCATAGTTCATTTCCAATCTGGGCTTTAAAAATCTACCAGAATGGACTCCCCTTTAGCACTGTATATCTACCACTTGCAAAATGGATAGTTTTCAGCTTGCACGTTGAGAAAAAAAAAAAGGAATAAAAGGCCCCACTCCTACAATACTACCAATAATGAGAAGGACTTCAAAGTACAAAGCCAAATTCAAAGTTAGAAAGTCTTTCAGAAAAGTATTGTATAAAGAATAGTGAGAGGCCAGAGGTCCAGACAAAGTGATCTTCCTCCCTTTGTTTACCAATTAAAACAGCTCTCCAATATCTGAAAGTTTTATTTGAAAGTTCTGCTGCCTTAGATACTTCCACTAAACAATCCCGAAAGGTGCCAAATCAACGAACCCATTTCTTTAAAAGAAAAGAATTACTACGTCCCTTCTTCTTCCTCTTTCCTCCCAGGCTGCAGTGATTTATAATGAGGTATAAACCACATAATATGGACGTTAGGAGGAATTACGTAGTGGGTCACAGAGTTTCTGGGAAGAAAACCACTTGTCAGTCTCGCTGTTCTTAATCCAGTTATTTTGACAGGGGAGGGAGATTCTGTTCTGGCAATGAATGTAACTTGGTTCTACACCTCTCCCAAAGCAACAGGGTGAGGGGAGGCAGGCTGGAGAAGAAAGGGAAGGTGATGAAGGGAAAGAGAAGAAGTGCAGTATTCAGAAGACTGACTGCTCACTGTCAAGGCACTGAGAACCCTAACGTTAAAAGCTTGGACTATTTTGCCACACACTTGAGTAGAAGTAGAAGTTAACAGTGTAGGTTTCAAGTCATTTTACATGGAAAGAGCAAGCAGAAGATTCTTTTTTTTTCTACATACAAAGACCTTGTAATAGACTACAGCTACAACTCAGCAATTTAAAAAATTCAGACATGTTAAGGAATTCACACAACCCCTAGCAAGTCCCTCTATCTCCAGTATACTCCTGATTTTAGTGTTCTGAAAATATTGTATCAGCACGCCACATTATGACAAATCTTTTCAAGGAGCTTGAACAGTTTTCCCATGCCCCAGTGAAGCACTACTATACACTGAAACTTCAGCGCTACTGCAATCCTTTTTCTCTCTCTCACCCTACCCTCACACCTTGTTTCATTCCCCACCTCACAGAGGTATCTTAATGCTCCCCATTGGAAATGGCAACAGTAACGCCTTCAGATTCTGTTGTTGCAGGGATTCTTGGCACTTTCTTAGCAGGGCTTGGGATGTGCTAAGAAGAAGGGAAAAAAAACATTAAATACAGTTTTCTAGTTCACAGACATTCATACTTCACGGCTAGTCCAACTCTCAAACAACATTCATGCTACACTGGACAGCCTGGTCTTAAGTCAATCAAACTGGTCATGCTTCATGCAAACTGATTATGTCAAAAGAGCCAGTTTGTTCTTGTTTCATTCTTGTGAAGCTTCATTCTTGTTACGATGAAATGTACTTTTTAAAATCCCGTGTTCAATTTTTTTACTTCTGGCTTGCATGTTATACATGTTAACAAAGTATTGAATGTAACTTGTTAAACCACTTCCTCATTTAACATACATGCACATGCTAAGACAAGCACATAAACCGTTCACCATTTATATCAAACTTTAAAAGTGTGCTGAGTGTTCACCTCATGAACAACGCCTGGGTGGACAACTTCAACTCCCGCCTCCAGAGGTCCATCACCCATGAGTGGGCGCCGTGCGTAAGTTCTCCTGTGTTTTTCATCCACACGCACAAGGTACCATGTTCCCTCGAAGAGATCTTCTACCGAACACTGTGGAATATAGTTGGCTGCAAAAAAAACCCAGTAACATGCTGTTAATTGGTTCCAGGCAAGGGTTTTACACAACACAGACCTTTGCAGTTTGGACGCAGTAAGCCAGAAATAACATCTGCATTTTCATTTCAGCCACAATGGGCCAATAAACACAAGCTATTCAGAAGCAGGCTGGACACCTCCTTCATTCTATGCCCCGATCATTTGAAGTCAGGTGAGTTAACTGATGAGCATTTTGCTGTAAGACTGGGAATGATTTATATTTATGAAGATCTTACCCAAATGATGTGTTTCCTGTCTAATCTTCATGTTTTCAGCAAAGACATCAGGTGCAATACATTTTCTTGAGTCAAGTCTTGTTTTGAGATCAGAAAGGCTGGCAGTTATTTTGTCCAGTGCAGAACCTACAACATAAAACCACCATGTAAGGTAGCACCAGTGCTGAGAACTGCACACCAGCACGCTGGCATTTCAAGCCCATTCAAAATATTTTGCATCACAGAAGCTAAACTTTTAGTGATTTAAAAATATTCCCAATTACTCGATCAAAACGTTAACACAGTTTGAAGATTATTATTTATGTGCCCAAGGAGAGACTCAAACATTCCCTGGAGCTGGAACATCTTCAGTTTACCATTGCTGCCATGAGGCATTGCTCTGCAAGTTTGCTTATGCTGGTGGGTAGTGTAACAAGGCATTTAGAAGTGAGCCTGCCCGTGGGAGTTCATTAACACCTCTTCCTTTCACTCACCAGGAGTGGCATCCTGTGTAACTCTGATGGAATATAGCGTAGCAGCAAAACCAGAGCCATATGAGAACACACTGATTCTTTGTCCTGCGAGCTGCTCTGGGGAGTACCTGCAAAGCAAGCAACAGTTGTTCGAAGTGAGAATTAAGCCAAACAACTAAAAAGTGCAGCTAGCTTACGAAGTGCAGAAAGCAAATTATACTGACTACAATACAAATTTAGCATGCTATGTGCATAAATGATGACTTTTAAAAACACAATTTCAAACACTGCTGTTACAGGATGAGTTCCAAACCTGACTAAGCAGAACAGCACAAAGAAATACCCAGAATATGACTATCTAGAAGGCAGACAGTTTTCATTCTTCAGTGACCTAAAGCCTAAAATGAACAACCACATCTTGGAAGAGAAAGCCAGAATAAAGAAACCAAGAGGAATGGTTTAATTTAACATAATTTTGTAAAGGTCTGTCATTGCAAAAAAAAAAATAATGTTAAGACAAGAGTAATTTAATGTGGATTTGCTTATTATAGTGAAACAGAGAAGGCATTCTGATTCTCTTTTCCACTGCAGTGGGGTTTTTTTTTGGGAAGGAGGGAGAAGGTTGAAGCTGGGAAAAGACATCACCTTACAAGTAAGATCCTACTTCGGAAGGCAGTAGGCAACTGTTTCAGATCAGCTTCTGACACAGAAATTTTGAGTCTGCTTGTCACTTGAACCAATTGTGTGTGCAGAATAATTTTTTTACTTTAGTCTTTCTGCTTAAGGAAATCTAGTATGAAAAGGTTTGCCAGGTGGTGCTTTTACAAAAGGCTTTCTGAAACAAAAACCTTCTATGACCTTACATATAAAAAGTTATGACTTTTTTTTTCCATTTTTATGCTTACTGGGCTAGAAGAGAGGCAAGGCAACCATAGACTGAAGGGGTATACATATTTCCATTCTGATTGGATACAAGTAAAGAAGCTTTGGTTTTCTGATTGAAGAGCTCCGCACTGGCTTTCATAAAAGCTTTTTCCACATCTCTGTCAAAATACGTATCTTCAAGTTTTACATCCCTGTTAAAAAAAAAAGTTGAGAAACAGTTACCAGGACAGCAGAAAGTAAAAACAAACCTTTGACGCGTAGCAAATTAAGATTATATGAATAAAGAAGACAGCAGCCATTCTCACCTGAAAGCTTCCAGACCACTGAAAACACCGTTTGCTGTTTCTGGGTTCTGGTCACTGAGAAAGTCATTCAGCAAGAGTCTAGCCACAGACTTCTGTACCAGTTTACAGTACGGAGAATGAAAGATCATGAATCCAAAGTCATTCAAGGTGAAACGTCTGTCTGTCCCCTCTGGAAGTGGCAGAAACGTCGTGTTACAACTTATGTTTAGTACTCACTTCAACTAAGAAAATGAAATAGGGTGGTGGCACGCTACCAGTCATCCTAACACGTCAGCAAGTAAGAGACAACTGTACGACTAACTATTGCTGTCAAATTCATTTAACACACTGCTGCTACTTCTATTTAGAAATTAGTTTCTTACTGATCTTTTGCACCAACTAACAATGTTTGCCCTTCTTCTAAGAACAGCTATAAGCTTAACAGAATCTCTGTATTTCTACACATTTTGACATAATAAATAATCTACTATAATTTAACTACCTAATCTTTACATCTATGCTTCCTGAGTGAAGCAATTACTAAACATAGGAGTTAAAAAAAAATAATAAATCAGTATTGTTACATAACATTTAAATATTAATCTCAATATCTTAAGAGCCTGGGTGGAGGGGGGAAATAACAGGCTTTTAAGCAAGGTGTTATACTTAATAACAACAACAGCCTATAGAGACTACTGCTTACTATCAGGTACTTGGCTATACCAGAACAGAAATAAGACATTTCCTATAGGAGAGAGCACAAACACGAAGAAAGGGACCCATATACTAGCCTTTAGATTAGATGCTAAAACTTGAAAACACATTGTCTGTGTAGTTACACATTCCAGCATTTGACATATCTTGCAATGTCATCAGGTGAGGCTACGTACCCTTTTGCCACTGGGCGTGGATTTTGTTGCGATAGACAGTATAGCAGCGATCTAATGCACTGAGGTAGCACTGTATAGATAGTTTGCCATCAACTACAGGATATTCGGAGACCATATCTGGTTTATAAAAGTCATACGCATGCTGCATGTGGGTTCCACGCAACCCTGATGGAGAGAAATTGACAAAAGTTGAAAGTTACTTTATTCATCTGCTTTTAGTCAACTTCAATGCATCACTTAAAACCTGTGGCAAAACAAGCAAGGTCAAGCTGGTTTTCATAGCACTTCAGGCCCCTTAAGATAATGTTTCACGCAGTTCTCAATTGCTTGTTAAGTACAGTAGGACTGAGCATGACAAACACAAGTAACAAATTATTTTCATCATTTCGCCTTGAAAGTAGAGATCAGTGTTATTCAGCTCTAGTCCACTCTTTGTCAATTTTATTGAAGAATCTCCAAGGAAATACAGAGATAAGAGCACCTCTAGTTGTTCCTTGCTGCCTCCTGTAACAGGACTTGGCCAAGTTAGCCCAGAGCAAGAGGACACAAAGTACAATTTCTGACATTAGTGGGAGTTAATTCAGCCCTCCAGCAACACACAAAAACCAGGAGACAGGCTTCAGAATGGATCCGGTTTTCTGGCAGAACAGTAATTTGTTTTCTCACAGGACTAACCTCTCTCAAAAATTAAGGGAGCATTTGGACCAACCAGCATAGCAACAGCACCAGCTCCACCTGTTGGTCTTGCATTTCCAGTGGCATACACGGCTATGTCTCCAGCAACAACAAGTGCATAGCGTCCTGTGAAAAACGCACAGAAATAACCATGAGAAACAGCCAAGAATCTAGCACATTTTAACATCCATCAGCACTTTTCAGACTTTGGTTACAGAGGACATGACCCCAAGTTTAAGGGTCTCTTCAATCCTGACTTTGCCCCCCCCATTTCAATTTCCTGGCAGCCACTGAAATTTACAGGAAAAGACCAATGATTATTAGCCATGTTGTTATTTTTTGCACTGTAATTGAAGTAGTGGCAAATGCCCAGAGCATTTAAGAAAAAGACTGCAGAAGACAAGAACAGTTTACTGGGTTTTATATGGTTAAACATGAACACTGTCATTTTAAGGCAAACTACTCAAAACCAGAGAACAATGTAACTTTTTAAGAAAATACTCTAAACTTACCATCCCAAGAACTGGACTCGATCCAATTAATAGCATTAAAAAGAGCAGCGGTGCCTCCATAGCATGCATTGGTGGTGTCGATTCCTTCTACATCTGTATTACCAGATTCTTCAAAAAGCTGCATCAGGACAGTCTTTACAGATTTTGATTTATCAATTATCGTCTCCGTTCCAACTTCTAATCTCCCGATACAATCATAGGAAAGGCCATTCCTCTCCATGAGCTTCTGAACCACAGTCAGGCAGAGAGAATTGATATCCTCCCGGTCGGAGCAGAACCCCATCCTTGACTGGCCTAGCCCAATAGTGTACTTCCCAGCATCGACACCATCATACTTCTCCAGCTCTGTCTGGTCAACATACTGGGAGGGAAAATATATTTCCAGTGCAACAATTCCCACATCTTTGGGCCAACAGGATTCAGCATTCACTGGAAGAGACCCAGGCATCGTGGCAGATCTTTAAGAAAAAAAAAAAAAAAAAAAAGAGAAAACCACAAAACCTGCTGATTTATTTGCATCCATTTTGAGAGACCTACTTTCATTTTCTGTAGGCTTACAGAAAAAGTTAAATTTCAGGTATTCTACAAGGTCATTTGCAGAAGGCAAGCCTTTGCCTCTGGGTAAATTTTGGTCTGAGCATAGTGTAAACATCATTAGAAGTTTTGCAACATTTTATATTAAGAAGTACTTTTAAGTGAAAATACAAATTTCATCCCTAGAATGAAGAGATGTGGTTAAGCCAAGTTATTTCACTGAAGCAAAACACACATTAAGTGTTTGAGAAATTAGTCTTTATTCTCATTATTCTACATTTGCTTATCTGCAAAGTCTCAATTTTACACAACTAAGCTAGAAACACTGGAATTCTTTTTCAAATGTTCCTGGTTGAGAACTGAAGTTTAAAATTTAACCTTACCAGGAAATTTCTGCCTTAAAACAGGCTATGACTTTTTAAAATGTTTTTTATTTTTAAATTAAGTGCCCCGAGTCTCTCCATTTTGTTCATACTTGTGACAGAGACAGCAGAATTATTTTTTTGGTGGGTGGAGTTTTCTTATTTTATTCTTAGTTGGGTTTTTTGTTTATTTGTTTTAAGCACACTCTGTTTTAGCATTCTGGAACACTGGAACGCCTAACACCAGGCCTGGAGGAATGTTTCATAGGCTGAGATGAACACATCGGGATTCTCCCTGATAGACCAAGCTTTCTTATTTTAACCCCTGTAACTTTACTGTCACCACACCCGAGGATACACAACGCTCTAGGACATACCGCATCCTTTTACTTTTACCCTATCCTCCTTACCCAGACAGCCACCATCTCCCTGCACAGCTCCTTGCGCACTTACAGAGCGCTTGTCCCTTTTGTGCCCAGCTCCAAGGACCCTCACCCAAGCACCTGATCCCACTTCTTCCATAAAACCACCATGAGCTGTATAATAGAATCATAGAATGGTTTGGGTTGGAAGGGACCTTAAAGATCATCTAGTTCCAAGCCCCATAATAACAACCCCCATAATAAGGCCTTTCCCTGCAGGAAAGATGGCTTCGCAAGATGCATATTGAGACAAATGTTTGGAAAATACGAAAAAAACGGAAAAAGTGTCTTCTATTACAGGTGCAGCCTTAGGTAAGACCTAAGGTGAGGGTGCACAGCCCTCCCCATTCGCTTCCATTGCCTCGAACAAGGTTTCAACCACACCCGTGAGGCACCTGAAATAACCTATTTAATTTTTAAATGCTTCTCGTGCAGCCTTTACCCACACGGGAAGCGGGAAGGCTGTTTAAACTGTTTAAAGCCGCTTTACCTGAAGCGCTGGCGGCCACAGCACGCCCCGCCGGCCTTTTCAGCAAAACAACCGATTCCGCGCTGTTTTGCCTAACCCTGCCGCCGCCGCCGCCACCCCCGCTCCTCCTCCTCCTCCTCTTCCTCCTCACGCTCCCGACGGCCACCTCCGCTCCCCTTTCATCCCTGTCACGAAGGCCCTCGGGCCCCACCGAGCCCCTCACCTCAGGCCGCCGCGGCCTCGCTGAGGGCGCTGAGGGCACTGAGGGCGGCGGGGCAGGCAGGGGGGGGGGAGGGAGGGAGGGAAGGAGAATTGCGCATGCGCCGCTCGCGACCGCAGCAGGCCGTGCGCAAGCGCCTACGTGGCCACGCCCCCTTCGGAAAACCACACCCCTTCTGCCCCCTGCCTCGGATGCAGTGACCACGCCTCCTTCTGGTTTAGCCACGCCCCCTCCCGGTTTAGCCACGCCCCCTCCCGGGGGTGCTGGCAGGACCGGGCAGCCAGAGCGTTGTTTCCTTCCCTCCCCCCTTGCAATTCACGTTCTACCCCCCCAAAATTCACGTTCTACCAAAAAATTCCACGTTCTGCCCAAAAATCTGCTTGGGTGGGGGGCGGGGAAGAAGGTGAGGATGCTCTGCGGACATCCCATAGGCAACGGGCAACCCAGCTGGGGAAAAAGGAGTTTGGCGTGCGTCTGCGTCTCTGGCTCTAAAACACGTCGCTTTTGTTCAAGAGAGGGCTAAAAAAAAAAATAATGGTAATATTGAGGGCTGGCGGCTCAGCAAGCCGCCAGACTGACTCTGACTTGTACCCAGAGCAGAGCTTGCTTCTGCTGCGGCAGCCATAAAGCTGAACATCAGAGGCTACAGAGACTCTCGGGACACTTGATTTTATTTAAGTCATGTACTGAAAGGCAATGCACTTGACCCGTAACAGCCACAGAGCAGTGGCTTTCAACCAGGCAGTGAATTATTTGGAAACTCAGTACGACAAAAGGATTTGCGTTATTAGTGAGGGCTGGGGAAAACACTGTGCTTGCTCCTCACAGAACTCTGAGGTCAAAACTGGCATTTAATTCACATTCCTTGCCGCAGTTCTCTCATCAGAAAACTTCCTGCAGAAGACAACTCAAGGGAGGCTCTTCCTATTGTATTCTCATGGCTCACCCAACACCAAGCTCACCAAATACACCTAACAAAGCAGTCGTCAGGGCCATGGGGCTGTACTGCAATGAAAAGAATCACTGCTTTGTAAGCTTGCTTTGGTCACTGAAGAAAATGGGACATTTGACATCTTAAGTCAGTCAGTCATTACAGGAAAAAATTTGTTTACTTGATGTAAAACAAACAGCCTTTTGTCCTCCTGGTCAAACAGCAAACAACATCCCATCATTGAGTTTTTACTGAAAATGAAAGAGTACTCAAAAAGTATGATTTCTTTTAGAAGACTAAAGAACCCCAAATACTTTAATATATAAAAATGAGAAACCTACTTTGTTTTGTGTCCCCTTAAGATCGTGTATGGAATGAGTGAGCAGCATAAAAGGGCCACTACTTTCTGCTAGTGTTGCCAGAAATACATTCTCCCGCAACAACTGGTGGCTTTCCTTGCCTTTGTTGAGAATTTGAGAATATTTTGTCAATAATTTGACTTTATTGATTTCCCACTTAAGTTTTCAATTTGCAAAGAACACTTGGCTAAAAGTTGGAAGCCAAGCCCCCGGCCCGTTTGCCACAAGCGATGCATTCCGTGGCTGCCTTTGGCACTCTGCCTCTGGAGGACCTGGGGAAGGGCCCTCACTGGTGACGGAGCAGGCGCTTTGGGCTGGTTTTTCGGAAGTTAAACGGTGATGCTCTGGCGGCTTCAGCTACAACATCCCTGAGCCATCCCCGCAGAGCCTGAAGGTACCACGCACACCCGAGACGCCCGCCACGCCACGAGCGGTCACTGCCTCCGCCCACGAGTGAACGTGGCACCCCTGTGGGTGCCCCGCATCTCAAGATGCGGCTACGTGGGGAAACTGGCAAAATGCGTCAAAACACTAAACGGCAGAGGCGGTGTCTCCAGTTCACCCGTGAGGACCCACCCGCGGCGCCTTCCCTCCGCCCGACACCGCGACCCCGGCGGCAGCACGGCTGGGCGCCGGGATGCTCACAACCCTGCGGCAGTCGCCGTCGCGAAAGGAGGTGACGGCGCCCCGGGGGCAGCGCCCGGCTGCCATCGCCCTGCTCGACGAAGGCGGGGGGGGTGGGGGGCGGCGTGGCCGGGGGAGGGGGACACACGACACGCCTGCCCTGCCCTCCGCAGCTTGGGTGGGCGCCTCTGTCGCGACACTGAGAGACGACACGCGGAAGGGGCCGCCGCTTCCCGGCTTCTTGGCGGCCCCCGAGGCGGGGCAGAGCCCCTCAGCAGCCGCCCACCGGCGCTCAACCCGCCGCGGGGCGGGCGGGCACCTGCGTTAGGAGGCACACAGACACACTTCTTTTTGGTTTTTCTTTCCTCCTTCCCCCCCCGCCCCCTCCATTTCCCCCCGCCTTTTTTCTTTTTTTTTTTCCTCCCCCCCGCTCCCCCCTTGCCGCACTGCAGGCACTACTGACTACAAACGCGCTTCCACCCAGTGAAAACACCGCTCCCATCCCCACCGACCCACCCCTGAGCCCCGCGCCTGTGTCCCCCAGACGCGCTTCGCCCCACGCGTGTTTCCGCGCGTCCCCTCCTCCGCCGCGGCTGAAAGGAAAGGCGGGGGCGGCCGCCCAGCCCCAGGGCCCCTCCGGATGCCCAGCCGCCCTCACCTGTCGGAGGAGATGGCTCCCGGTGTCGCTCGCCGCTCCGCGCCCTCTCCCGCTGGCACGTACGGGGGGACAGCACAGGATGCCGGCGTGCGGCGCCTTTAAACAGCGCCGCCGCCGGGGCTCCGGCCCGCGCCCTGAGCGGCAGCTCCCCCCGCCAATCGCAGCCGCCGCCATACAGGTCCCGCCCACCGGCCGGGCCGCAGCGGGCGCGGCAGGAGGGGGGAATGGTGTGAGAAAGTGACGCGGCGTGGCCAGAGGGCAGCGCGCCAATGAGGACGCAGCGGCGGCGGCGGGCGCTCAATGGGAGGCGAGCGCAGCGCGGCGGCAGCCAATGGGAGCGCGCTGCCGACCGCGGGTGAGGGTAGGACGGCTGCCGGGCCCCGGCGAGGCCAGCGGGACGTTGCCTGGCAACGCGAGGCAAGGCTCGCCTGGCCCCGACGAGGCCCGCCCGGCCTGTCGCCTCCGACCTCCGGCCCGGGGGTCCCGGCGGCCCGCAGCGCCGAGACCGGGCTGGGAAGCAGCTGAGGGGAGCTACGGGGCGGTTGGGGGCGGCGAGGCCGGTGCGGGTGGGGGCCTGGGAGCACAGGTCGTGCTCCTCAGGAAGAGCGGTCCCGCGCCCTGGGCCTGTGTCACCTCCTTCGCCTGTGCAGGGTGCCATAGCCGGCTGGGACAAGGGGCTGGGGGCACGCACGGGGGCTCTGCCAGCGAAACGGCATTATGGAGGGTGTGATGCCCCATCGGACCTGCCACGGATCCTCCCTGGCAGTCTCTTGACAGCTCGTGAAACCCACGGTGTGCCAAGCCACACCTCATGGCCTTACTGTTGTTTGACAAATCGACAATTAGCTAATGCATGGGTTTCATATGCCAACCTCTGTAGCCTTTAGGCCCCGCAATGATTTATACCCAGCTAATCCATTGCTGCACAGGTTACTGAGTGTCCCCTGAGGAGCCCTCCCTGCCACTACCGGGAGGGCAAACCTTTGTTGCAGGTGGGAAACTGCTCAATAAAAACCACACACAAATTTTAAATCCTGGATAATCTGGTTGTAAAACACTGCTCGAGTCAAAGAAATACACTCCCACAGCAGCTGGTGTCAGGCCTTGTGAGATCTGATTGCTACAGCTAGCAGAAGACACAACCTTGCTCACCTCGCACAGCGTCAGGGTGTTAAAACGGTGTTATTCCCACCGTCTCAGGGGCAGGTAACCATGATGCAAAAGAAAGGGAGAAACTGTCATTAAAATGTTGCCTCCTGTCATGTTTGTTCAATCTGTTTTGACCTTGTAACTATTGTGCTATCACCATGTAAAATCACAGATTTGTCGTATAGCTCTCTGTAGTGCAAGGATTGAGAAACACTACTGAGAAATTGAGGAGTTTTGTTTGCACGTGTTACCCTGTGGTCTTCTGATAAGCTTACACCAGTCTGTGTACAAGCCAGTTTTGTTTGTAACTCTGAAAACACACGTGGACAAAATGCAAACTCAACAGGTGATGGCATAGTTACATCATGTAGACACACTGTTATCTTCTGTGCCTACAGACCAAATGGACTCCTTAGAAAAGCTGGGCTTCAGCTCTGTGAGTCTAAAACTTCAATTCCTCCTTCTTTTCCCTTCCTACCACAAAAAAACCCCAAACAAACCAACAAACCAACAAAAAAACCAGGCCCAAAACCAGGACTGTGTCCTTGTTCTAGACTTCAAAATGGGTTCCTAACATCAGCCTCTTATGAGACACTTTGGTGGCAAAATGTTTCCTGACATCAGGGTACTTGGACTGTTCTGGCTTTGGGGAAGCACCGGCGCTCAGGAGGAGACGAAGTGGTCCATCTTGAATTTGCGTGAGCTCCTTGTAGGGCTGTGAGTGCACCCCGAGACCTTGCAACCCCTTCCCTGCTCCCTGGGGCTTGGCTGCCGGGACGCAATGCTGGCTCCGGTACAACGTGCTCAGGTAGCCTGGGATGGGGCCGCAGCGAAAAGAGCTGCATGACCAGGAGCCGTGAGGAGCCTCCTCGGTGGCCTCTTCCCCCTCTTTTGGGAGCTGCGTTCGAACTTGGGCCCTCGCCCATGCGGCGCCGCACGTGTACCTGTGCCTGGCTGTGTCCCTCGCTGATCCTGACCCACTGACTGGACTTCCCAGCTTCACCTCTCACCTGCTCGTTTCTTCACACTTGCCCAGAGAACAGGGCTTTTGGCTGACCCCGCTTGCCACCACTGGCCCTGTTCTTGATTTTTTTGTTTGGGCACTGCGAGAGCGTGCCATTGCCGGTGTGGTGGCTCCCCTGCCTGCCGCCTTGTCACCTTCGGCTCCTGGCTCACCCACCCTTGCTGCTGCCCGGCCGCTGAAATCTGCTCGCCTGTAAGCCTGTGCTTACACGGTAGTGGGGTTTTTTCTTTTTTTTTTTTTCTTTTCTTTTTTTTTTTTTTCCTGTTGAGTATTGTATTTGCTTTCAAAACGGTAAAGGCAGAATTGGTTTTTGCAATTGTTTTTTTGGTGTGTAGCCAACAATAAATGCAGATGTAAATAGCAATCTTCTTATCTCTATTACATCTTCACAGATCTGATCAAAAAAAGGTGCCAAAATGACTAAGATTAGTTTGAGGAGGTGATCCATATTGCTTTATTTTACATGGTCCATGGTACAACACGATGAATGACGTCCCATAGTCTTTGACATTAACTTTCTGTGTTGTAGAAGACAGTATGACACAGCCATGCATGAAATCATAGCTATTAATTTAAAATTACGTATTTGCAAAAAAAAGCCCCCACCAAATTAACCACCACCTGTAGCCAATAAAATTATAATTGTGTTCTCCTATTGTGCAAGTAGTGAAGCACATTTAAAAATTTCACCCCGCAGATGATAAAGGAAAACTAAAAGGTAAAATGTGACAGATAGTTGCTGTATTTTCAGAATTTTAAAACTGAGGTCAAAGGCACAATGCAGTCCCAATTTTTTAATAATTATCTGAAGTTAAATCCAGAGATCAGGTATCTAATCTATGCTGCTAAAAGCAACGCATTTGTCTCCTCAGGATGTTTCTGAATCCAGATGCTGATTTATATTTACATCATGTCCAAATATCCTCTTCTTGCAGGCTAGTTTGATGACTAATTCTTTGTAGCCTTAGATTTACTACTTTTTCTTATTAATCGGTACAGTTTATTTATAATTGTTGTCAATAGCATTATTCTTTTTATTCAGCTTTATGAGGCTCCTATCTGCTTTTCCTGTTACTGAGTGTATTGCAAGGGAACATTTACAACAAAATTACTATTATTTCTTCACAAGAAAGGATCTGCCTATACTGGTATTGCGATAGACTACATTTGCTTTATATGGATTTCTCAGAAAGATTGCAGTAATAACATTAAAGTTGTCAGTGACTCTTGTTCCAGGCCTCTTAGGTAATTAATTATAGTCCTCTAACCAAATTATGCTCCAGATGTGTGATTGCCACTATTTCCAGCCCAGCTTGTGAGAATGCAGGTCATTTTCCTTTTGTGGCTCTAGAGCTTAACCAGTGAGATTTTTCAGACGAGACTGTGTTTGGTAATTTGGACTAGTGTACCAAAATGAACGCTGCACCTCGGTAACCTTAGAACTGGAAACCTGAGAAAGGAGAGGTCCATTTAATAGAGATGGTATTACCGAAGAAAGTCAGCGTAACTCAGAATAACCTTGCAGTAGAAACATGCTCAGACGCTGCTAGTGAGAGGACAAACGCGCTTACTCTTCCTCGGTTAAAATCTAGTCTGTTTTGATAAAAAAGGAGTTTGAATTTGAGTCTCTTTCGCCATTTTTCAGCTGTGTAAAAGTGGGTGGGATCTCCCGATCCAGTACTGTTTTGAAAGAAGAGTGTTTGCTGTCCAATGACTCACCTTTACTTCTAGTTTTAAGCCAGTGTATCAAATTTAGGGCGCTGGTTTTGTCTCAATAGACCCAACAGGTTCTTTGCCTCTGTTTAGTAATTCTTAAGCAATTCTATCTGTGACTTTTTTTTTTTCCCTAAAGCCTCCCAGAGAAACAGAGACTGTCATATTAGGTTAATAACTCTTAAAAAAATGAAACAGCCAGACAATTAAAACTGTTTCTTAAAACAGTTTAAGAGTGATTTTATTGGAAATTTCAAGAATCTTCATTCCAGGCCTAATTTGGATTTAATTCCATGGGAGCTATGCTTCTAAGTCACTAAAATACTCACTGGGGTTTTCAGACGCGGCTGACTACATCTTTAGGTGCCTAAACCCATTGAAAAGAGAGCTTTAGCCAGCATTTTCAGGGAAAGCAAAGTCATGTGCTGTGATCATCTCTTCCACAAAACAAAATGTCGAGATGACTTTACTGAAAAAGTATTGATTTTATTTTGTTGCCAAGTACAAAATAGCAAAGGTCAAAAATAAGGCTCAGGTACAAAGAGTGTGAGGTCACCTAAGTGAAGGTTTGGAAACTGGAAGGTTTTTCTTTTGCGTATTTGTGTGTCAGGGTTCAGGGATAAATGAAACTGTACCACATAGTAGATCTTTCACGTGCTGTTTTGATACTTTGTATGACAACATCAGGGAAGAAAGTTTTTTAGATTGAATGACTGTTATTCAGTTCCCAAAAGAAAGCACAGGAACACAAACTTGAAGCACAGTTGGCAGCTGGGAGAGGACTTCTGTCATCTCGTAGTCTCTCAATTTGATCTATCAAATCCAAGAGAACCTGATACGAGATAACATACACTCTGAAGAACTGGGAGATGTGAATAAAACAATCAAAGCCTGTCTTTTAAAGTAGGTTCAGTAAATGCAAATATTTCAATAGCATTTGAGTTGCAAGTCTGGCTGAGTCTTAAAATATTTATAACATTGTAACAATTCCAGTTATTAAAAGCTATGAAAATGCATTTAAATCAGACCCTGCTACTTTTATACAGTGTGCATAAGAGAAGGAACTGCAGCAGTGTTAAAATTTCAAATACAAAGCAGTAATTGTTGAACAGATGAGAACCTAACATTTGGGGACCAGGAAAGCTGACAGTACCAAAAAGGGTCACCACCAGGAAGCAGATACAGCTCTCCAAACCCAAGAGAGAATCGCAGCTGTGCTGCATTCTTACAGGACAGGTCTGCAAGCCAGGTCTTTCTCTTCCCTTCCCTTCCCTTCCCTTCCCTTCCCTTCCCTTCCCTTCCCTTCCCTTCCCTTCCCTTCCCTTCCCTTCCCTTCCCTTCCCTTCCCTTCCCTTCCCTTCCCTTCCCGAGTATCTGGAAGTTCCCACTTTTGATGGCAGCACTGCTGTGGGCTCATCTGGAGCCTTTTTTCATATCTGTACTGACAGCTTGACTTGGCTCCCTTCTTTCTCCAATCTCCCAAACTTTCCTGACTTGCCTTGACCAAGTGGCAGTATTTAATGATTCTGTAAGTGAAACAGTCAGATGGTTCACAGGGGCCTTGGACATGCCTGCGACAGTCTGGAAAGGTAGTTGCACACTCTAATTCTGTGAAATGCATGGAAATTAGGGTACACTCCATACTCTAGTCAATATTTAGGGTACACTCTATGCACTCAAAAGGCTACTAGTTGCATTGAGTGCACCCTCAGCAAGTTTGCTGGTGACACCAAGCTGTGTGGCATGGTTGACATGCTTGAGGGAAGGGATGTCATCCAGAGGGACCTGGACCGGCCTGAGAGGTGGGCCTGTGCAAACCTCATGGACTTCAACCAGGCCAAGTGCAAGGTCCTGCACCTGAGTCATGGCAATCCCAGGCATAAATACAGCTTGGGTGGAGAATGGCTTGAGAGAAGCCCTGAGGAGAAGGACTTGGGAGTGCTGGTGGAGAAGGTCAACATGACCCACAACGTGCGCTTGCAGCCCAGAAAGCCAACCGCATCCTGGGCTGCATCAGAAGAAGCATGTCCAGCAGGTTGAGGGAGGTGATTCTGCCCCTCTACTCCACTCTTGTGAGACCCCACGTGAGGTACTGCATCCAGCTCTGGAGCCCCCAACATGAGAAGGACATGGACCTGTTGGAGTGAGTCCAGAGAAGGGTCACGAAGAAGATCAGAGGGCTGGAGCACCCCTCCTATGACGACAGGCTGAGAGAGTTGGGGTTGTTCAGCCTGGAGAAGAGAAGGCTCCAGGGAGACCTTATAGTGGCCTTCCAGTACCTGAAGGGGGCCTACAGGAGAGATGGGGAGGGATTTTGTATGAGGGAGTGTACTGATAGGATGAGGGGTAATGGTTTAAAACTGAAAGAGAGTAAATTTAGATTAGATATTAGGAAGAAATTCTTTACTGTGAGGGTGGTGAGACACTGGAACAGGTTGCCCAGAGAAGCTGTGGATGCCCCATCCCTGGAAGTGTTGAAGGCCAGGCTGGATGGGGCTTTGAGCAACCTGGTCCAATGGAAGGTGTCCCTGCCCATGGCAGGGGGGTTGGAACTAGGTGGTCTTTAAGGTCCCTTTCAACACAAACCATTCTATGATTCTATGATGGAAAAGCTATGAGGAGCTGAGATGCCTTCATAAAGGCGCCTAGGAATCTGTGTCTCAAGAGGGAAGCGTGAAGGTAAAATCTGGAATCCAGAGCAGAACGTGAGGAAGAAAATAAATGTAACTGCCAGAAACAGTGAGATACTGATACCGCAGTGTAATATACTTCAGCAATTTAGCATTCCTGGTGCTCTGCTGACCCGGGCCCAGGAGGACTGGATTCCATCTAATACCCATTCGCTATATCCGTGTGGTGTCCAGGCAGTGCACCATCAGAGCGTGAGTACAATGGTGGAAAATATGTGCCACTTCAGCTTGCATCAGCCAGGTCACATCCTCTGCCTCCCCAGCAAGCTGAACACGGCATTCAGGAGGAAGAGCTTGTCTGCATGTTCAGAGTCAGAGCGCGCAATCCCAGCTCCTGCTCCCAGCAGATGACTTCCCGCATGCTGTTTCAGCAGAGGATGGAGCCATGCGTAATGTGTATGTGGTGTACACAATATTCCCTAGAACCTGGAAAAAGCATTTTATGAGTTGCCTCATCCCTGTTAGGAGGCTGTTGGCTCCTCAGAGAAGATAATTATGTTTCTTGTTTTCTCTTATCTGTTTTGGAAGGAGTCAGTTTCTTTCATCAGATATGCATCTGTGGGAGTATGCTACCTATTCTCCAGCAACCTTGCTACGGATGTTCGTCTTTATTTTATTTAGGGAACCTATCAGCAGCTGTTTTCGTCTACTGTCATCTGCTGTGCTTTCTCCCATGTTTGCAGTATGTAGTTAGACATAACTATTACAAAACAAACACAAGAGACAGCTCTGAGGAGCTAATTTAAATCAAATGCAGTGAATAAAAACAAACAGTAATTAGTAGTGGAAGAAGAGGAAGAACAGAATTATGCCGCTATATTAAGTATTTTTGGTGCACTAGGTAAATATTTTAAGTATGCATTCTATGGCACTTACTCTTTTTAAGACCTCTCTTTTCCTGCATTTGCTGCTTTCCATGTGTGCATCTCTGAGGAAAAGTGCCTTTGCCTGAGCTGGCTTTGTGGAAATACTAAATTAGTTGGAAGCTTCCAAGGAAGGAGGGAGGGAATTGGAGTCTGTGCCACATGGGAGAAGGCGGTGCCGTGCAGTGGGAGGGAGGCTACGGGGTGGGCAGCCAGACTGGCATCTTTGTGAGTCTTCAAAGAAAGGCCTTGACAGACATGCACAATCCCCAATGCTAATTACGACAAATTCATCAGAGAGGGTAGGAAGGACCCAGATGAAGGATTTTAATAGGGAAAGGAACAAACAAACGCAATAGAGATTATCTTTATTGCATAGCTTCAGATGCCACACTTTGAGTTCGATGAACAGGCTCGGTTGTTATCACTGAAATCTCATGATAATAACAGCTGGGAGCAGAGATCATTTGGAATAGGTAAAAGATAAATGGATTTGGCCAACTTAAACTGAACTAGTATCTGGAAAGGTATCTGTAAAATTATGTAAGAAGAAGAAAAGAAAAGATTATGGCTGGAAGAATAGAAACAAAACAGGAAACAGCAAAAAGATGATTGCAGACAAGGGAAAATAAGGACCAAGAATGGGACTGGGAAAATGGAGCAATGAGAAGGAACTGCATACCAGCATGTTACAATAGAAATCACAGGGGAGGCTGCCATAAAAGTAGGGTAGGAGAGAAAGATTTAAGTCTACCAATAGATCTAGGGGGTACAGGAACACTTGCTACAAGACATTGTCACTAGCATCTTGTAATTTGGCTGGTAATCTGACCAGCATCATTCTTGTCTACAGATAACTTTTTCTGCCACTGCTTTCCCTAGCACATAGGTTTTTGAAAAGTCTTTTTGATGCTACAATGATCCATCGTTGATGAAGTCTGGTATCTTTGTTCACAGTGCCGTACTCCACAGGTATCTTCATTATGGGGCTTGCCTCCTCATGTTACTGTTTATTTTCTTTCTTTTTAATAATTTTGTCTCTTCTCTGCTTTCCACCACGGGGTTTTCTTCTGGGAATCTTGTGCTTATTCTTCTTCATCCATTTTTTAACTTTTTTAATCTGTGGGCTCACACAGAACTTTCTGCCTTCTATGTAGAGACTGCCAGAGCAAAAACTGGTTGTCAGTTTCAAAGAAAAAATTTTAACCCCCAACTTTTTAAAACGATCATACTTATCACTCACTTAGGAAGACCACAAAGTTAGAATTAGTTAATCTTAAATTATATTTTATACTAGGTCTATGCACTTTTGTCTGGTTTCAAATACGTAAAAGTTAGGATCTAAGGTTTCAGTGTTTGCACCTGTGGTCCAAAATGTGAAAAAAAGCTTTACAATTTCAGTGTGTCTCAAAAGAACCACAGTGCAAAACAGTACATTTCTATGGCAAATAAATAAGTAGACCACTTTATTATAATTAATGTCACAATCATCATGCAAATATCTAGAAAAAAAAAAGTCAAAGATTTCTTTGAAATTTATCAATTTAACCCGAACAGTGTGATATTGTACCAGAAAAGAAAAAAAAAAGCAAGCTTATGTACAAAAGTAAAGCTGATTTAATGAGTTTAGGCAAGGTTTGTAGAGGATCAATCATTGGAAAAAAACAGAGAAGTCAAGGTGCACGAGTCATTCTTCAGTTCTGAAAATAAAGCAAGTGTCAAAGTTAGTGTAGGCTGAATAACGATCGATGTTATTACTGAAAAGGAAATTCAGTTTTAGCAATCAGAAGTTTAAATAGCACAAGGAAGGACAGTTTTTAAATCACACACAATTTTCTTTTTCACTGAATTTGTGTTAGGATTCTAAGATTCTGCTTGTTTGGCACCTAATAGGTTTTAATTGGACGGTACCCCTCTCACAGTGAAGGACCCAAAACATCTCTTACATAACAGCTTCTAGGTGACACAGGCCATCCGCTTTCTGTATTTCAAACCTCTCCACTCTTCGGAGAATTCCTTTGGGAATTTCATCTGAAATTTTTGTGCAACAGCTAAAGGCCCCAGGAAACAAAGCTAAAAAGAGTAACAATAATGTTAGAAACAACATAGATAGGAAGGGGACATGTCATAGCTTGACTTCTCAGAATCACAGAATGGTTGAGGTTGGAAGGGACCTCAGAGGTCATCTTGACCAAACCTCCTGCTCAAGCAGGGCCACCTGGAGCCACTTGCCCAGGACCACGTCCAGACAGCTTTTGAATATTTCCAAGGATGGAGACTCCACACCTCTCTGGGCAGCCTGCTCCAGTGTTTGACCACCCTCACAGCAAAAGAAAACCCACCCTTGTTTTCCCGTGTTCAGATTGAATTTCATGTGTTTTAATTTGTGCCCATTGCCTCTTGTCCTGTCAGTGGGCACTACTGCAAGGAGCCTGTCTGCCTCTTCTTTCATTCCCATCAGGTATGGGAGTGATGGTTACAATATCTTGGTGAGAACTCCCTTGAGCCATCTCTTCTCCAGGCTAAACAGTCCCAGCTCTCTCAGCCTTTCCTCATATGCAAGACGTTCTGGTCCTTTCATCATCTTTGTGGCCCTTCACTGGACTTTCTCCAGTAAGTCCATGTCTCTCTTGTACCGGGGAGCCCAGGAATGGACACAGCACTCCAGATGTGGCCTCACCAATGCTGAGCAGGGAAGGATCACCTCCCTTGACTCTGTGACTGGTACTCCGTGCTCCCAACCCCTGGTAATGTTGTTAGCAGCCATTCTCTGTGACTGAGTCACATATTTGTTCCCTTTTCCTCATTACCAGGCCCTGAAGGTTCTGTGAACCAAGTAGACGATCCAAACAGATTTCTTTCTCCCTTCCCTGCTGGCCCCCAGCAGGTATTGCTGCCTGGGGTTATTTCTCCCCAGATGCAGTACTTTGCGTTTCCCTTTGTTGAACTTTACGAGATTCCTCTCTGCCCATTTCCACAGCCTATTGTGGTCTATCTGTAAGGCAGCAAAACCATGTAGTGAATCAGCCACTGCTCCCAGTTTTTTATCATCTGCAAACTTGCTGAGGATTCTGTCCTATCGTCCAGGTCATTAATGAAGATGTTGAACAGTATTGTCCCCCATGTTGACCCATGAGGTACACCACTGTTGACTTGCTTCCAATTGGACTTTGTGCCACCAATCACAACCCTCTGGACCTGGTCGTTTGGCCAGTTTTCAGTCCACCTCACTATTCACTCATCTAACCTGTACTTTGTCAGGTTGTCTATGATGATGTTATGGGAGACAGTATCAAAGGCTTTAATGAAGTCAAGGTAAACGACATTCACTGCTCTCCTTTTGACCACCAAACTAGTGGTCTCATTGTAGAAGACTATCAGGTTGGTCAAGCATGATTTCCCCTTCACAAAGCCATGCTGACTGCTCCTGATTACTATCTTGTCCTTCAGATCTTTGTAAACGCTTTTTGGGAAGTTTTTCTCTATCAATCACCTTCACAGGGATTGAGGTGAGGTTGACCAGCCTATAGTTCCCTGGATCTTCCTTCTTGCCCTTCTTGAAGATAGGAGTGATATTTGCTCTCTTCCAGTCTTTGCTTCTCTCCCAATCATGACTGTTCAAAGATAATTGACAGTGGCCTCACAATGACATCAGCCAGTCTCATCAGCACTAGTGGGTGGTGCATCCCATCTGTCTCTGTGTCCTTATGTAGGTTAATTTTTTTCCAAGTGCTCCCTAATCCCTAAAAACTGATGATAAGTCTTCAGTCCTCCAGACACTCCCTCTAGTCTCAGAGACCTGGGATTCTTGAAGGCCACTTTGAATGGGAAAGACTAAGGCAAAGGTGGCGCTGAGCACCTGTGGAATAATTACTAAATTGGCCAAGAATACAAAACTACAGCATTGTTCACACATTAAGGAAAGTCATAAAATCAAGAGGCTTCTGAGGTAGAGAACAGCCGCAGCTGACACACAAAGAATGCAACATCTGCAATTCCCTGTACAAGGTTGTTTGAGAAACTACATGAGGGATGGAATGGAACGCGATCCTTCCGTAGCCTTCCTTTGTGATGAATAGCAGATATGGCAACGAGATGGTACTACGGAACAGATAAGTGGCCTACACACTACCCGAGCCAACTTTTTGTCAAATGTTGATGAAATGCTGTCCTTTGTGCAAACTTTGCTCATTACAATGCACCAAAACACACCTCCATCCCGGAGGCTACCGGCCCCCAAGGTGCGACCACTCCTCCTTGAGTACACCAATCGTAATAAAAGTATTAATGACTAAAGTAACTCAAACTCCACTTTGAAGATAAAAAAATAGTATAAAAATAGCCTGAGAGAGAGGGAATATTGGGGAAGACACCATTGCGAACAAGTCAGGAGAACTCCATCATTGACTTCTGGGACCAGCCGACGGGCTGAGCCTCTCTTCCCCCCCATAGGGACGCCTTTGGGTAAGACTTAGATTATACCAAGTGCTTTCTCAGGAAACTTAGAAATTTCTCTAGAGAATCTCTATCCTACATTTATAGGCAGGCTGTATTGTTTATAACTTTGTTGCGTGTTTTGTATACTTAACAGTACTTTTATTTGCACATGCTTTGCAGACAGCGTATTTATCACCAGCAATCCTAAGAACCTATATATCTGTTGTTTAAATAAACTGTACTTTTTAAGTATCTAGTCATTTCGGTTTCCCACTGAACGCGACCAAAGACTCAAAAGTGGCCGTGCTGGTTCATGAGCACGACTAGACTGAAGGTGCAGTCCACTGTTAGTGGATCCAAATCGTGATAGTTTAGTACATATTAAACGCGACTGGACTGATAGTGCTGAATTGGGCATCACTCAGAATTTAAACCTAGCCACACCTGGCCTCCCACCTCGGTGAGGAGTGTTAGAATGCAAGGGGGGTTTGGCTCCTTTTCACACAACAGCACCTCAGCTTTATCCATGTCATTTATCGCCAGGTGTCCTGCCCTGTTCAGCAGCGGGTTCACATACTCCCTCCTCTTTCTTTTTCTATTTAGGTACTTATGGAAACCTTTCTTGTTGCATGTCACACCCCTGGCCAGATTCAACTCTAGCTCAGTCTTGGCTTTCCTAACCCCATTCCAGCATAAACAGACAGAAACTCTATACTCCACCTGGGTCACCTGCCCCTGCTTGCGCACCTTTGTTCCACACTTTGTTTTTATGTTTGAGTTCAGTTAGGAGCTCGGTGCTCACACATGCAGGCCTCCTGCCACTTTGCTTGGTTTTCTGTTTGTCAGGACAGACCTTTCCAGAGCTTGGAGGAGGTGACCCTTGAATATCACCCATATCTCCTCAACCCCTCTTCTCTCCAAGGTCATATTCCATGCAGTTCTTCCAGCAGGTCTCTGAAGAGGTTGTAAATCTGCTCTCTTGAAATCCAGGGCTGTGATCTTGCTTTTTGCCCTGCTCCCCTCTCCTGAACTCCACCATCTTATGGACTCTGTAGCTAATGCTGCTTCCGACTTTCATGTCTCTGACCAGTTCGTCCTTGTTTGCAAGTATCTGGTCCAGCTGAGCACAGTTCCTTGCTGGTTCCTTGATTACTTGTGCCGGAAGATGTCATCAATGTACTCAAGGAATCTTGTAGATTGCTTGAGCCCTGCTGTATTTTCCTTCCAGCAGATATCACAGTGGTTAAAGTCCCCCATAAGGACTAGGGCCTGTGAACATGAGGCTTTTTTCAGCTGTTTGAAGAAGGCCTCATCTACTTCTCCTGGTCAGAAGGTCTATAGCAGACACCAACTACAATGTCACCCATGTTGGTCTGCTCACTAATCCTGACCCGTAAATTCTCAGTTGGCTCTTCATCCATCCCCAGGCAGAGATCCGTGCATTCCTGCCGCTCTCTTGCATAAAGGGCAACTCCTTCTCCTTGCTTTCCAGCCTGTTCTTCCTAAAAGCCCATACCCTTCCACCACGTCTCTGGAATCCCAGTGAGGTCCTGTACCTGCAGAAAGACTTCTGATTCCTCCTGTTTGCTCCCCATGCTGCACGCATTAGTGGAAGGGCATTTCAGAGGGGTGTCAAGGGTTAGTTGTCTTTACAGCTTATGGGATGAGATACCTCTCAGCTGAGATCCTCTCAGCTTCTCCCACAAGACGGATGGGTGTTTTTGTTTAAAGAACAGTTTCCTCCACCTCTCCTTGTGCACAAGTACATAAATAATAATAAAAAAAAAAGATTTAAGTGTTTTATTTGTGGAAGAAGATCACCAACATTAATGACACAGGAAGTGTCAGGAGTATAATTTAAAAGCTCTGCCTTGTGAGGTTGAATCAGACCCATTATCTTTTGTCTTTGAAATTATTAATGCTGTTGCTGGGTTTTGTGTTTTCTTTTGCCCCAAGGGCTCCCACAGCTGAACGTGTCTCCACTAGGGAATGATCTCCTGCATATTTGTTCCTGCTTGCTAATACCATCTTGAAAATAAAAAGTCAATGAACCTTAAAAAGCAGATCCTAACTCAAGATATTTTGATGACAAACACTAGCATTTTTGTGCTTGATTTTCTTCTGCTCTAGCACAGAAATAGACCTTCTGAAAGGGATTGCCTCCATCAGCTCTAGAACAAGCGAAGCTATGTGGCTCAGGGATTTGTCTAGGATGGGAGGGTCTCAGGATCAAAGTGAGCACAGCAAGGACCCCTGTGTCCCTACCCATGAACTAATCTGGGAGAAGTGGGGAAAGAGTCTTCTTCCTATTTGTTTTGATTAATTTATTTTTTCCTAGCCTGTAAATCACGCTGTTTCTTAAGTAATCGTTTAGCCTTGGAGTGCATGAGTCAGGAAAAAAAGAAGCAGGAGACTCAATTTCAGTTCCTGTAAGCAGGAGGTGAGAAGTCTGTTGAAATATTTTCCTGTAAGCAAGAAGATTGTGTGCCTTGTTTCTTGCAAGAGTGCTCGCTGAGGGCTGGAGTAACAGATGCCGGCAAAGGTCCAGCCGTGATCTTGGGCAGCGAGCAGTGCAGCAGGAGCCACCAAAGACCAGTCACGTCATCCACTGCAGCTTGCAGGGACTTTCGTACCGGCAGGGCTGACGACAGAGCCTGGGACTTCCCAGTGGGAAGGGAGGCTGAAAGAAAGCAGCTGGCTGAGCAGTTGCCTCCTCAGCAACCCAGAGACGAGGACTATAAATAATCACATGGTGCAGAAGGATTAATTATGTGTTGAATGCTACCTGTACTATTTCCCTGCTGTCCTTTGCTTTTCTCGCTTCAACAGCATACTGCTTCTGGAGCCAATCAATTGATGTTTGCAAATGGGCATTCAGCTCATAGAGCAACACTAAGTTTATTTTTTCCTGAGGGCTCAAGACAGCGTTGGTGACACTCAAGTATGAACGTTTGTTGTCGCCAGTCAGCTCCCGGCAGAAGGATTATGCAGGATAAAAACTCAAGGAAGGGTAATTATACCCTTATCCCTATCTGAGGTTGCCGTCTGTGCTTTTTGGAGAGGTCTAGTCCTGTGCTTCTTTGGGCTCTAGTAAACTAAAATACTTGGCAAGGCCAGCGCTACCAGCCTCCCATGGAATGGCTGGATATTACAGAAGGTCTTACGGTGAGCCAGCTGTCTCCTGAACTCTTTCTCTCCTGGTTTCCCCACTGCCTGGCTACCATCTCTTGCCCTCATCCCACTTTATGTACTCAGAAACGTCACTTGCTTTGCTCTCCAGATCAGAAACCATCTGTATTGCACTTTATAGTGCAATATAGCGCACTATATAGCACTATGTGAGTAATTTGTACACTTTATAACTGAAAAATAAGAAACTAATATTGATGTACTTTTGTAGCTTTATAAGGAAAAATATATACAAACTCATATAAGGAAAATAAAGCAAAATTATTGATGTGTCCAGGTGGGGTTATGAGCATCTCACTGGCCACTCATGACAGACTGCCCTTTTGTAAGGAGCTTAGACAACAGGAATTGCATTTTTTAGAATCTTGTTTATAATTGCATGTTTAGATACCACATCTAACTAGAGTAGTGGTTTTAGAGTGAATTCAGTTACCTGATGCTCAGACAATCCTTGAATTGGAGCATTAAGCCACTGACACCTAATTCGTGCAGCTATACAAAAAGCTGTGCCTCTCAACGTGAGAACGTGCAACAGACTGCATGTGGAACTGGTGAATACACCAACAGAAAGCAGACTGAAATTTTTTATGAAATGTGAATGAGATGGTGCTTATGTTCTTCCTAAAGAGGCAAAAACTTGTCTTATGGAGACTGAGCGCCTGCTAGTAACTTTTTATTTGGGGTGTGTGCCTGGGGAGGCCGTCTTGCTTTCATGGGTTTGTAAGGTGTTTGCTTTGAGGAATACTCATCTGCACTGGGTTTTTTCTTTTTTGGCAAAAAAGAAGCCGTCACTTTAAAATAATTTTTTGGTTTTGATTCTGTGCATCAAAATACAGCTACAATATGGAAAATAGAAATTAATTATCTTTGAATCACAGATGAATACATGGCATCAGAGTCTTTTCGTCAGACAATATGAAAGTATCATTAGCAACTTTGCGTTGACAGAGGCACTTGTGACAACTGGTACCTTTTTACATGGGAGTCAGTTTTAAAAGTGTTTTTTTTTTCCCCCCTGCGTGTGAAGAACAATCAATCAGGGCAGTGAGCCAAGGAATTCCTGTGTTTCCCCAGTGCCTCAGGAGAGGGGATGCTGCTCTCCGGGAGCTTCAAGCCATCCTGCAGCTCCGTTGCCCAGTCCGTTATTCACAGAATCACAGAATCACAGAATGGTTCAGGTTGGAAGGGACCTTAAAGATCATCTAGTTCCAACCCCCTGCCCTGGGCAGGGACACCTCCCACTAGACCAGGCTGCTCAAAGCCCCATCCAGCCTGGCCTTGAACACCTCCAGGGATGGGGCATCCACAGCCTCCCTGGGCAACCTGTTGCAGTGCCTCACCACCCTCACAGGAAAGAATTTCTTCCTGATATCCAATCTAAACCTACCCTCTTTCAATTTGAGGCCATTGCCCTGTGTCCTATCACTGCGCTCCCTGATAACGAGTCCCTTCCCATCTCTCCTGTAGGCCCCCTTTAGGTACTGGAAGGCTGCTATAAGGTCTCCCTGGAGCCTTCTCTTCTCCAGGCTGAACAACCCCAACTCTCTCAGCCTGTCCTCATAGCAGAGGTGCTCCACCCCTCTGATCATCTTCGTGGCCCTCCTCTGGACCCGTTCCAACAGGTCCATGTCCTTCTTGTGGTGAGGACTCCAGAGCTGGATGCAGTACTCCGGGTGGGGTCTCACCAGTTATTACTGTAACTCTGCCCTAATCCCACAAGCGGGAAGCAACCAGTAGGTAATAAGCAAAGGTAATGATTTCAGCCCAACCCCATACCATATTTTTTTTGTGGTTTCAGCAATTAGATCATGTTTATTAGTAATCATTGGTCTAAACAGTGGTTAAAAGGAAAGAACTGTGGTTTTCCACAAGGATGTTGGCGCGGCCTTTTGTGTGCCATTTATGAGTCAAAGAGATTTTTTCAGTGCTGGCCGTTTCATTTGTCCCTGTGGCTTAATGGCACAATCAGAAATCCACAGCTGCTTACCCCAAAATTATTTAGACCTGTTGTCTGACACTGAGCCTCTTCAACCAGGAAGCTAAAAG
The DNA here is from genome assembly GCF_964199755.1 of Larus michahellis. Lineage (NCBI taxonomy): Eukaryota > Metazoa > Chordata > Aves > Charadriiformes > Laridae > Larus > Larus michahellis. The sequence goes on from NC_133930.1 coordinate 16,857,817, forward strand.
AGCTGCTGAGAGGACTGACAAACTCAGTGATGGGTCTTGAGACAGGTCCACTCAGGGATTGCTGTGTCGTTATTTCAGCAGGCGGTATTATCTGTTTTGGTATTTCTTCCCTGGAAACTCTCACCAGGGAAAGACCTATTGCTTTTTAAAGGTTTTGTTTGGGTGGCATCTAAATACTTCAATCTTGCAGAAAAGTCCACTGGAGCAAGTTAAGTTAAGCAGGCAAGCAAGATATTAACTGGAAAAATAGCTTCACTCACCCCACCTTCTCTCTCAAGGATGCCTAAAAAGGACCTCCTCAGGTGCATAAGCCTTGTGGAATACAATAGTGCTGATCTTTTCATTATACTGGATTTATTTAACATGCTATGTGTAACTTTACCAATTTCAAAAGAGGTGGAGAGATAATAAAGCCTTGCCTTCCTACTGAGAATAAGCTGTTTAGCACATTTGAAAAAAACCCACTTGATTTTTTCCTTCAAAAAAGAAAAGTAAAAGAAAATCCCTGAAATTCTGAACTATTTTGAAACAGTGCTTGTTGTTCAAGGAATGTAGCAGAAGAACTTGATTTAAACTGCCCAGAGTGGTTTGTTTCTTTGGAAGCTTGTCAAATCTTGGTGGCACAGTAGTCAGTCACTTTTCTTAGGGCTGAAAGTATCGAAAGTGGTTGGCAACTAGAGATTACTGTTTTCACCTGCATTCAGCTAGACCTGTTAGAAGATTTTTTAGTAAAATATCGGTCCTAAATGGAAAAGATCCCCAAAGTCTGTGAGACTCAGTGAGTTTGAATTGATGTGATTGCAGTGCAGTGCCAGAGAATGAAACACAGCGAAAACAACGTCTCTGATGGAACAAGACCTCTGTGAGTACTGTTCATTATACCTGTCTTTACACTTCTGTTGATCAGTATCAAGTCTCTTTGACTGCCAAAAGTTTATTTTTCCATTTCCTGTCTTCTACCTGGCCAAACTCAGTCCACAGAAACTTTTCTCATCCTTTCTGCTTTTCTTATTTCGTCATCGTTCTCAAACTTGAGAGCCACATGTTAAACAGCTGAGGAAGGCCATGTCATGTAGGGTTCAGGCAAGAAATATTAAAAGCAGCTGTTGCTGCCTGCTCAGTTTCTGGGGCAACACAGAACATTTCCATCCTTCTTCAGTTTCGAGCTCATATTCTTAGATTTCCCTACTCATTTAGGGAAACTGCAGTGCCTGAAGAGCCCTCCTATGGCACAGAGTGGGAGTAGCCGGTGGCTGTTCTGCTGCTCTCTGGTTGCAGTTTTTAGGCAGGTAGGGCTGGTTTAATGTCCCAATATGGGTAGGGCACACTACTGGCAAGGAGAAACATAGCAGTCATTGGTTCAGCCAGGCTTTTCTGCAGAAAATTTAACACGGCAGGGAAGGTCTTTGCTTCACGAAGCAGGGCCAGATGGAAAAAAGAGAGGAGGTGAAGCCACATGGCAGTAGATGGTGAGTGATGGGGCCACTGCATTCCCCATCCCTGTCCTTGCTCTTAGCTATCTTGGTATCATTCTGGCCTCTTTTGACTAACCACAATAGGAAAAGCTGGGGTCTAGGTGAGAACAGTGGGAAAGGCATTTTTGGTCCCTGTCTGCATTTCTCTCTGCTACAGACCCAACACAGCTGCCTTAGGCAGGCCTTCTGCAGCTCTCTTCCTGACAGGCTTCACTCTGGCAGGTAGTGTTTTGACTAGGACTTTGGTGGTCCTTCCTGAGTCCTGCTGACGGCAGAGAGGAGACTGTCGGTCCTGCCGGCAGAGCACTTAGTTGGCCTTCGTGAACTGGATGTGACCCATGGGCTGCTGAGTGAAAGGCCACGCTGTAAATGTTCTGCCGTGGAACCAAAATACCAGAAAGAGAGTTCTTGCACTTACACAAACTAAAGGAGCCCAGCGAAGATGCATGTAGTTCCTAAGCAGAAGGAGATCCCCCAACATACAGTGTGGTCTGAGGGACAGCTTCTCTTGCACAGCGAGATCCATAAACCTGAGGCACTTTCTGTCTCTATGCTGAAATGTGAGACCTGCTGCTAATGTGCCTCAAGTCCACCGTGAGCTGATGCAGCTCTGCACTGAACGCACAACTTTGGCACACCTGGGGCCATCAGCAGGAGGCGTTAGTGTTTCCTAATGGAATTCTTTTGTGGTTACAAAGTAGTCTTTGTATATCTGGGAAAACAGCCCCTTGCGTTGATTAATCAGACTAATGTCTTGCTTAGTCAGAACATGACATCTACTGAAGTGTTCTGGTCTCAATACAGCCATTTCCACAGACAACTCTTAATCCAGTGTTGTTGGTTTATGAACAGAGAATCCAGGCTCTGTCCTTGGAAGGAAATCTACTATCACATCACCTACACTTTATATTAGCTACTGTAAGGCAGCCCATTTAGTACTCATTTGCTCATGAAGCTGCCAGAAAATGTTCCTTTCATCTAAAACAAACTTGAGGCTATTTTAAGAGTTCAGTACCTCAAAGCAGGTCCTTTCAGATTAACCTAAAGCAAGTCAGTAGCTATTCTATTATGCAGAAGGCTCTGATCCTGGCTGGCAGGTGAAGAAAGCAGGATGCTAGAATCCCTGGCAAATGTAGCATAGCTGCACTCTGTAAAAACAAGGAGGTTGCTCAATAGCTGGAGATGAGAGGGGAACTCAAATGCTGAAAATTGCTCTGGTGCATCCTACTATTTTGACTGCATGGTAATACACACAGTTAAAGCATAATTCTGAGAAAGAGATAAATAAAAGATAGAAGGGATTCTAAACTATACGTGCTGAAGCGGTGGAAAGAACTGTAAACAAAGTAAAAATCTTAATATATAAATTGTACTATATAATTTTGTGGCCAAGAACAACTACAAATGAAGTTATGCAGTGATGCTTTTCCTGTTCTACTACAAGGACTACTGTATATATGGACATTTAGGGGTTCAACTAGATGACCTCTAAAGGTCCATTCCAACTCAAACTATTCTGTGATTCCATGATTTTCAAGCCTGGAAGGCTGACTGGAGATAGACAGATGGGTATGTCATATAGGTCATGATTTTCAAATGGCTCTGGACTACAATGGCTCTGGGTTACAGAGCACCAAGGAAGCGCAGGCTAAAAATTGGCAAAAGAGCGTGTAATATTGACGTGGTCAAACAAACGCTAGTATCCAATGCCTTATCAGAAGGTAAAATTTCTGCTACTCCTAACAAAAACAAACCACATAATGTCTTGCAAAAGAAGCTGTCATGTGAACATATATCTGTTTTTTTTATGTAAAGCAATGAAATTTGATAAGAGGGAACCCATCTCCCACAGAGTCACCAAGTCACAGTGTCTCCACAAGTCACCTTCACTCTGACCAGACCAGCATTACTGGAATAACTTGACTAGGATAACTCCAGCTAACTCCTTTGGGAAGATCCAGACAGTCTTATTTAGCAGTTATTCTTACCCTGTAGCATTCAACACTTCTTTGTGTGTTGCTTTTACTGTATAGGAATTACCAAATTTCTCTCTTTATAACTTCAAGATAAAATATATGTAGTAGTTTCTGAAAGAGAACTTCTTCCTTCTCAAATTGAAATTCAAACCAACCACCTTTGAAATAAGTCCAACCTGCTGCATACTCTGTCCTGCTGCGCTGCGCACTTCCCTCCAGGCACTCTGTAAATCCCTGGCACTGACATGAGATGACGGAAGACTAGCAGTAAAATTGCAAAAACTTCTTTTGAAGAAGGGGAGAGAGAGGGGAATCCCTGTTACACTCTACAAAATAATCTTGATCTCATTTTCTGGCACTGCCTGGCAGAGCCCCGTTCCTGCCTGCGGATGGCTGTAATTTTGGCCACCAGGTGGCTTTCCTGGCCTCTGTCAACAGCTACCAATTCACATCCACAAGCAAAGGAAACTTTTGCAAGTTTGCTAGCACCAGCCCAAATGTTCCTTGTCTATCTGTACCCTGACCTTGAAATAAATGGATGCATAATGGCCAGCCTAAGAAGCCTAACCCTAATTAGGGTAAACCCTAAATCTATTTTGGCTGAGGGTAGGGTGCGCCTGTACCCAGATAGCCACATTCAGTTCTGCCCATTTTCATTGTGGGTTCTGCTGTTTGAATATAGTCTCTAAGTATGGAGCATGTTTGCATGAGGAAAGTTAAGGGGCTGAAGGTATTTCCCCTGTGCCAAATGGTTCAGTACAAAAGAACATGTTCCAAGAGAACCTTTACTTTGACCTGTGCATGTACGTGCCAGTCCTATTGTGCAAGACCTTGCTGACTGGCCAGATCATAAATCTTATAGAAGAGCATTTGCAGAGCCTTCCCACACCAGCAGGTGCAGTGGCCATTTTAACAGGACAAAATTTTAAAGTATATTTTGTACGCGTGTTGACTAAATCCCCAAGGAACTCCACAATTTCTACTCGTACTGAAGCCAGTGGAACTTGAGAAAGGAACAACTCAAAAGCTGAAGTCCTCCAGAATTTGAGTCATCTTCTCTGAACATACTTTATTTTGCAGTAGAAAAGCACAAAGAAAAACTAAGAATTCAAGCACAGCACTAGTTAATCTGTTTTGAATTTTTTTAAATTTTGAAGAAAATGCAACAAGACAAAAGCAAGTGTTCTTAGATCTCCGGAATCCTCCGCACTGAATGCGGAGCAAAGCTGCATGCTAAACCACCTCTCTGGAGAGTAAACCAGTTACGTGAAGTTTGTCATTAAAAGTTTTTTTAAATCTTTGCCATCCAGGGCAATTTAACTTTAAAGGAAAAAGATCAAGTGATTCTCTAAACATATTCTGTCTTGAGAAGCTTGGAAAGGAGGAAATTGCAGCCGAACTAGAGAGATCCCTTTAAACAAATATTGAAATTTTATTAGGTGTTTCCTCAGGAAATCACAGCTTTAAAGGTCTTATGCCTTCAGCAGTTAAAATCTCTCAACTACAATGTTCTTGGTAATGTTTGCCATGACAAATAACCCACTCGGCTTTTCCTTGCTTAAGCCATTTTACAGAACCAAGTCCCCGCGTTTGTTGTGGAAACACTGAGGAGGCGCTCAGGTGAAGCCCCGACTCCGCTGAAACAAATGCCAGTTGTCCTGTGTAGTTTAAGACGGCCAGGTTTCACTTTTTAAACCTCCCCACGCTACAGCACAGACCTTTAAGCTCTCATCTGCGGTCCCGTGCAAAGGCTCAAGCGGACACAATTCCAGGTGGACACCCTTCGCCCTTTTTGCCTTTTAGGAGTTTTAAGTAGAGAAATAAAGTACAGATTTACTTACTCTCAGACGTTTGACTAACCGCGAGGGCTAGAATAGCCAAGACGGTGACTAAGCTCACATCCATCCCGGCGGGAGCGGCGGGAGCACAGCCAGCCGGCGGGCGGAGAGCTGCCGGCCGCGCCGGGCCCTCCCTCCGCTGCGGCCATCAACCGCGATGGAAGCCCCACCCTGAGCAGCGGCTCGACGTCGGCTCCCGCCTGTGTGGCACTATGGACCTCAGCGGGATTCCTCTTCTCACCTGCGGACACGTGGCTAAGCCTTTCGCCAGGTGGGAAAACAGGCTGCTTTTCACACAGTACCCCAAGACCCTGCGGCCTTACGGCCAGATCCCCCCAGCCCTCCTCGCTGATGAGGCTCTTCAACAATGGACATGCCGGGGCTGGAAGTGCTTCGGAAACAAACATTTGCAGGAATATCGCAGAAGAAAGAAATCTATTAGGTATCATCTCCATGCAAGGTAAACATGCAACATCGTGGGCCAAACCTGCTGTGGTGTAAACCAGCACAACCTCAGACTTGTGGAGACCCCACAAGACCCCAGCTTGGCACCAGCTTTGCATTTGCCCTCTGTGTTTTCAGCCCGCAAAGACCCCGAGCAAGGGCCGCGTTACTCAGCACATCCTACTCCCTCACTCCCTTTTTGCCCGCTGGCAATGCAGCACCCGTGTCGTTCAGGAAAGACACTCTGCAATCTTTTGGGTGAAAGACAGCTGGAGGGAAACTGCAGCTGCTGCATCTCCGTCCATTTTTAACCTGATTCTGTTTTCTGCAGACCATTTCAATAACTTCCCGTGATACCGGAGGAACACTCACTCCAAACAAACATGTAGCTTTCATCAGGGAAAAAGAAATAAAAGTTGTGTATTTGGAGACCGAGAATTTCTGTAATGCCTCTGTGAGTCTCACTGGAAAAGTACTTTTCTGATTCATGCAGGTGATGGGGAAAACTGTCTTTGGGGAAAATAACTCCTCAAATTGCCTGCTACACTTGACATACCTCACTGGTACCCACAAGATTACTGTGCGGTCTCTGTCTGAATTGAACGCTATGGCTATATGGCTATCGAGCAGTTGCCATGTTTTGCCGGACCCCACCACTGCCACTGCAGTGCCAGCTGTCTGCTTTGACCTTTTCCAGGGGCGAACTAGAAAAATCAGTTTGGGAAGTGCCTAGACTGTTCAACCAAGCTTACCTTTGCTCTCACTTATTATAGCTGTTCTTACCATTCCTAAATTTCCAGAACACAAGATAGGAGAAATTGCTAACCTCAGGGACTTTAATCTACATTTACACTGTCCCAACACCAGTTTTGCAATTCCACCTAATAGTAATAAATTAATATAGTGCAATCGAACGTTCTGGCTATCACAGCTTTACTTCATATCTCTTGGTTTCTGCTTGACACTGTTATCTACCAGGGTAAGAGAACAGGGCAAATGCACAGTAGTACACTTTCAAACAAAAGTCTACTGTTAAGAGGAAAAAAAGTAGTAAATAATCATGTGTGCTGTTTAAAGTGTGATTTCAGGGAAGTAATCTGTGTTGAAACCAACCAGCTTATTTACTGTCACCATTTAATTACAGTGACAAAACAGTGTTATAAAAGCTAAAGCACCATGACCAAAGCTGAGACAGCTCACAACACCTTTATTAACACGAACTTAGATAAGGATAAGCCTATTAGCAGCATTAATGTCCTTCAAAGTATCACGAAGAGGAACGAGCTAGATGAAAAGAAATACAGTGAGAGAGGTGTTACCCAAGTAACACGTTAAAGAAACAGCTTCAGTCGGTATTAGATTTTGCATTCCAGTGTCTGCTTGACACTGTAAAACGGGGTGTTTTGTGTCCTGGCAGATAATTAACTAGTTTGTTCTGACAAACGCTTCGCATGGCATCTCTGGATACAGTTTTAAAGGCCTGATACAGATTATAGAAGTCTCACCACAGTAGGAGTATGGAGCACAGGGAGCTGCAGCAGTGACGGGGATGGGGGAAGAACCAAAGCACTGCACGTGTGGCTCCTGCAGTGACAAGTCCAAAGTGTTCCCGGGTGGTTGCTCAGACACACACTCAAAAACGCAGAGTAAATAGAGATATTTGCAGGTATTCCTTTCTCTGCTGCTGGCAACAAACTACAGCATACTGAATAAAACTTACTTCTTCAGTCACATTACTCAGTTTGAGCTCAAGTTTTACATCTTGTGTTCCCTCAGAGTTCCCGGTGTCCTTTATAGATCCAAATAAAGTAAATGTCTATTTACTTCAATGGGAAAGTGCAGCAAGGAAACTATGATTATGTCAGACCCGGAACATGATTTCTGCTTTATGGAGGCTATATAATGTGTCAACAATTTAAAATGCTAGACCTATTAGAACAGGTCAAAATGTAAACTGAGGAAACAACTTTGTTTTATGAGACTAAGAAATTAAAAATAAAAATAAAGCTAGGGAACAATAGCAAATATTGTGCTATGGCTCTACACAAACCTGCAGGCAGCCATCCAGCTTACAACGGAGGAACAGGTTAGCCAGAAACTCTTTTCCCAGAACTGCACTGACATAGTTGACTGTGGCATTAGTTACAAGTTCAGCTAAAGGAAAGTGAAGAGTTTTATTGACATATTGATTTGGAGTGCATCCAAAGCTCAAATGAAAGTGCTAACCTGCAGGCAGAAAGTGTTGCAAGTAAGAAGGTAGTCATTCTTCTATCCTGAGAAACAAAGCAAATCCTTGTTTTAATCCTTTTTGAAGTTATACCTTTTATTTGTGAATGTCAGACTGCTGGAAAGGCTAAAACTGACAGCACTTTAAATCTGAACCTTTAATTTTTGAGCAGAGTTTAATGATTGTAACTTCTTCTACGTTAATATGGATTGTAATAGAATACCTTCATTTATATATACCTTTCTCCATTTACTCAAGCAGAGGCAAGAGTAAACTGTCCTTCTTTAACTCACTCCTGGCCTCAGACAATCTTCTTTTGCAACAGAAGTGCTGATTACTGAAGAAGACTAAAACCACTGACATAGTTTGTTAAAGCAGGATAATTCACATTAAAACAGCTTTGGATGCTTGTCTCCAGCAAGACTTAATTTGACAGAAGTTTCAACATACTGACAGATGCAATAGGCTCATCTGTTACTTCAGTACTTCCTATTACTCTGTAAATAACCATAATAATCAACTCACAATAATAAATTTATTTTTTTTCCTAGACTGGCTTAAATCATGAATAGACAGAGGACATAATTTACAATTATACTCTGGACTTGTCTCCAGTTGTTTGCATGGGTATCAAAACCCCAGCCTCTTCAGATGTCCCCTGTTCTACGCTGCATCAGCTGGCCCTGTGCCTGCTGCAAACCCCCAGACTTTAATATTCTCTGCATAACTCTCATTCAGCCTTGCCCATACCAGAAATTTATCTGTGGGTAGTTTCCTCGGGGGGGGGGGGGGGTGGGGGGGTGGGAGGGGGCGCAAAGAGTCCAGAAGAAGAATTTGAGCCATGAACATTTTAAATGGTTAATGCACTTGCCAAGCAGCGAGCCAGCCAGACTCAGTCCTCTACCCGAGAGGGGAGGGTACTTCTCAGGAAGGCTCCCCGACAGCCAGCTAGGGCCTCAGCGCGGTATTATTTTACATTCATCACTACGTCTTATTGATACATCAAACAGAGAAGAAACTTGAGGAGGGACTGGAGCCCCCATTTCCCTCCCGCTGGACGAATGTCCCCGGAAGCAGAGGATGCTCTCGTGCTCCGGCTGTGCTCGGCCACCCCAGGACTCTCGCGCTCTCTGCTCCGTGGAGCTGCAGCCCTCGCCGGAGGAGCCGAAAGGCTTGTCCCAGCCTGTGCTCTCCCCTGGCACTTTGGGCATGGACTTCCCACTCCCTCACCATTAAATTATCACAGAATAGGATGAAAGTTGAGTTCTTTGGAAGAATATAGGTTTTTGTCCTGAAGAAGAGGTTTTGGGCTTTACACACCAAGAAGACAAAGGCGCCAGCTCTGGCTGTAGTGCCAAAATTGCAGAGAAATGCCATTTCAATAAAATTTTCATTACAGAAACTTTGAATTCCAGATGAAGCAGCTGACTCCACACACACACACACAACCTAAGAGCCAGGCATTTTGCCTGAAGGTGCCTTTACTAGATTTTAGCTCTCACTGTGGTGGTAGCTGTCATCACCAGAGGAAACGGCAGAGAAAGCCCTTACCACTAGTGCACAGCAAAAGGGATCGTTCCTCACAGGGCAGCGCTTTGGAGGCCAAACCGCAAGAGGAGGAGAGGATGCTGCGGTGCAGGTGCTAACAGAGATGAGAAGCTGACTGGCATTCAAAAGAGAAGTGAAAATCTGTCTGAAATAAGAACTAAGAGGGAGGAAAATGGAGGCTGATGAAGTTCTGTGACTCCATTCCTCTTTGAAGGCACGAAACAGAGACTGGAGGGAAAATGGGCATGAAAATACTGCAGGCTAGAGAAGGAGAGGCTTATCCATAAATCCAGAGACTGAAGAAGTAAGGAGTACCATTTGACAGAAAGCTTTGTTAGCCTCGTGTTGCAGATGTTGAACGGTTCTGGGAAGTCGCCCCCAGGATTCACCTCAAGACCTTTCTTCAAGACTGCCAAGGCGTACCTCATTGCTGGTGAAATGGAAAGGTTGCCTTCCAATGGTGTGTTCCCATCATTTGAGGTAGCCAAATTATAACCCTTTCTGTATCTCCAATATGACAATTAAAAGCTGACATACTGTTATGCAAGTTTAGAAAAAGGACCTAATTCATTGAGAAAGTGAGCAAAAGAAGAAACTGAAGACCCTTCCCTTCTCAATCTCTATTTTAAAAAAAATCAATCATAATTTAGAGGAGGACCGTAAGAGGTGTGCTGAGAGGATCTGCAGGTGCTGAAGAGAAAGAATGGCAGAAGTTTCCCATGGTTGGCTGGCTCAGGAGAAAACCTGATGCTGAGATACACAAGCAGGAAATAAGTACATTGGGATTTGTGTTTCTTAATAGAACAAAGACCAGTAATTCTGTACCCTTCCTTATTATTTATAAAGTAAAAATATTTTCTTCACCACATAGCTTAGTCATTCTCACAAACCAAGTGAAAAATGTGATGGTTACATTAGTTGTCCACGCAGACTCTTCCCAACTGCCTCCCAAAAGACTTCTCACGACAAAGCTGAGTGCTAATGACCAGGTTCCCCTAAGTTTTGGATGCTTTTTTTTGTCCTAAGGCTTTACTGACATTTTGAATGAGGAAGTGAGTCTGTTATTTTGATTCTAAAAGGCAAAAAGCAAAATGGGGGATGGACAGAAGGTCTACTCACAAACACACGATCAGGGAAAGCTCATTCCCTACAGAGGCAAGTGTACAGAGACTACATGGATCAGCGGCCTGGTTCAGCACGATGCTTTGTTTCTAACCTGCTTCTCCTGAGTTCTGAAATGCCTGAAGTTGGCTTTCAGGAGACCATGTATTCTGAGCATCTCTTCTATATCCCTTACTTTTAAAAAACAACATCAGGGGATAACAAAAAGTGACCAGTGCTCCATGGAAGCTCCTTAAATCAAGTTTAAAAAAAGTTTGATTCTGTTTTCTATCAACATATGTTTCTTCTAACACAAATAAATACACAAATGTTCTGGTCTTACACTTTGGCTGAAATCGTGTTTATGGTCACAAGAGACTTACGCAGGGAGAAGCGCAAACATAACCGCTGCACGAGGTCATACTAACACAAGGCTGTGTGGAGCACATGCAGCACATTACATCAATGCATGAGGATCAACAGCCTTGTGCCAATTTTACAGGGAACAAATGTGATTCTCCCTCGTTCCTGACCCAAATCCATTGACCGTTACAGTGGTTTGTGAAGTCATTATTAACCCTGAACTATGATCTCTTGCAGCCCTTGTTTATACCAGGAAATTAAATTTTGTCTTATAAAACATCATGCCCACATGTTACATTTTTGTTATTTAGCTGGCACAGAGATTTTTATACAACTTCACGTGATCTCACGTCTGCCAGGTAACAGGTCGTGCCCTTTCAGCCCTGGGGCTATGGCGTACTCTTTAGTGCCACATACAGGGTTTTTCATTCACAGAGTTGAATTCACACTTTCTTTATGCCCAGCGTAGGTATGGAAGATGGGGAAGAGGAAAAAGAGCTTCAAGACTTCTTTTTAATGCTTCTTATGGCCTGGGCTAATAAATAAAGAGGGTGGCTGTAATGAAGAATCCTTCCTTTCTGAATGGGCCTCATGGCCCACTGGCCGTGAAACAGGAGTGGTGTGTTTTCACCCTGGGTCCTTGCATAAATTTCCTACCAATGACCATCCTCTTCCACGAGCTGCCAGGTAGCTCGGCAGAAGTGGGGAAACTCACCGCGTAAGGAGCATTCATCCAAAACAGCTCTTTCCGACGCCTTTTTTATTTTTTTAGCTCCTTTTTCCCAGAAGGGCACAAAAGAACTTCATTATACAACTCCGTCAGGTGTTACGATGAAACATGGTAGGCAGGACTGCAGCTGGGTTAATTTCTACTGCCTCATTTGTAGAAAATCCGACACGCCCTGCTTTTGAAAAAGGCCATACTTTACCAACAACGGGAGGCATGCAGAGTAAATTTCTGGGCAGTGAAAAGATGCATGAATTGGATAAAGATCTGCCCCGTCCTCCTCCATCATGTCACTGTCTGTGCAAAATCTACTTAAGATTTTTTTTTTTTTAAAGAGAATTTTAAAAAATAAAATGTGTGGAGCTATTTTTAGCAGCTCTCTTCTGGAATACCAGATACACGAGTTCCACAAGTCCAAGGGGTATGGGAAATACCAACATTTTGAAAAAATAAGTACTAATTTGCATTTATTCATTCTGATTTGCACTTCTAAAGTCGGTTACTTGAAGCCAAACAAGATCAGAATCACTTCCTTGATTTTTATATTTTTATAGTTAAATGTTATCTACATGATGTAACACAGATGGTTTATATTGTAAGACTACTTGGGCAGGGACTGTCTTACTGTTACACAACAGCTAATGAGTGACTGAAACCTTCCTGCATTACCCAGAACAAATACATTATTAATCAGAATGTTGTTAATAATATGTCTGCTGCTGCAGTTCTCATTCACTAATACCAGGAAGGGCTTTGGTTGCTGGATTTGGCCAGCTTTTCCTTTGAATTCCACAAGTAATGTGATCACCACATATTCCTCATTTGTGATAAAGGTCACACTACGGAACTCGCACAGTGAACCAAGCTCACCTGTCGGCTAACAGATCAAGGCTGCACTGATGTAGCAGAGTAAAAATGATGCAGGAAAATATACAGGAATAATTTTGCACTCAAATCTCTTCCGGGTTGTATTAACCGCATGAAGTTGGGTAAGTAAACATTCCCTTATGTTTCACCTCATCTACGTTCAGGTACCACCAACTGTATGCTGCCCGTTGAAGACGGGCCACCCTGTCTTCCCTGGATCCTTCAGGGATCCAGTCCGTGGGTTGCAATAAAAACCAAACAGGAACAAGAGACAAATCTTTGCCACAAGTGCTGACTGTCCTCCCCAGGGGTGGTTGTGTGCCCCACACAGGACATTATGCACACTCTCTCCCCGTAATCTCTCACTGCTTGTTTTTTAAATTATCCAGTGGTGTCCAGTCCATCAAATAAATACTTGAATGGAAAGAGTCCCGCACATTTGTATTTATTGACTAATTTGGGGCAGGGAGGTGATTTACTTTGGCAAGTGAATTTGCTATCTTAGTTCCTCATGACTATTCCAAAGCCTGGCATTGGAAAGCTGTTTGCCATAGCCTGCTCCCTTTTTGTAGTTTTAAAACCCAAACTATTTCATCACTTCAGGTCAGCTGGCAGGAAGTGACTGACATACATCATTTAACCGTGAAATTCTGAGCTAGTAATTACTGAGTTTGAAATGAGCTCCTCTCTAGAGCAGTCTTTTCCTTGAAAAACTACATTTCATCCTAACATTCCCCAGTCAGCTCTACTTCCCCAGCTTTGAAGAATTTGCCTTTGAACACACTTATCTGGCCCAGCTTTGCCACTTGTTCATATGAGACAATATTTTTTATTTTTTTTTCCTGTAAAATAATTAGGGACCTAATGAGATTGGGTAATGCTTATAAAGCATTGGAGATACATGTGAAATGTGCCACCAGGAGAGTCATGGAGATATGAATACTGGTGGGAAAAAAACAAGTGTCAGTTAAGAAGTTTTACTTTGATAAATTATGAAGGGATAAAACACTCGATAGCATTAAAATGTATTTTTTGCATGTCACAGAACACTTCTGTTCAACTGTTTTGATTTTGAAAGTCTAGCAGTTACTTCTTCCAGAAGGTTGGCAAACTGTTTTCTCCTGTATGTACCTCTGCAAGTTCTTTCTTTCTCCATGAAGCAGACTGTGCCATCATTCCTAAAGGTCAGCAAGTATGGGTTACTTTGATAGAAAGTAAGCAGAAATAGCAAATACCCTTTGTAAACATGACAGGAGAGTGTTTTCAAACAACATCTTCAACACAAAGTATTTGGCTACGTATTTTTTTTTTTTAAGCCTGGATATAGTCTAAACTTAGAAAATTTTAGTAGAAGTTGTTCTCATTACACAGACAAAAGTCAATGTTTGTTACCTCTGTAGATGTAATTATGTCACTGTGCCAAATCAGGTGAATCTCAACTGAAAAATAAGCTTTTATCTCCATCAATAAAGTAACTCCTGCCAGGGAGACTGGAGTCATATCCTGGCATAAGGAGTATCACCAGGACCAGGGAAATAATGTGTTCTCTATCTTCAATCAATACTACTCCTTTTGAGATATGCTCCCCTCTGGTTGGTATCGCATACCATCAGCAACTCTGGAAAAGAGCATTTGGCTATAACCATGCAACTCACCTTCACCTGTGCACCTGAAACCTTTAATCTTCCGTGTAAGCTTAGAGTATATGTACACTACGTGGCAACGTGAACAAACTCACTAAAAGGTCAGTCCTTCTTCAAGCTAGGGAGGCAGAATAAACTGGATGAAGAAAAAAGCTAAAGGAAAGCAACTCTTGTCTTCAATGCTTTATTTTTCAATAGCCTGTTTTATGGTATCAGTTACTGCCTTCTGGGGAGATGCATCTACTGCCTGTTGTGTAGGCGGTGTGGGCAGATTCTGATGAAATGCTCAGTGCATGCTGGTCTGAAGAATTTTTCATCTTTTATTGAATACCTTTCGTAATCACGATAGAATCATAGAATAGTTAGAGTTGGAAGGGACCTTAAAGATCAGTAGTTCCAACCCCCCCTGCCCTGGGCAGGGACACCTCCCACTAGACCAGGCTGCTCAAAGCCCCATCCAGCCTGGCCTTGAACACCTCCAGGGATGGGGCATCCACAGCTTCCCTGGGCAACCTGTTTCAGTGTCTCACCACCCACATAGTGAAACATTTCTTCCTAATATCTAATCTAAATCTACCCTCTTTCAATTTGAGGTCGTTACCCCGTGTCCTATCATTACATTCCCTGACAGAATCCCTCTCCATCCTTCCTGTAGGCCCCCTTTAGGTACCGGAAGGGGCTATAAGGTCTCGCTGGAGCCTTCTCTTCTCCAGGCTGAACAACCCCAACTCTCTCAGCCTGTCCTCATAGCAGAGGTGCTCCAGCCCTCTGATCACCTTCGTGGCCCTTAGGTGAATGTTTGTGAACATGTGCCAAAGGCAAAAAACTTGTACTCAAGGTTTCCAAACCTTTGTATCTGTTCACTAAAAAGAGGGAAAACACTCACACTCTTGATGACTAAGAAAGCACTGCCTTTTTTGCAGAGCTAATCCAGGCAACAGAGAATCAGAGAAACGTGCCAACATTCATCCCTTTGAAATAGACAGCAAGAATATACTTTCTTGTAAATCAAGTCACAGCCAGGCTGGTTTTCTTATCTTATCTGAAACAAGTTTTCAAGAAATTTGATCATTCAACAAGACTTTCAGTGGCAGAAATTCATTGGGAAAAAAACTCTTTTTTTGAAACTCAGGATTTTCTTATAACAGAAGCAGGTTCTAACTCCCCTGGAAACTGCCGAAGCATAGAGCCCCCCACACCACACACCCAAGCCATGGCTTCCCTTAACTAGCACTGCAGCACTCCTTCTTTGTGCTGAGTGTGCAGATGGCAGCAGCAGGTACAATCTTGCTTGTCCTTGGTAGTGCTGGGGAGTAATGTGAGAGGTTCCTGACTTCCATAAATATTTACCATGACAATAACAGGTGATCAGCTTTTACATATTGCCATTAAGAGAGACTGACAGTACCTAGCACAAGCTCTACTGTAGGATACACAAGTAGAGCCTCTCCTAAGTCAGCTTTCAAGGGAGGAAGAGGTGCAATCTTTTAACAAATTTCATGTTCCTTGTCCAAGTCCCCATACACTTGGGATAGAGCAAATTATTTTTTTCAAAGAAACGTAAGCCAAAGCAGAGACAGCACTGAGAATTTCAGCCGTGATAAATATACTAACTGCAACTGTTAAATCTTTTCAAGGGAAACTCCTGGTTTTGGACAGATTTTGATTTTGAGAAAGAAAATAGTCTAATTTTACAATAAATGCTTGTTCTGCATTTTAAAAGTTACAATACATTTAAAAAAAATGATCATCCCTCTGCTGAAATATGTCGGTCT
The DNA here is from genome assembly GCF_964199755.1 of Larus michahellis. Classification (NCBI taxonomy): domain Eukaryota; kingdom Metazoa; phylum Chordata; class Aves; order Charadriiformes; family Laridae; genus Larus; species Larus michahellis. Next base: position 16,873,801 of record NC_133930.1, read on the forward strand.
ACAAGTGCTGTTAAGTGCCCCATGGGAACTGCCTTTAGTTGTTTCACTTTTTCATGTTCTGCTACATGTCACAGAATCTCCTGGATAAAACACTCCTTGAAGAGAGAGTTTCCTTCTCCAGCAATAGGAAATCATGGCGAATGACAGGAAGACAAGACCAATCTACAATCCCGATTTCAGTCAGCGACCATCTAGTTAGTACAACCTGTGGTGACTGGAATGCAGTTCAGTACACCAGAAGCGGACATGATTTTTAGGAAGAGATAAACCACGTTTTACGCACCACGGAACAGACTGACTAGCTACACCCTGAACACAAAGGGATCCTGTGATGGTTTGCTATGAGAGAGATGCCTGCCGTTCAGTCTGCTGAACCCAGCTGAGGTATATCTGGGTCAGGCACAGTGAAGCAGAAGCAGACTCTTCACCCAACTTGAGGTAAGTCAAGCACCAGGAGAGTGCCTGCAACACTGCTGGTGTCTTTGTAGACATATAAAATTACTAGAAAGACCACTTGGCCAACATTTATGTAGACACGTAAATGCAAGATGCATGATGCAAGATGCAACAGCATGTTCAATTGTTTTTATTCTGGGAAAAAAAAATTATAAATAAATTATGTGCATACATATTTATGGTATGAAGTTCTAAGTGCATTTGCTTTCCTTACTTATGTTTGACGTACAAGGCATACAGAACATTCACCCAAAAGATGCTAGCAAATCACTCAAACTTTCACATGAACAAAACACGTCTAGAAGGGAAGATCTATCTCTCCAGGGCCTAATGAAACAAAAATTAATTGTGCTAAAAGGTTTTGCTAGCTAGAGAATTGTGTATTAAAACTCCCCAAGCCCCAACCGTGCTTCCACAGCAAGACATACATTATATACAGTTAAAAGCACAAAAAGACATAGATTATATTGTTGAAAATATATTGATATAGCCTTATTACTTGAATCTTACAGAATTCATTTGGCCCAGAAACACTTCAGATTTTTAGAGCACTCATCACAAAATTTGCTTCTAAATTGTTGGCAGTAATATACGACTATCAACAATTTAAGTTGAAATGTAAAAGTGAAACTAGCAGCATTATAACCTTGTAAATTCCTTATGCCACTGTTTGCTGCTGTCTTTGGTTTCATTTCATCAGCATAGTTCCTGTACCAGAATTCACAGCTACCAGCTTCTTTGGCTTATCTGTAAAAATTGTGAAGGAGTGGACAGCAAATCAAGGAAACTACCTCACGCCAGTCCAGAAACTCTTACTCAATGTTACGCAATTTTTAAGGGTGAAAATTGGCTACGATCAAACTAAGATTGAATTCCCTCGGCAAAATGAGGAAGGCTCCAGGGACATCAGTAACATTCCTCGGACAAAGCAATTTTTTATGTGGTGCCAACAGCACACAGTCTGACTTGGTAAATTAGCCCTGCAAGTTTCCGTGTACAAATCCATTTTCACACAGATTGTTCACCCGTATTTACTAATACAAATGTTTTCAGTCAATTAGCTTTGGTTAAACAAATCTGTTTGTACAAACTGCCAAGAAATATACTTCACATTTCCATCAAAATGAATACAGTATAATTTCTTTTCTAGTTTCCAGTATTCTGAAGGTTTCCTTAACTTTGCATTAAAAACATTTTTGCTAAGTAGTAGCATACCTGGGTTTCCTATTCATTGACACAAACACTCCTCCTTACCCCAGGAAAATTCAATACAAAATTAGGTTAAGCAAATGGGAAATGACTATATAAACACAGAAGTAATTTTTATATATATATCTCACACACTGATCTTTCCTTCTATGTTCATACATATATATATTTTTTTATATATATATATTTTACATATATATATATATACACACACACACACACACACACACACACACAAGTACTATTATCTTTAATAGTGGGTTTATGTTATCATAGAATCACAGCACACCAGGTTGGAAGGAACCTCAAGGATCATCTGGTCCAACCTTTCTTGGCAAAAGCACGGTCTAGACGAGATTGCCCAGCAGCCTGTCCAGCCGAGTCTTAAAAGTGTCCAATGTTGGGGATTCCGCCACTTCCCTGGGGAGATTATTCCAATGGCCGATTGTTCTCATTGTGAAAAGTTTTCCTCTTGTGCCCAATCAGAATATCCCCAGGAGTAACTAGTACCCATTACCTCTCATCTTCTCCATGTGACTCCTTGTAAAAAGGGAGTCTCCACCTTCTTTGTAGCCACCCTTTAAAGACTGGAACATGGTGATAAGGTCTCCCCTAAGCCTTCTTTTCTCAAGGCTGAATGAACCCAGCTTTCTCAGCCTTTCCTCATACAGCAGGCTTCCCTGTCCTGTCATCATCTTTGTGGCCCTTCTCTGGACCCTCTCCAGCCTGTCCACATCTTTTATAGTGAGGACCAAAACTGAACATGGTATTCCAGATATGGCACTGAGTGGGATAATGACTTCTTTATCTCTCCTGGTGATGCCCTTGTTGATGCAAGAAAACATCCTGTTGGCTTTCTTTGCCACTGCAGCACACTGTTTACTCATATAGAGCTTGTTGTCCACCAGGATCCCCAGGTCCCTTTCCACCCAGCCTGTGCTGCACTCCTGGATTATGTTTTCCCAGGTGCAAGACCTTACACGCTTGTCCTTGATGAACTTCATAAGGTTCTTCTTAGCCCACCCATCCAGCCTATCCAGGTCTTCCTGCAGGGTGAGTCTCCCTTCCAAAGTGTCCACTTCCCCATTCGTTTTGGTATCATCAACAGACTGTACCAGGGTACACTTGATCCCATCATCCAGATCACTTATGAAGATATTAAACAGCGTTGGGCTCAGTATCGATCCCTGGGGGAGCCCACTTGTGACAGGTCGCCAGCTTGGAAAGGAGCTGTTTACCACCCCCCTCTGGGTGCGGCCTGTCAGCCAGTTCCCCACCCGCTGCACAGACCACTTGTCTAGACCCTAACGCATCAGTTTCTCTAGGAGGAGGCTGTGGGGAAGCGTATCGAAAGGCTTGGAGAAATTCAGGTGAACCATGTCCACTGCTTGCCTCACATCAACCAAGCAGGTTGTTACTTTGTTGTAGAAGGTGGTCAGATTTGTCAAGCATGATTTGCCCTTGGTAAATCCGTGCTGGCTTTTCCCCAATCACATGCTTCATTTGACTTGTGATAGCTCCAGGAGGAGTTGTTCCATATTTTTCCCAAGGACTGATGTAAGGCAGATGAGCCTGTAGTCTCCTGGATCCTCCTTCAAGCCCTTCTTGTAGATAGGGGTGATACTAGCCTTCTTCCAGTCTTCTGGGACATCCCCCAACCTCCATGACTACTCAAAGATTATGGAGAGCGGCCTTGCAATGACATCAGCCAGCTTTCTTAACACCCTTGGGTGAATATTGTCAGGGCCTATCGATTTGTAGGGGTCCATCTCCTGTAATAGTTGACATACCAACTCTTCCTTCAGTGACGGCGGATCTGTGTTTGCATCAACCTGGATTGTTGCTCCCAAGGCCTGGGGCCCAACAGTGCTGGTTAAGACAGAGGTGAAGAAGGTGCCGAGAACCTCTGCCTTTTCAGCGTTATTGGTGACTAATTCACCTCTCCTGCTTAACAGCGGGTCAGTATTTTCCTTCTGTTTCTGCTTGTTGTTTACGTACCTGAAGAATGCTTTCTTGTAGTTTTGGACATCTCTGGCCAATTTCAATTTGAGCTGAGCTTTAGCTTTTCTAACTGCATCTCTGCACACCCAGCAGTGCCCTTGTACTTCTCAATGGGTGTTCATCTGCTTTTCCATCTCTGGTACACATCTCTCTTGGTTTTGAGCAGACTCAGAAGCTCACAGTTAAGCCAAAGGGGGTCTCTTGCTCCACCTACTTCCCTCATCTTTAATGGGGATGAACTGTTCTTGTGCTTCCAGGAGAACGTTCTTGAAAAACTCCCAGCACTCACTAACTCCTTTATCCTCCATGGGAGCTTCCCATGGAACCCCTGACAACTGAGCTCTGAGTTTTAAGTAACAGAAGACAGTTCTACAATACAGCATTCAAATTCATAATTCCGTGTAGAGGACATAAAATTTGGGGAACTGTAAGAAAGAACTGAAGGCACCAACTTATTATTTTGAGGAAAAGTGTTACTACTGGTTTTTTTGTAATGAATGCAAATGGTACTTTAACCTGACAGCTCTTACCTTGTTTCAATGCAAGGTCTGCCTGTAGCAGGGAAACAAAACGTAGCTCATGGACTCAAAATTATCAGGTGATCAAAGCCTGTACTGTGTAACACAACAGAAAATTTCCCCTGCCCTGAATAAATTTGCATAGCTTTCAGAATTTAGACTGGCTCAATTACTTAAACAGAAATGTACTCTTCTGATGCATTTCACCATTTAGCTTCATACTGACAGTAGCTGATGGAATAAAAACATGTGTTTGAAATTTACTATGCACTAACATTTCCTTTAGACTGAATTTTAACTTCTTCCCTCTCTCTCTCTTTCTGGAACTTTATTTCCATTAGCAAAGGAAATGTTCTTCCGATAATAAGGTAATACCCATGGCCCGGCTGTTAAAATGATTTCAGTTTAATTCAAACTCACCAGCATTCTCCTTGTATCATGGCATCAATTATGAATAATTCACCTATTAAAGGCACATGATACAATATACTTGACTGCAGAAAAAAATGGTACCAGTAGTCACGTGAAAATACAGATTACATTTTAAACTAGAGTATAAACTGATAGGAAATGTGTTCACTCTTTTATGTTAAGGCCACTAGGGAATTAGGAGAAATCCTATCTTATTTCTAGAGGACAAGGGAGAAGAAACATTCTAACATTTTTCTTTCAACTTGGCAATTAGTAGTACCAGCTTTTTGCGGCAGCAATGTATTAAAGCAGGAAAAAAAGCAGCACAGTTCTAAGAAAAAATTACATCAGAAAAAACCCATGCTTTCTTCAACTTTTTAAGTACAACTTGAAAATACACCGAAAAAGTTTAGATTAGCAAAGTAAATGAACAATTGGAACAACTAATAATTTAGTGATATGTATCATACATTGTGCACGAAATTATTAGCTTGAGTTTGTTAACAATTTTTTGTGTAATTCACATGCTTTTTGTACTTCACATTTACTCGTTATTGCAATGCACGCAGTAAAGCACAAATTCATTACGTTTTTAGTATCTTGGTTTATTTTTGCCGTGGTTTTGCTACACGTGGCAGGTATCAATGCATAGTTGGAAATACCAATATATTTGAAATATACATGAAATACTGGTAAGGAATTGTTAGGCAATTCATTTGTAATAGGCAGGTGTATCTCCTAGGTGACACAGGCTAAAACAAATATTTAACATCTCCTTTGTTCTCTAATCTGGCTACCTACAAATTACAGCATTACATGCAATGTCGTCAGTTTACCTTGAAAAGTTGTCAATGGCCTGAACTAAAGTTCCCTAAACGTCAGGAAGACGCGTGAGACTCTGCCAGGTCTGTTTGGAGGGAGGGGGAAAGAAGTCATGTGTCACAAGTGCGTGCTACTTTCCTTAATGCATTTCTAAGTGGTGTTTACCTATTGCTGTGGTAGAACTGTTATATGAATATGACCAGAAAACCAGTATTTTGCAATACAGCAGAAAATTATTTAAAAAAAAAACCACAAATATCGCTGGAAATACAGAGAATGAAAATACGTGTTTTTAAACTGCTGAAGATGTACCCATTAACTGATCCTTAAGCATGGTTAGAACAGTACAGTACCAATCTTAAGGACTGTTGGTGGACATATACCTACCAAAAATGCTACAGCTACAGTCTAAAAATGAGAAAATGTAATTCTACACTTTGTTCCTATATACACTTCCCTTTGCAACAAATCTGGATAAAGCACAAAATTATACAAATATTATACCATGAATCAAGAACACAGAAAATTTTCTACATGGATTTAAGTGTTCAGTTCTTGGACAAAATATATTCATTATTGGCACGTCATAGTTGACTGTTTAAAATACATGTTAGAAGTAAATGAACGAGCAACACTCCTCCTCTACTAAACCATCATGCCTTTGGATAAAAGACAGTTCCTGCTCTGAGAGCTCTACAGCAAGACCTTTCTGTTTCTGGGAAACTTTTACATACTGTAGAAGACAGAAATCGACAGTATGAGGACAATCCTGTAAGGACTATTCTGCTTTTCAGATCTTCTTTAAAAGAAAAAAACCTTTTGTTTATTTTATAATAAAGGCTAAACAGGCCCATTGTATTGTCAGACAAGTGTCCATAAGCATTCATTCCTTTTGTGGGAGGGCACATTTTAAAAGGGTGAAATGCTTTCTATATTAGCTTAATGTGCGGCAGAGAGACTTTAGTACTTTGCATCCACAGAAGGTCTCTGGTACCCATTAAGGCAGCCATCCCAGTTAATATTTTCTGTAATTTTTTGTACTTCATACTAATATAAATTTACTAATGTAAATGTAGTATCAACACATCACCTAAGCTTTGCAATCTCTGATAAGTTCAAAGTTCTGCACATGCTACCTTATATATGCTCTTCCATAAAAATAATCCCTTTTGATAACTATTAATCACAAACTGGAATAATTGAGTCCCCATCTCCTTAATGGGCAATGGAGTTCAATGAATAGAAAATGAAAGAACCACAATTATTAACGGGTATTTCTCAGTTTGTACACTAAACTACAGAAGAGCTTAATTTTCACTTTGGGACTTCTGAGAAATTTCTGTAAATGGAAACTGTTGCTTTGAATAGTCGACAGTGCAAATTACTAGCTGAACCTGTAACATAGTAACATTTTTCCTTAAGGAACTTATTTATGAGAAAATTTCTATTTCTGTATAATAAGAACGCATTTTATTTATAATTATAAAGATGATCTTTCACTTCTTAATGAAAAATAGTGTTTATGAATATAGCAGTAAGGTCTTTAAGCAAACTCACATTTTTAGCAATTCCTGCATCTCCCCTAAAGCTTATGTTTTACTGTAATAAATAAGTTTGCCGTTACACAATCCTTAAATATTTACTGAAATTCCTTAGTTCCAAATTAAATAATATTCAAAATTAGTATATTTTAAAAATTCAACAATTTGTCCAAGACACATAATACTGTAACCAAACTGTCTTCTCCTTTCTAACCACAAATCATAGCTAGTAATTATCTGCAAATTGAGTACCAAGCAACTACAGAGGAATAGAATTTAGTAGAAACACCATATGATAGCAATGTTCGAAGAGATGCGGTTGCATGTTTCTTTTAAAACAGTTGAATACAGGAGTCCATCAGGAAAACAAATAAATAAATTTAAAAGGCTAACTGATGTTTTTTAGAAGTGCCATACACTACTACATTCCCACTAATACTTAGGATTTATATAGTACTTTACATTTTTAAAGTGCTATACAAATCCTACCTAGAGGAAACGTATTATCTAAAGGCAGAATTCAAATCCAAAGTGAACGGTTATCAGATGAATGGCACCGTGACAGTAAGATGTAACGTAATTACTACAGAGAGAGACTAAGTACTTTATAAACCAGCTAGCTATGCATGAATTATAATGGAAGACCACAAATTTTACAAGGGGAATGTATAGGTATAAAATTATTACCATTCATTATACAGGCTTCTATGACCACAAGGAATTGACAAAGGAGCTGTAACTGGCTCCACAGGCTTAAAATGCCTAACTCGGAAGTCGTAGGAAACATAAGGAAACCACTTCAGTGATAAACAGACAGCATATTTCAAGTGCTAATACAAACATCCTTTAAAAGCCATCATTCTTATACATCAATGCGGATTCCATGTTTTATAGACATTAATTCTCTAGTGCCTGTTAAATACATAATAAATGAACATAGATGAGGTAAAGATGCTGTAATTGCCACATACAGCCAATATGGCAAAGGAGGAGTTTTTCCAAATGGGCAGATCCAGAGGCCATGACGAATCCCATCACGGACGTGATGAGAAGTCCAGGATATAAACAGCATCCAGGGAAGAAAGCACCATGAATCCTTAAGCCTGAAAAGGTGCATAATAAACTTTAATGTCAGAGCGACAACAGGAATCACAGTAGAACAATGAAGAAGTGGTCTCTGTGGAAGAGTCAGAGCAGCCTGCAGAAAAGAAAAATATAATTGGCAATGGCTACAATCATGATAAGAAATGTTTCATGGATGTTTACGGGTCTATTATCAAGCGGCTAAGTGGAAGTGCAAAGAAAAAACATACTGTTCCTTCCCACTGTAGTTGATCAAAATCAACAATGACTATTTAGATGTATGAGAGCTGTGTGCTGCCCTGTCTCTCTATTGTATGAAATGAATCACACATCCTACTAAGCACTACTGACAGCAAAACAGGGAGGGAGAGGGATGAGGCATGTTATTTGTCATATAGTCATGTGGCATACAGGAACTTGTATAGTCTGGCGCACTGATTACATGTATTTAATTTCAAGACAATTAAAAGTAAAGCAACCATGCAAAAGTTTTGAAATATTTAATATGTTTTACTTGAAATATTTCACATGTTTTAATGGAATTTACTTTTAAAAAACATCCTGTATTATACTACAGTGAGCACTCATGAAGTTGTTTCAGTTGGACAGTATCTAAACAGAACAGTAATTTCCAATACAACAGAAATACGATCTAAGTTACATGTATTTCGATTGCCTTGACACAGTATTCTTTATGGACAGACAAAAGACAAGTTCAGAAGCCAAAATCTGAATCATTCGTGGCTGGGGCTTTTATATCAACAACTTGTTTAACACTACCTCAGCTGAAAGCCTGATATTTGCCTTTAATTAAAGTGAATGTCTAGAAGCTGAGATTAAATTTAGCCATTTTAAGAAGTGATAATTATCAATTTAATATACATACTGGAGACAATATTCCAGATGTGCTTACTAGGAACAGATAGAACTAACTCCACAAATCCAAAGATAGCAAAAAAAAAAGAAAAAAAAGTAATGTTTTGGATTTCTAAGCAACAAAGAAGTACATTCTTGTTTCTGGAAGCACAGGAGAAATGATAAATGATAGCACATTACTAAAAGATCTACAGAGGTGCTGATGTAATGTTAATTGGCTCCAGTTAGATACTGGTGAACACTTGGAAAGACTGCAACAGGCATCAGAGACCTACCCTTAGCACACGACAGCGTATCTGATTGTTATGTTGAACACATCCCTCACTGCATCTACTGCAGAAAGCAAACAAACCATTGCTACAAGACACCAGCCAGTAACCCATTATTGCTTCAGTTGTGTTAATTGTTGCAGGATTCAACAGCTACAGTGGGACTCTGGAATAACTTCACCAAGTCTTCATGGATAATTTAGACAGCTGCTTCTGTCTTCTCTGTAAGCAAATTTTGTTGTAGCCAAGCAATACAGAGATGTAAACTTATGGACTACATTGGAATATAACAACCTATGCTTTAAACCAAAGCCAGCATTATAAGGCTTGCAGAAAGCTTTGCTCTGTTAGTTTCTCACCACATGCTTGTCTGTGACTCTCTCAATCAGGTGATGGGATTAAAAACCTCACAAAGTGTCTTAACAACTTTTAACTGTAATAATAGTAAATCAAGTTAAATGGGTGCAAAGGGTATATTTTCTACAACTTAATTTCTGTTTCACACAAGCAGATTGTTCACAGATTGAAGCAGAAAAATCTTGGATGGTAAAATTGTTTATCGCCTACCCTACAATGATAGTCACATTTCTGTTACTGTCAGCAAGAGCCTAAGAAGTGCATACTGGCCTAATTTTGAAAAACCACCCTGGATGGTGGCACATTTTGGCACATATCCTATTGACTGGTCACTATTTCTGCACTTTGAAAAAATCACTGGCAAAGTGTAAACAAGTCTTTTCCTTCTGCCCGATGGAGGTTAGATGCCAACAGCACCACAATGAGTAAGGAGAATCTGAATGTTAATTATGTATGCAATTTATCAGTATTAGTTCCAATCTTTATCCAGTTTTGGGGAGGTGATGCTTAAATTTTTTTCATACAGGATTTCAGATGGCAGGGTTGTTCATACAGCAACCCTGAGCACTCAATTTTAGCAAGAAAAAACCCTATTTTCTAATTGCAATACATTCATTAGGCTTCTGAAACGCTGTTGCCCAAGTTCTGAGAGAAGAATAGTCTGTTTTCTCTTCTACATTCTGTAACTAGAGGAACATATAGATCCTTGAGTTGCCAAGCGCAAGAGACAGACATGTATTTCTATTTGGCAACATAAACTCTTTCTCCTAACAGGCAAATTTCTTTGCCTTTAGAAATCACCAGATCTTAAAAAAAAATATAAATAGTACAAGCCTTTTCTGCCTTAAGCCCCCAGGAAAAATATGATCGTAGTTTGTGTAGATTTAGGGGAAAGTCTACCTGAGAGAGATCAGGCTGCTGTTGCAAACAGTATTCACAACACAAATTCTCTTGGCTAAGTGTTCAATCAGGTGCAAGATCTTCTTGAAGTTCCTGCTCCACCAACCCCTCTCACATACTACAATGAGCAGCTGGAGACAGGAAAGAACAACTGCATGCAGGAGACCGCAAACAAACTTTTTGCTTTAATGCTCAAAGATACACCACAGAATTTATGTAACTACATGGGCTCCCTCACTCGTATTTCATGATGCTTCTCAAGCCTGAAGTCCTTAGGTTTTGAGGCCAATCTATAAATTCAATGTTAAATTAATTGTGTGTTTGCAAAGCTTATTCTCTAATTCCAGAAATGCTCCTGTGCAGCCCAGGTTGGTCAGCAGTGACACATTAACCAGCTGAGCTACACATGTTTGCAGGTACTATCTTGTTTGCCACTGACTGCATCCTCTACACTTTTAGAAGTGGTGGGTCGTAAATAGCAAGCTAGTAATTTCTGCACTTCTGTTCTGCAGCATGAGTTTTTGGGCTACAATCCTGGGGGACACTGAGAGCAGCCCATCATGCTGTTGTTTATCAGCAATGCTGGGTATGATGGCAGGCTGCAGTAACTTTCACCTTTAGAGGTAGTCAATGAGACAGATTCTTCAAACGCGGATTCTTACATTTTTCTACACTTCTGTGCATATAATACACAGTAAAAACTACACAGAATACAAAGAGCTACAAATTCGAAGTAGCATAGTCTTTGTAGACTTTATACTCGTTGCAAAAATAAAGTGAGCAAAAGGGCAGATCACATGCTACTTGGTACACAGGCATTTATCAGAGTAAACATATAAATACCACAGGTGACTATTTACCCTGAATACTCCAGAAAAATAGCGATGACGCTGTGAAAAACAGCCCAATAGCCAAATAATCCAAGCAGTGAGCTGTGTCAGCAGGAACAGGAGTAGATGACTGCAGTAGTGTGAAGGTGGCAATTGGAGGTAAAAGGCAATACTGCCTTGTGCTGCATAGAAGGGTTACTTCAAAAACGTAATTCGTCACCAGATTTAAGAGCGATGATGGAGAGTTTTATAGAGTAATATGAAAAATACTATTGTTATAAATTAGTAACAGTGGTGTGGTTAGTTAATTAGACTTAATTTATTAGTTAGTTCGTAATGTGTTGCATAAGCAGTAAACACTGTAGTGTCTTAAATCAGTTACTCTCAATCCTGCAATCTAAACAGGATGAACTAGAATAAATATGTAGTAAAAAAGAATCCCACAAAGTAATAAATTACATAGGCAATAGCCTGACATTACAACATGAAACTGAGAGGTGCATCATATTAAGCTGAGTAAAGAAAAATCACATATTAAAATCAGCTAGCCAGGCAACAACACAGCTGAGAAGTTTATGGGGATTACATTATATCACAAACTAAAAAGACTCTGATGGCATTGCAAGGAGACATAAAACCTGTAACAGATTTTTTTTCTTCTTAAAAGACTAAGTGTTGTATGCATGTAGCATTAAAAGGAATTAATCTAAGCTATTTGGCTCATATGAAGTCTCACCTGTAATACTATAGACAGTTTGGGACAGGACCCTTTAAAGATAATTTAGCAATCCAGAGGAGACATGAAAAATACAGAGAGGTTTAGAAAACAAATCCAGGCCCTTCAGATTTTGTTGCAATTTATTTAGTCAAGAAGAGACTTTTTGTCTCTTCTTGACTAAATAATGCTTTTGCAAGTTGTAAGAGTAATGTTGTTACTGCTGTGAGGGTCAAGAGACCTACACAGGATGTTGTTTATAGGTAAACATCTTTTATTAGCCTAGTTAATGTATGGAAGGGGAGGAGTCTGTAGGCAAATGACTATGAAGAAGCCTTTGGGGATCTTGCCTTCTCCTAGTAGTTTGGCTACTAAAGGACTATACTTCTACCTGAAACATCTTGTATTTCTGATTTGAAAAACATTTTTGTGGAGAGCACAGCAATCAGCTGTATTCTGCAGAGAGGCCTTCATGAATAAGAAAACAAGATCTAAGTGTTAACATCAATACTTTAGGCAGAGTATTAGAAAAACAATTGCTAGCTGCTTGGGAAGTAAACAATACAGGAGAAAATTAACTCATGAAATTGCAATCATTCGCTTTGTTTGGGATACTACGGATAGGCCACACAGATGTTCTCCATCATGGAAAGTGTAAGCATATTCAACCCTGCCTCACTGAAGGCAGTGAAAAGACAGGTGACCTCTCAATTCTATGAAGCAATGCAATACTCAACTTTCTAAACAGACATTGTTGAAGAGTGTCATCTAGTGGTCATAATTAAGAAAAAATACTGGTAATCTCAAATGCAAGAAAAAGCAGCAGTAAAATTTTAGCGATACTTTATAATAACTAGCCATTCGTTACTTGCATTTACTGATTTTAAAACAAGAAAATACACGAGAATAATTACAAATTTAAATGCTATAGCAAAATGTTAATATTGTAAGACTCACTAAACAACCAAACTAATCTTCCTTTTCTTTATATAGTTTTATAATTTTACAGTATTTACATATGCAAAAAGTACAGAAAAGGGGAAAAGTAGGGACTACCTAAGGAGGAGCAACACCAGGCACCAGCACATGCTGGAGGCTGACGGGCTGTAGCACAGTTCTGAGGAAATTCAACTTGTTGAAGAATAAGTTGAAAATGAGCCATCAACATGACCTTGTGGCAAAGGTGGCCAGTGCTATCCTGGGCTGCATTCGGAGCATTGCCAGCAGGTCGAGGGAGGTGATCCTTCTCTTTCTCCTCACCACTAGTAAGGCCACCTCTAGAGTGCTGAGTCCAATTCTGGTCTCCCCACTATGAAAGACACATGCAACTACTCGAGATCGGGTCCAGAGAAGGGCCACTAAGATCATGAAGGGACTGGAACATCTTGCATATGAAGAAAGGACGGACTGTGCAGTCTGGAGAAGAGATGGCTCAAGGGAGTTCTCATCAAGGTGTACCAATATTTGAAGTGAGGGTGTAAAGAGAACAGAGCCAGGCTCTTTCCAGTGGTGCCCACTGACAGGGCAAGAGGCAACTGGCACAGACTGAAACACAGGAGGTTCCTTCTGAACGTAGGGAAACACATTTCCACTGTGACGATGACTGTGCGTGGGAGCAGGTTGCCCAGAAAGGTTGTGGAGTCTACATCCATGGAGATACGAAAAAATTGTCAAGACACATGCAACTGGTTCCAGGTGAGCCTGCTTCAGCAGGCTTTGAGAAGATGACCTCCAGAAGGCCCTTCCAACTACAAACACCCTGTGATTCTGTAAAGATCCCCTCTTTGTCAAAGACAAATACAAGGGGGAAACTGACCAAATGCTCAAATAGGAAAACATCTTTTCTCTACAACAAATTGTGATATTGTATGTATACAAAAACTATTTTCCCATTGGAAGCCTGATTTTTACATCTCAACTATATGCATTTAGCTGTCTCCTACACATTTAAAAAAAATTGGTACATGATTTTGCATTGTTCTTCTTTAATGAAAAGATTACAAAGAACAGCAATTTTCCCTCCACCTCCTTCCTTCCTCTGCTTCCTAGGAGCTATTTCCTGTCATTATAAGCAAACTGGAGCAGGAGAAAGAAGGTGAAATGGTCAAACAACTTAAGTTACGCTCTGGTTGAATGGATAAAGATCAGTATCTTCCCCTTCTCCTGTCCAGGTCCATACATAGGTGAGGGTGTACATTTCTGGTGAGGGGAGAGTAAGTAGCATGTATGTATACATATGCTAGCAACACCAGCATAATCAAACCATGAGGGACTTGTGCTGCTGAGCAAAGCAAACCCTCGATAACATGCAGAGGGGCAGGGCTGTAGCTATGGAGACCAAGAGGTAGCTGAGAGCAAAAAGTGTCTGCTTGAGGTATGAGATCTAGAGGTCAGTGCTAAGAGAACAGTGGCCAGGGCTGGCACAGCCAGAGCTTACACAAAGTGCAAACTATTCAGACCATCTATCAGAACTCTGGTAGTGCCACAGTCGTGCCCCACGTTGGGTGCCAATAAATCTGTCATGGTTTGGCCAGATTGTCCAATCAGAATGACAGATGGCCCTCCCCACCCTCTCCAAAGAGAGGAGAGGAAGAGATAAGGAGATTTACGAGTTTAGAAAAAGAAGTAAACTACTTTAATGAAAATAATAATAAATAAGGAAATAATAAATAAAATAGAATAATTAAAAAAAGTATACAATATATACAAAACTGTATCCAGCTCCCAGGATGACAATCACATCACCAGCAGGCACAGGGAAAGTCCCAGATTGAAGTCAGCGACAGACAGGAGTTGAATTCTGGATCTGGAGTCAGGAATACTCAGATCGGGATCAAAGGCAGACGAACAGACAGGATCCTCCTCAGACACTGGCCACTAAAGAAAGAGACTTGACCTTTGATCCCTCAGCTTTTGTACTGAGCGTGATGCAGATGGGATGGAATACCCTGTTGGTCAGTTTTAGGTCACCTGTCCTGTCCGCTCCTCCCTGCAGGTGGGACCCCTCTATGCTTTTCTGCTTCCGACCCTCTAACAGGGCAAATAACGAAGTTAGCTGACCTTGGTTGTTACAGCCTTTTTAAAGTTGACAGCTCATACATAGCTTGTTTGTGGGAGAAATATTTAGGGCTGGCTAAAACCAAATGTACTGCTCAGTAGGAGTGAATGAAATCAAACAGCAGCGGGATTATCTGTTTTCCAGATATTTCTACCCCATATTGTAAACAGAAGTGAAATAATCCACTTTATACACATAGCACGCATGGCAGCACTTAACTGTTTAACAAAGCAACTTTGTGATACACATTGGATAGCATGTACAAGGGCTTTCAGAACTCTTTTTTCAGAGCCTTGTAAGGAGCAGAACTTAACAGTAGATGTAAAATATTTTTAGGGCTTTTAAAATCCTAACAGTTGCAATATACAATTCCCATATATCTGTTAAAAAGTTATCTAATAAAAGTATCATTGGAACTTTTTTTGTTTAGGATACGGTAGAAGAACAATAAAGTAAACAGCGATTAAGAAAGAAAATAAACTATCACTGATCTATTGACTTACCTTTAATGACAGGGACCCAGCAAGAAAGAAGTGGTCCACGTCAATGACGGAGGCGAGGAAGCCAGCCAGAGTGACCTCAGTGAAGTCACTTTTCTTCCTGAGTCCAATCACTATTGCCCAGGACCACATTCCTAGTACACCATGCACTGCATTATCAGAGAAGGCTCGGAGCCAGTCATTTTGCTGAATGAAGGAAAACTGCAGAAGTCTGTCTGCTACAAAGCAGAATATTCCCAAACCCAGACTAGAAATAACTGAAGCTGCGCTGAAAGTTTGGAGAAGAGCATGGGCCTTGTCAGTCTCAGATGCCATGGCAAAAACCATGTCACAGCACACAAAATGTCATCAGGATGTACACTGTGCATTGTCCTTTGTATCGTCAGTTATTCTGTAAATGTCAGAGAACAGAAAGAAAATTATTAAAGACAAAAATCCATTAGCACAAAGCATTTGTTATCACAGCCACAACTAAGCATAAAAACCACAAACTCAATGCTTGCACTTAATATTCCTAGGGAATTTTTTATTTCAATTAAGTTAGTTTGTTGACTTGAACACTACAGCTCTGAATTAAAACACGTAACCCTGTTCTGATTAAAACAGGCACCTTTGTAACATGGAAAGCTCTAACTTCACTTTCTGAAATCTTAAATTTTACAAAATATTTTCAAACATGTCTGTTGTAATTTGAAAGTAAAGGCATTGTTATTAGCATTAATAATCACTTTAAACTCCTTAAAAACTACTTAGGTTCTGTAATTGTTGTGAAACCCTCTCATACAAGGTGGTTTCTTGGGAATAATTAATGTCCTTAACCGCTTGACATCTGAAAAGAAATTCCAAAAATAGTTCAGGATCTTAAAGACACCACAACCCCACTCCCAAGAAGAAACTACAGGGAACTCAGATTTCTGTGATAACATTAAAAAGAACACTTTGGAAATAAAACTCCTCATATAAATTATGTATTCCCTAGCTTTGTTACGTTAAACACACTGAGAAGCAGTCTTTGAAGGACAGTATCAATTCTAACTGTCCCAACTGTTATGCTCTTCTGTCTTTTTGGGCAGCCATGGAGACAGACCACAGTTCCAAAACCTACATCCTATCTAAAAATGGATTCTTCCTAAGAGGTTGCTGTTTCTATGCAATTCATTAAATCCTGATAACCCTTCTTCATACAAGTCTATCAGGTAAATTTTTACTCTAAATGGGCTTTTTATGAGTGTACTAGACTTGAAAAATTAATACAATGTTGACACATAACAGTTTATGATTTTAAACACACTATTGATTATAAGCCCCAGAAAATATAAAATGTTTCTTCCAGATTATTTACATGCCTGTTTATTGTAGAACTATCCACAAGATACGACTACTGGCACTGATCTTTATAGAAAAAAAAAGCCCACTGAATCATTTATTTGAAAAATGTTAAAAAAAAGGAGAAGAAAGCATGAATAATACATGGAGTCTCCACGCGGATGAAAAAAAGTGGGTCACATTTGTAGTCTGTTAACCACGACTGTGCCTCTTCTGAATGAACATGTGGACACAAGGTATTTCCTGAAACACTGGAACTGCCACTTTCTGGTGGGTGACTTTACAAGATAAAGTACCTTTCTGAATAAATTCCATTTTAAGGAACAAACAGTGATCTCCTCACTAATCTTTCCTCTATATAACCATCATGTCAGACTAGATTTTATTTTAAATTACCATAAAAGCTGTGTAAGAATCCAATCTGTCAAGGGCTGATGTAGCAACATACCTTTAAAAAGCACACCAGTATTCAGAATCAAACTTACCCTGGCACTGGGAGAACATATTTTTTCCATTGCAGTTGCCTTATTCCAGTAGCAAATGTGGCCTATGCTTCAGCGTTGAGGCTCTGTGCTTTCTGAATCCAGTCTGCCCAGTCCAGTGCAGGAAAGACCCAACACCGTTTGTTCCATCCTGAAGAAATCAAATCATGCAGCAATAAGCACCAATACTACACAAAGCTCTTCAAACTCTCCACAGAATCAATTTCAGCTAGGGCTTAGAAGCTCTGTTAAATAAAGCAGGAAAAAAAGACCATAAAACAAGGGAAGGGCACAAATAAAGATGGAACAAGATAATACAATAATAAAACTCAATGTCATAAAGTCAGAAAAGGGCACTTCCAGCCCCCTAGTGAACTGCATTTCAAAATGTACAGAGATCTATTTTAACAGATTATTCCTTGTACCTCTGTGCCTGAAAGATTCCCACATAACGAAAAAATTATGAGCCATATTCAGGGATCTTTTTTTAATTTCATCCCATCAATTAGCAACCTTGGAAGAGATAAACAGAGACCTATACATTCAAATAGCAACAGAGGTCCGCATCAGTTCTGTGGTAGGCTTACACTACTTTGCTATGGATATTATTAACATGGGCATAAAGTATACAGGAAAAGTAAAATCCAAAATTAGTATGATTTCAGAATTATGTATCATGAAATAAAGGTAACAATGCCAACTGGAAAACAAGAACAATCTGTGAATGAGTGTCTTTGAGCCAGAATGAAGAACACAAAGGAAAAACAGGGCTTCAGACTACCCTTAGTCATGAGCCACGATCATGGCATAACCATTCATTTTAAACAGTCTGCCTCTGCTGTCTTTTATAGACTAGAATGACTGCTGCCTGTGTAAAAACCAAGTCACATTCTCAGGTACAGCGGCACAGGTACAAATATTCTGCAGATCAAGAGTGAAATCATACTAGAAAAAACAAAACTGTTCAACCAAAATAACCTCTGAAAATAACATTTTTAATATAAAACTAGAAACTGTGTTTTTTGTCTGAAAAATAATGGCTTTCAGATGGTTTACAAAGTACCACAATGAAGTGTCATAGGTTTTTCTATCCTACAAATCTCAGAAAGCATAGTTGTGGAGCTTACATTCTTGTTAAAACAGAACAGTGGGAAATAGATGTATAACACAAAAATGCTTAGAAACCTATGGGTGGCCAGCCCAGTTAACATACTGAAGCAAAGATTTAGGTTGGGTTTCCATAAAACGCATGCATGTGTGCAAGTGGTCAGCCCGGTTAACATACTGAAGGAAAGATTTAGGTTGGGTTTACATAAAACACATGCACACAACAGCTGACAGAGTAACACCACTTAAGAGTTGTTATATCTCATGACATTTTTATACGAGATGAAGCGTTCTGCATAATCTCCTCCTATACCCACAAAATGCAATTTTTGGTGATGTACTTAATTTAATACAAGGAAATTATAAAAATAATTTTAACAAATGCACAGTTACCATTATAAAGTACTGACACAAGAAGATATTTAGATCAAAGCTGTAAATATGCATTTGGGGAAACAGTTGACACTAAAAGGCCTTTCAACTCATGCTGTAAGAGCAAAACAAAAATTCAATGGCCAAAATTATAATTTAGAAATATTGCTCTCCAAAATTTGTGTCCCAATTTTGCAAGAAGTTATCGGGTACGTGAATACATATAGGAATTTAATGAACTAAATTAGTAGAATTATATACTTTATGCAAGAAGTCAAAAGATCACCATAGTCCCTTATAATTTTATAATCTCCTAAAGAAACATTTTATATTGGATGTTAATTTGTATGAGAAACTCTATGAAGTACGATTACCATTTAAGACAAAAGCTCAAATCTTCTATGTATTACCTCATGGAAAAGCAGATTCAAGCCTAACACAGTCTGTGAAGACCTGATAATGCAAATACTTTTTGGTCAGATAGTTATAATCCATTATTGCGGCTGGAGAGTATAAGGAGGCTGAAGAGGAAAGAGGACAAAAGCACGCACGAAATCAGTAGGATTTCACCAAGATATCAAGGAACAAACTGACTGAAAGCCACAAGGAAATCAGACAAACAAACAAACCCCCCATAAAATCACAATTTAATTAACACTGTTTACATCAGAGACCGTAAATTAAAGCGTTTAATGACCAAGACACCAAAATGCCGACCTTCTCGTTAATGAGTTCTTTGGAACTGAGGGTATCTAAAAGGAAGAGCTGAAAGAAATATCCTAAAAATATTTAGTAAGTAGACACAGAACAGAGTACTATCCAGCGTAGGAGAAAAAAAAAAAATCATTTGTCACCTTAGACAAAAAAAAAAGAAGGAAAAAAACCCCATGAGCAGTTTATGTATTACTCTCATTAACTACAACAGCATCCGGATCATAAACGGCTAATCCAATTTAAGATTAAAACACAAGCGGCATGTGCAACTCCGGAGGGACGAAGGCAGGGCAGGCACGCGGCGGCGAAAACGTTAAAAAATATCACAGAGATGGCCAACAATTTTTATGCCTCGGGGGAAAGGGTCCGCTTCGCCTCAAGCAACCATCCGTCCCTTCCGTCATTAAGAAATAAAAACGTGGTCACCTTCGTGAGGAGAAACCCGGCCCGGGCGGCGGCGGGCGGCTTCCCGCCTCCGCGGGGTGAGGGGGGCTGCCGTTCGGCAGCCCCCCTCACCCCGCGGAGGCGGGAAGCCGCCCGCCGCCGCTGTCGTCTCTCCCGCTTCTCCCAAGCCTCCCAGCCGCCCTCCGCTCCCACCTGAAAAGCGGCCGCCACCGGTCGCCTCCTCCGCCCCATGAGGTGAAGCAAAGCAGCCCGCCCCCGTCCCTCTTCGTCGCGGGGCTAGCGGGCATGCGTGGCCGCGGTGCAGTCTGGGAGCGACGCGGCTGAGGGGAGGGGAGGCGCGTCGCTCCTCCCCCCCCCCCCCCCCCCCCCCCCCCTCCGTGAGGGGAGCGGGGCTGCGTTGTGGAGGAGTTTGTTTTTTTTTTTTCTTTTAAGAAATAGATAAAAACGGGCTTTGCGTATTCACGACGGCATCGGGTAAAGCGCTGGAAGAGAAACCAACGGTAAGAGGCAAGTATTTTATCAGTAACGATGGGGCGTGACACCGGGCGACAGACCACACACCAGGAAGGGCTGAAGAGGCTTTAAATAACTATTTATTTACCACAAAACAGTAGAGTAGAAAGCGTCTGAGAAACTTTTAATCCAGTATTACTTAGCGTAAGCTTCTGAATAAAAGCACGTTTTTACAGTTAAAACTGCCTATCCCCACCCTAGTCACTTGAGCAGTTGAAGCTGCGCAAGCCCCTATAAAATTAAACCGTTCCAACAAGACATTCCTGGAGTTACAAGCGGCACTGTCAGCTCAGCCCTGACGTACGTATCATTTCACCCGTTCTTTTTGCCCATCCCACAACACGCAACCGCAGCGTTAACAAGACTTTGGGCGGCCGCTGCGGTGTCAGAACGGCAGCGCATCCCTCTGCCGTCAGCCTGCCTTCCCCTGGCACCTCACAGCCGCCTCGGACGCGCCGGGGACAGGGCAGCGGACACAGGGCTTCGCACGCTGTATCCGCGAAGCTTCACTTCCCAGCAGCTGCAAGCAGAGACTCAATATCCTGAATTACTCTAGAAGTTTTTTCCAAAGCTTCCAAGACGCACCCTTCACCCATTTCTTCTGGATGTCTCCCGTTTTCTGTTTTTCTGACAGCAATGCCAGATGGATCGGTTTTTGCAGCAGGTGTCCTTTCCCGAACATTGCTATTATCCAATAAAACTAGTGTTATTTTGTTAAGAAAAAAATAATAATAAATCAAACTCTTCCTCCTAAGGAGAAAAATACTTCTCCACATCCGTACTCACCATTCTGCATTGCAAAGTCTCACATTTCATAGCATGGTAATTACATAAAGCTAAAAAAGAAAAAAGTATATTACTTAAAATGTCTACATTTATAGAAAATGGCTCCAAGACTTCAGTTTATCCAAACGTTACTTTAAAAAGGGAGCTATCTGATGTCACACTGCACAGTTAACAGCATGCACATTTCATACTAATAAAATCGAACACTGTCTTAAAGACAATTATAGAGTGGCTTTAAGCACATGCAGCGCAGCACAGTTTTTTGAGCTGTCTGAACACAATGGAACAATTCTGAGCTAACTAATACAAACAGAAAGGTATTGTACTACAACAACAAGCCCAAAGGCAACTGCATCATCCCTCTTTCAGAAACAGATCAGTGGATGAGTGTTAACAAAACTAATGCAATACCCACTAAAGGGCTTTCTTTTTTGGTGAGTTTTTATTTCAGTTTTGCACTCTGCCGCTACTTTTGTTTCTGGTGCTGTGATGCAGGAGTTGGACAAGATAAAATGATAAATAAGAAAACAAATAATGGCTTAAAAAGGTAATTTTAAGAAGCGGTAAGACACTAAAAGAAGGTGAGAACAGGACAGAGAGACTCTGATGATTTAAAATGCAGATCAGAATATGCAGATGAACAGCAGAATATAAAAGTGAAAAATCTTTACAGCTTTCAAAAGGATACAGGTAAATCTCTGTATTTTTTCAAGCTCAGCATCAGCAGACCTGTCCAAGAAAATAAAGATTATTAACTGATGTAGTATCATAAAACTTCTCAAATGTATTTTCTACCTCAGATTTTAATTTTTAATAGCTTCCAGCAATACTGAAAATTAGATGAGCAAAATCCAAGTGAAAAAAATGTTTTATTTTTGTCTTTCATACCACTAGTCAATGCCTGCATGTCAATCACTTGTGTTTCCAAAAACCAGGGCTCTGCTCTAAGAATAGTCTCTTTGCTATATATAAATACAGATATAATTTTAATTTCATCAGCTACTGAATCTGCTGTAATTTGCATAACAAGTGCAAGTGTAATCGATTTCAATTAACACATTTTTAATGCTCTTATACGTTTGTATATGACGTCAGTAGACCTTTGGTCAGCTGCATAAATTGAAAAGGATAAATATATTAGCAAGAGATACAAGTGTTATTTAGCAGTTCAAAGTACTGTTTTGAACTGCTTGGTGTTCTGTTAAAAGACACCATTTGTAGTTTAGTTTCCCTTTTTCACCTTGCAAGATACTACCTCTGTAACATTAATCCTCCTTTGGCAAAGTCACCATAATTCTGATTTTTAGGTAAGGCAGGCAGAAGCGCAATGAAACAAACTTCACCTAGAACTCAACTTACCACTTTAAAACACTGAAAGAAGAATACGAAAACACACAAAATAAAGGGACTTAACATTTTCATTTTTTAACCCTTAGGAAATACAGTCTACAGAATTCACAGTTTATAGTCTTTTGGAGTTTTATTTTCAACATTATTTGTAGTCATTTATTTAGGATAAAGATTAATACCAATTTTCTTCAGTTACAGGGTGTGCCTTATGTTCAGGAATCTCCTTCCTTTCATTAAAACCTTTGCACCATTCTATTGTTGTTCTGATGTACCTATTTTAACAGGAAAATTCACAAAAAAGTAATTATTTGTATGAGAAATACACTACTAATTCAAGCAAGAAACTGAAGACATTAAGCAATACACCTGGATCTGAAAGAAAAAGCCATGATTCAAAACCTAGCTTTTTCTCTAGGTTTCCTTGCCATTTTTTGATTCTCACTTTTTGTCTAGAATCTCCTTCATATTTAAATCTATTCAGTTAATAGAAAATTATTACAAAGATCTATGATTTGTAATGAATAGTGCACAAATGCTAATTCTTGTTTGTGAATATCTGCTTGCTAAAATGCAGCACAGTAAGCTGATGATGATTCCCATAATGAGGCTGTAATTAGAGCAAGCAGATTAGAGACAGCAATCTGCAGGCAGAGGTCAATAGCTGTAATAAAGCAAAAACTGGATAAAGTGCTACCCAGTTCTATGTACCAGCTCTATAGAGGACAAAATTATTTTTTTTTCTTATCCACTGATGTAGGTGCCAAGTTGCAGCTCTAGTTATTTCTTTTTAAAAAGACATACTGTAACAATTATACTGGAATAACAGCACTGCAGTGGTCCTGAGCCATACACATCCCAAATCTTTGACAGATATAACCTGGGGCTTTTATCATTATGTGATTGGTTTGCGCCCCTCCCCCCCACTATATGGTCAGTAAATGCCATTTCTTCATATAAAAGGATTTGCACAGAATTCTTTTATATTTAACTTTAAATTGTTTAAATTACTTATACCTTTCATAGATTCCAGGGTGACTTATTTGTATCAGCTGCTGTACCCCATCAGGGGTAGTTAACTTACACCAGCCTACATCTTCATTTACCTTACAAGAAAAAATAATTACAAGAGTTAATTTTCTGCTGCAGTCTGAAGCAAAAAAAGGCAAGTACAATATGCCAATTTAAGAATTAAGCATCTATGAACATTCCATTTTGAACACTTAAAGGTTTGTGTTTTGCTAAGGACAGAATTTGATACGGTCTGCTACGATAAATGCAGGGGAGGAACAAACCCAACCAAAACACCTGGCAGGGCCCCAACGCTCGCTTTGTGCAATTCAAGAATAAATTATTTCTAGAAGTGTGTAGAAATGTTTCCAAACCTGTAGGATTTACAGTTCTTCCTCCTTTTATCATGAGTACACAGATTTGAGCTAGCTCACATCAGAAAGTTACACTGTATCTTCTGCACAGTGACTATCATCCTTACATTGTTTATAATAGAGATAACTTCAGACACTTTAAAGTCTTTTTTGTGTTTTGTCATCTTAGCGTAATAAGCAAAGGCACAGAAGCCAAGTCTCAGCAGTCAATCCTGAATCCCACACTCATGTAATTTTCGTTGTAGTGCCATTTTGCAAAAATCAACAACATCTTTTTACTTCTCTATTACGTAGATTTTAAAATGTATATGGAACACCACGTGCACAAGGTTACTTTTCCCAAGTAATTTTTCACTATCCATTTGCTCAATTATAGATAATCT
Source organism: Larus michahellis (assembly GCF_964199755.1). Taxonomy (NCBI): domain Eukaryota; kingdom Metazoa; phylum Chordata; class Aves; order Charadriiformes; family Laridae; genus Larus; species Larus michahellis. The sequence continues at coordinate 16,898,167 of NC_133930.1, forward strand.
GAAATAAAAAAACACCATGACTCTCTTCTTTGATCAATGTGAGTGACTTCTTAAATGGATAAAGCTTCATTTGCCTCTTTAGGCATCAGTTACGCACTGAAATATTTTTCCATCCCATTTCTGGTTAAAATACTGGCAATACATTAATGGTGGTGTTTGCAGATAGCTCCTGTTTTCACTTACAGTACTATACAAGCTCAAGCCACTGCAGTGAGTTATGAATGTCTCGACTTCAATTTATACTTTATAGGCATCAAACCTTCTGTTTAGTTTCCTCATTAGCTTCCTAGTAACACTTTTTCATGAAGAGTTATAAGAATAGTCATTCCTTTAACTCGTGAGTTACCTGGATCTTACTACAGGAAGAGCTGTAATCCCAGACCATATTCAAGGTCACCCCATCCCAAAAAGCAGCATGGACTTTATAATCCGAGTACACAACAAGTCTTCCTATGCTGGGAATAACCTTTTCATACAGCAAAACCGGCAACGTTTCTCGTCCATCAGTCTCAGGTACCTAGAACCAAACAAATGCATAAAAACCTTGAGGAAAGGTCACTTACATCATTACAGATGTTTGCACCTCTCCCAGATTTTCAATTAACTTGTTTTTCCAGACCACAACCAGCTCGCTTTAGCCTGCCGCTGCTTTCTGGTTCACAAATATACCTTTACACAGCATACACGTATGGTTTCCAAGTACATACCTTCTGATCTTTGAGGATACACTCACCATTAGTCCTTCCAGATTAGGTCCTATACCCTATACCCTGTAAAATCATCCTTACAACACTGAAAGATTTATAAATATTCAGCTACATACCATTTTCCAGCAGCAGAGGTAATAGTTATGAATTAATGATAGTTTAGTCTTGTAGCAGTACTGAAGTATTCTGAGGAGAAAACAAACAAACAAGCAATTAAGCATTTCGTACTTGCTGGGTCTTCTAAACAGTTGTGACCTTTGTTCTGTAAGTTTATAGACATCCTCAGTGCTAATATAAATTCCATTAATTTTTATACTTAGTGTCATAGTAAGTATTTTCTGTAATTTTATCTACTGCCTTTTCAAAGTCAGTTTATGTAACAAAGATAAAGTAGAGTAAAGTTACTTCGTTGCCTGAGTAATAATGGAGGATACAGAGTACGGATTTCCCGGTACATCAGGAGGTAGGCTCTTTACCGAATACATCTTTTCTTCTCTCTGCAGTAGAGAGCAGAAAGGAGATGAGTTAGTTACAGGTACTGTAGCACGAAAACAGTATTAAGAGCTTGCCAAGATATGAAGTTTCTGACCTCCCAGAAAGCAACTATAATCATATTTGAATTTTTCCCGGAAAACAGATAAATATGTCCTTAAAAAGTGAAAAAATGCAGTTGTATCCTTTAAGTCTACTTCTGTGGAAAGAAACAGTCACAGTTTCCACGCACTCAGTATGGACCAAAAAGTTCTCTTATCAGAGTGTATAGACTGTAGTTCATTACTGAGCAACTGCTTTTGACTACAAGTTAAAGACTAGGTTTGAAGGGTACAAAGTTGACCCCTAATTCTGCTTTAAAAATACAAGGCACTGCATAAACACTTGAGAGGATCTCTACTCTGGGGAAATTTAACAATAGACAGACACAGAGACGCAAAAACATTTCTCCAGCACTGAACAGCCGGTCTGCGGCAAAGCCACAACAGAACCTGCATCTTCTAGGTTCTGTCTCTCATAGAGTAAAAGAGAAAACACTTCCAAGTACATAAAGATTAAATTCTAATCGATATATTAAGAATTAAACTTATCTTCTAAATTAGTGAGAAATGGTTATTGTAGAATCTCACTGCAGTACATACTACAGCTTCTGAAATAAATGTTACGAGTAAGATTTTTCTTACTGTGTCTATAATTTACAAAAATACATTCTGAAACAGAATGAATAATCTCATCTTTTGTACGACTGATTGCTTGATTCAGTCATTATACTAATTACCAAGGTAGGGATTTCACTATAGACTGCATAGCCAAATGCCTTAAAAATAAAAAACCTGCTAACTTGAAGGAATTTGGAACGTATTTTAAATTAGTTTTGTACCTTTTTTGTTCCTTTTTGGATTGCATAATGTACAAAATAGTTTCCCAAAAATGCTCCCTCGGACTTGAAAAATGAGTCATCACCAGGATAAATTTCTGTGATGTTTGTTCTACCATGGATAAATCTAAGAGAAATAACAAGATTTTTAACAAGTATTTAAAATGTTGCATCACTAGACAAGCAAAACAGGTTAGTACACTTGAAGAAAGCACTAAGCAGAAACAAATTTTCAACCCAACTTTCACATGAAAAACTTCTTACTGTTTCACAAAGAGCAGCGTGCCAATTATTTCTTTTAACACAGAAGGTTAGTATTACCAGTCTCCTCATTTGCATGTGTGCATGGGGGGTGGGAGTTAAACAAGTTAAGGAAAGCTTATTTGTTTTGAGGTTAGCATCTCACAAGAGCTGCTCATTCCACTGACTGAAAAAATATAGTGATTCTGAAGAGAAAAATCCAGTTTTCTTAGTGGACCTGCCCTAAATAACATAGAGAACTGTCAGACCAAACAATTCCTGAACAACCCAAAGGTCTTCATTTCCGCTGCAGCTCTGTGTTTTTCACTAAGATCAATGGTCTTTTACTTGTGATCATATGATACCTTGGAGCCTAAAATCCATTTAATGACCCAATTCTGCAATTCTGTGGTTAGATGCCTGGTAATGGGACTTAGAAGACTAAGTATGGCTAATCACCATACTTCCAAAGAAATGAGGTATAGTACTGAAGAGCTGCTAAACATTTTGTTCAGGTGAGATAAAAATTTAGGAATTCAGGAATTATACTGAGAAAAATGAAAAACACTGGGCAGAGAGATTAAAGCTTCAAAGACCAGCTAATCTTTTATCAAAGACTTTTAGATGCTGATAGCAACTGTAGCATTTCCAAAGTTTGTATAACAGATTTGAAAGGCCAATTTAAAAAAAAAAAAATTCCTCTGCCCTTCCCCCCCCACCTTTTCAAAGCATATGGACAAGGTGATTTGCCAGCAAAACCTACAGTTTAGCTGCCTGCAACATGCAAATTATGTAGGTCACCAAGACAAACATTTCTAAAGCGTGAAATCTTCATCATCACAAGGAGCAATGTAATTTGCAAAGAAACCAAGCACCATAACTGTCAGTGAAGTCTGTGGGAGTTCCAGCTGTCCAGTAAACCTTTAAGAAATCAGATAATCAGATCACTTCTTTAGAAGCCTTAAACACGATTTCAGATTGTTTGTTTCAGACATACCCACTTTCAGACCTGGAAATATACTGTACTAGAAAAATCTGAAGTCTGATGAACGAACAGCAGAAATGAACAGACACTTATATGAAGACTGTGTACAAGGGACGAAGTAAGACATTTCATCTTAAAGCTTAACTCCCATACAAAAGAAGTTTTCCAAAGATGAAACACATGATCTCCTACATACCTATAAAAAACACCCTGGCACCATACAATTTTAATTAGCTGAGGGCATGAATAGTTTCCGGTATCTTGATTCTGAAATAAGTCACAGAAAGTCCACCTGTATAAAATACAATAAAAGCTTCAGTAAGTCTGAAGGTCAAGTTGGTTTTTGTTGTGTGCTGTACCAAGAACAGATGCATGCACGCCTATTTAAAGAGGCCACATATTTTCAGAGAACTGTGATACCTTAATTATCCACATTAGTTACCAAATTAATTTTCTCAAACCCGCAAAGGCTTTTTTGAATATTTTTAGTGGTGCTGACAGAGAACATAAGCCACTGGCCCACCTCAGAAGTATTATCTTCTCAAAAATGAAAACCAAAACCAACCAAAACCTGTGTTCTTTTTTCCGTATTCTCTTTTTCATTTACATATTTATACAGCGGTTTGGAAAATAAAGCTTATTTTTCTCTGGACTAATTACTATATATTCATTACAGTAGGATGCAGAATGTTGGTTTCACAAATTTCATGTTTCAAAAAGTTACTAAAAAGAAAGAATAAAATGGTAATTTTTTTATTTTTAATAGCTAGAATTCAGCTATTTTGGTAAGGGTTGAAATTCCAAATTGCAAAATTGTAAAACATATGTTGACAACTATGAAGTGAACAGCTTAAACTACCTGTGTAAATGTGGGGCTCTGCAGCTGAGTGGCAAAGCTGTAGGTAAACGAGAAACTGTTTCATGTGTTCCTGGGTCTATTAAAACATCAGCTTCTATAGATGTACGGTTGTTCTTCTCACATGTCTTCAATTCAGTCTTACCAGTATGTAAGTTATAGCACATCAGTGCCAACGACAAGGGGTACTTCCATTCTTCTGGGTAGGAGGCAACAGACCAACGCTGTGTAACCCACGCGTATTCAGAAGAACAGTTTGTATAAAACACGGGGACTCCATCTCTGTCTTTCTGGTCCCTTGGTTTGGTTGGTTCTCTATATTTACCTTCAGAATAACCACGTTCATTCTTCTCACTCTCTATTCTTGTTTGTTTTGATGACATTTCTGCAATAGAATTTTTACTTGATTTTCCATGCTGATCTCCAGCTTGATAGTTGCTGTTCTTTTGAGAGGAGCCTACGGATGCCGCAGATGACTGGCTGACTTTGCATAAGAACTCCACCGTAAATTCTTGCTGCAATTCTGACAGGTAAAGGTGAGCATAACCATCTACTGACGAGATCTTCACACTGCCATTGTCTATACATCTTGTCAGATCAGCTGTAGCAGGGTCAGGCCATCTAATTTCTAAGATATCACTGAAAAGAACCTAATAAAAGAAAAAGGAGAGCAGCAAGATAAAAATGACCCGCTTCCCAGAAACTACGAAGGAGGATTTATATTTATATGAGTTCAGTCCCTCTGCAAGGTGATGTATGGCAAGAAACTTTACTCTGTATTTATTTGCATACATGAACTTAACAGGAAGCAAAATATCTAACCTTCATATCTGCTTCCTCCTGTTCTAACAGAGTTCTGTCTAGCAATAATGTTTTAATTTAATATGCATTCATAAAGTAGTAAGGTACATGACCAGCTGACCAGGCACAGCTGCCCACAGACAGTAGATATCTGTTTCCAACTGCTTCTTAAGAAACACTGAAAAGAAAGCCCAGATTATCTTGATCATATCAGTCAGTTATCAGTAGACTTCATGGAAAGCCCATGTTAGAATTGTGTACATTAAAAATCCATGTGCTCTGAAATCTTCTCTTTATTTATAAAATTTAAGTAAGCCTGTAAAATGGCGTGTAACATGCATTTAAGTGCTCTCACCAAAACGGAATGTTTTGCAGCTAGGTGAGTGAGTAATCTTACTTAATCCCACAGCACCACAGATTAAATTACACAGCTATTGCTAAAGTGTAGATAAAATATATTTCTGAAGAAGAATTTAAAATATAATAAATATTTTAGACTTTTACAATACAACATTTGGAAAGTCTTATCTTATTGCCATGATATTCAAGTACCGATTACTGCTTTAATTAGCACTTTTGTTCAAAACAAACAAAAAACATTTTCACAGCATATGCCCTTCCACCACTACAAAAATGAAGCATATGATTCTAAAAAAATTACTCGAAACAAGCACTGCCTCTACCTCAAACCCCAGATTAAAGCTTTGCCCAAAGAGAATATATAGTTTATAAAACACACTAATCACCTTCTGAAACTAGAAATGTTCTGTCAAGATTGAGAATGCCTTTCTAGCCATCTGCAGAAGTTTTGCCCTAAAATGAGGTATTTTCCTTTGTATTGTCCTTATACCCAATCCTCACACAGAAAACATCCTTAGTCTGTTTTCAATTGAAGACTCCAGGTAAAGCACCAGATTCCAAATAAACACAGAAATGCAAACCCTCTCAAATAAGGTATGAAGAAAAAAAAAAACTTAGCAAAGGAGTATTCACACTACTCATTGTTTGTTTCATCAGTTTAATCAGCTTTGTCTCATTTGACTGATCTTTAATCACCTATGTTTCAGTCCTGATCATACTTTGGCCCAGCACTGGAAAAGCCTGGAGTCCAATAAAAAGGAAACATGGCAGCACTAGTGTGTTAGTAAGGTGGGAAAGTCTGCTGAAGGTATTTGGGGCACTGAAGATGAAAATTTACCATAAAGAATTGCAAAAGGACCCTAAAAAAAATAACCAAGTTGTTACCTGAAATAAAAGTTCTCCAAACCAAAAGTACTTTGGAGAGGAGATTGCTTTATTCGACATCGGGTGCTTGGGGGAAAACCCACAAATCTAGCACACTTTACTGGGGATGTTTATACACAAAATATTCTCATAATCCCACCTACCTAATACATAACTCCACCTAGGCTCACATATTCATCAGGATGACCGAATAGTCTTCTTGCACAGGTGTATCAAGTTTTGCTGCGTTGGTAAAACACTTCTGCGCACGCTTGAGTGTCTCGGTGGTCATTTGGGTAAGGAGACCCTTCCTCACACTATCCTTTTAAGGTAGTGAGTGATCTCAGGACAGTAAAAGTTTAGTGTAAGTTTGCCAGCTTCTTGAGGATGATAAGGATGTTCCTTGAAGAAGCCACTGCTCTGTCCTAATCAGTATAGGAGTACATACTTGACGCATAAAAGAACCTTGAAGTGATTAACTACTTCTTGTTATCCCATCCTTGGTGATTAGCTGCTTCTGCCTGACTCCTCATTATCACTAACAACGGTTCAGTGACTAACTATTTTCTTACACAGTAAGAAGTTTAGTAGGAAACAAACAACATTTTAGTTAGCATATGGTTATAAACAAAGCAGAGGCCTGTCTTTGGTAACAAACTGACCAGACAATAAGGCCACAGATAAAAATTCAGCAGAGATAAATGTAATGTGATATAAATGAGGAAAAGCAGTCCTAACTTTACATGTAAAAGGATAGGCTCTGAGCTGACTACCACCACCCAGGAATAAGATCTTGGTGTGACGACTGACAGTCCCATGAAAACATACTTTATGTTCAGCAGCAGCGTATCAAACGTTTGAAAATTCTAGGAAAGGAATAAGAACAAACAGAAGATGCTGCCACACCACTGAATACATTCATGGTTAACCTGCATTTTAAATACTATTTGCCGTTCTGAACAGGCCACACCACTGACAAGATCCCCCTTGTCAGGCTGTCTAGAGGTGCGGACAGAGTGGAGGGTCACCTACTAGCTCTGTGCTGCTGTACCTTGCAGTGAATGTCCAGTATCACTGTTAAGGACTGACTACTGTTAAGTATGTAGTGACACTGGCTGACAGTGTTTTCAGCAACTAGACATTAGCATGAAGTATCAGTCTAGAAGTTTTACAACTTACAACTTGCCAGATTTTATCAGTGGTTTTAAGACTCCCACCACAGTGCGCACACTCTTGGACGCATTCAGTGGGAACACCAGGGGCAATGCTGGTGAGGAGTGAAGCTCCTAGGAGGGTAAATGGGGGTCTCTGCATGGACCTTCAGTCTGACCTGGAGTAGCCATTCCCACAGAGCGACACTCTGCCCCAGTCCTCTCGCGGGCCCCTGTAACAGACTCACACAGGCACTTCAGTGGGGAAACAATGGGATTCTGAACCCCACAGCAACTCGGAAAACACTGTCCTATTTCACCGAGTCTTCCCTGAAAGGTTTCGAGTGCAGAAGTGACAATACGTAAACCAGCTCATTCTATCTCACGTACAAAATCCTACATTTTAGTCTCACTAAGAGAAAATTAACTCTGTTCAGCTACAAAGGATATGCATAAATAGAGGACTAAGTAACAGCTGAAACTGTAATTTAAAATGGCCGTACCCTAACCAAATTGATAAATGCATGAGTAAAATGTAGACTGTACATGTTCAAGGCCTGTACTTACACACATGCAGGCGAACTTATGAGTCCACTCTGTCAGACTCCTAGTGAAGTTTATTTTACAAAAGCACAACATGTGTAACTCTCACCTTTTTTCTTTCTGGAGGTATAACACGTGAAGGTAAGTAGGGGCGAGAACAAAACTTGTTCCGGAAATCTAGAGCTCGTAGAAGTTGTTCCTATTGAAGTACAAAGAAAAACAAAACAAAGCAACGCAACCCTGTTACGCCATGAGTTTTTCTATACAGTGATAAAATTTTAAGCGGATTTCATCCTCTTATTTTCTGTAGCAGAAACTAAGAACTCCCGTTTTACGGAGAGGAGCAAGTACCGCCCCTGCTGTGGCGCGGACGGAGGATTCCCGTGCGCTGCCGGGTCCCCCCGCAGCCGGCCGGTACGCGGCTCGGGGGGGTGGCGAGGGGTCCCTTCGTTCGCTCCCCGGTGGCGGCCAGGCACTCTGCACCAAGGCTGCTCCCCGCAGCCCCCACGGCAACACCGGCTTCCTCCCGGGGCCCGACATCGCCGACCCGCCGCGTACCCGGTAGGCGCTGACGGCGAAGGCGACCCGCTGTCGGCTGGTCTCCGCCGGCTGGAGGGGGTGGGCAGCGGCGGGCAGCGCCGCTCGGTGCAGGTACTCGCAGCCGCACGGAGAGAGCAGCAAGCGGGACCCTCCCGCGTAGCGCACCTCCACCGAGCCGTCCCCGAACAGCACCATCAGCCGCTCCGCCGCCATCGCCCCAGAGGCTGGGCAAGGCGGGAAGCCCCGGGCGGGGGCGGGCTCCCTTCCTCCCGCCCGCCCGTGCATTTGCTTGGTGGATTGACCGTTCCTTCCTGCCGGCAGCGAACAGGCCGAAATCGTGACCTGATTTAGAGACGCATTTGGAAAAGGAGATAGATGGAAACCGTGTTGTTCACCTTTTTGTTTTTTTTTGGAAATAAGGATGTCTTTTTTGCTGCTGCTCCAGAAATGAAAATTATCAGCACGAAGGACTAGGCTATAGAAAAAAAAAAGTATTTACCTGTAACTGTGCTTCTTTTAAGAACACGTCGTTCAGCAGCCACCCTGACACAAAGACAGGCCGCACGTTCTTTACCTCCCTGCTGGAGCACCTCTGGAAAACAAGGAGGCTTAGGAAACAGGACTGGGAAGGCAGATTGCCGACCTACAACATATCCCAAAAACAAATTACGGATAAATAATTCTCTGCGGCTGTATCTTCATGCATTCATAGGGCAGGGAAATCTAACAGACATTCATGTTTTTAGAACAGGGCTGCAGAAGCCATAGCTGAATAGATTAAAAGATTAATTTCCCAAAGGCCAATTAAAAAATTATGCCTACTTTTTTTCAGAAGATATATATATGCACTCTCTGGATCGACAGTTTACAGTTAAATGACAATTTATTATTAACTCCTGCTTAAAGTACTAAGCAGGTGCAGTTCAAGATCCTTTGCTGTACAGGCCACACCAGATTGAATGGTCTCATCCAGCTGTAAGGATCATTCCTTACCCGCGGAGGTACCTCGGATCAGTATGCCATCACAGGAGAAGTGCACTCGGCACAACTTTCCGTTCTCTACAGCTGTTTCCTCGGCAAAGTGGAGAGTAGATCAACATCCAGGCTGGTAGCTGCAGACACAGCCACGCATCACAACAAATCTGGTTCTATTTGCAGTACCCTTTTTAACGAGTGATGTTCTGCATAGTACTTGCCTGAAGCAAGTTTCAAAGTATATATCTGGATTATGAATCCTTTATTACTTTTTATTATTTATGGACAATGCATTGTATTTTGCTGGCAACTTCAGTGCCACGGTGGAGCCCTCAGCATAGGAACTGTGGGAGCAGGTCACATAGGCTGAAGCAGAGGTGGCAAGTGGGCAGTTCACAAACAGCACAGTACCTTCCCTGACTTTTAGCCAGAATGTCATTTTCTTTTCCTGTATCAACTGCCAGGATCCACAGGCATAAACTAGATGATTAGAGCTATAATTCAGTCGGAGTAAAGTTGCAAACTTGAGCTATTACTAATTGGATGAGTTCGGTATGGTAGGAAGGAAAGGCAGAATGCGGTAAGGAATTACTGTCCCAGAGAGAAGTAATGATAATTACAAACCAGACTGAGTGTCACTCAGTGCCATAATGTATTGTTCTATCTTAAAAAAAATAAAAAATCCCAGCTATGCATAATTTGTGATACCTGATGTAGTTGAGCCAGTCTTGTTTCTTTCTGTGCTGTTACAATTACACTTAAAACTAACATTCAAAAACCCATCGACCGTCTGATTTTCCTAAAAAAAAAAAAAAAAGAAAATAGGCCAGTAGCAAAAAAGGAAATATTACTGAGAAAACGTTGACCTCATTGCAGAATATGTAACTCCCATTCAAAAGCAATGCACATGGAAAGCAGCACCTCTTGCAGCCCAGTTTCAAGTTACTTTAAGCAAAGCAAAAGCAAAGCAAGATTTTCAAATACTAAACATTTTTGTTAATCACAACTGATTTGTCAAGAGTGGCAAATATTGTGCATACTTTTTCTGATGCGTGAAGCTTGGTCATGTGCTTGAATTCAAATGTGATGTGAAGGAATGTTTCTTTTCAGAACCAGCGCTAAAGAAGTTCCCTTCACTTTCTCCCCCACGGTTTGCTTTCCATGCTTCTGTGCCTTCACTGGCCTACCATTATGCCACAAAGAAAATACATTTTTTTTAAAGGGTTGTTTATCTGCAGGGTACCATCCAGAAACCTGTAGACGAGAAAGACTTTTACACGGCGCACTTGAAATTTGTAAATGCTAAAACCTGGGTGAAATAATCCTTAAACCTCTCAAGAATCCTCTTCATCATCCACAGAACTATGAGCAGTTAAAAGCGGGCAAACAAGCAGGAAATGGCAGTTATGACAGTGCGAAACCTGCTGCTTTCTTTTGCTCTCTCACATCTCATTCCAGCATCGCTAATTTGTGTTGGACTCCTCTGAGATTTAAGACAAGTAGGAAAGATTGCTAAGTGTTTAAGGCAGAGATTATCCTGTCTTCCATACTCAGGAGGACAGAGTTAAAACCATTTTTTCCTCACTGCAGTACAGGCTTAAAGCTCTTAAAAAGCTTCACACGCACAGAGACCACAAACTTCACTACTCCGAACAAAAGTTTCATTTTATGATTTTTTCAATGTTTCTGGTGGAGGATGAAGCTTATTTTGCTAACGTTGATCCGAATTGCTTCATATATACAATTCCTAGTTCCCAACATTTTTGTGCAGGATGACTTGGCATATTTCTTACCTACATGTAAGACACACTGTCTCCACAAGCTGACAGCATATACATCTCAAGTCTGACAGCTAATTTACAGAAAAAGAGACATACTACAAAAGATGCAGAAATGAAACATGTAAAGCAGCGTCCCTTGAAGGCACTATTACTTTACTGTAATGCACACATGAATGCTTGCTCCTTGGGACTTTAAGTTTTGAGTAAATATGTTTTCCACAAGACATCTGCCTGTAAAGTCAGCAGGATGTCAGACTTGTATTTGGATTAGAAGTTTTGTATGAAAAATATGCGTGTGTGAAAATAATATAATTTTTCACTTTTCTAGTTTCTGGATTTTAGTCTAGAGACTTTGAAATGGTAATATCGTTGTTATTACTGTATCACCCTTTGATAAATTTTATTTTTTCAATGACTATTAAGATGTAATACTTTCTGCAACTGTGTACTTTAAAGGAAAAAAAAGGAGTGTTTAGTGAAGGGTAGATAGGAGAAGGACCAAAAAAAATTTTTTTTTTAAAAGCAAAACCACAAGGTAGTAAAATTATACCAAAAAAACCAAAGCTATTTAAATTTTATTTTCCAAAACTCCAACCTAAATAAGTATGTTAAATAAACATCCAGAAAACAGTCAGTGCTCACTCTATTAGCAGATACACAAGTTATTTAACCAAACAAATAACAGTGAAATATTAACAGAATTATTTACATGCATATTTACAACATGTTCTTTACAGTAGCTAATGTCTGGGAAGTATTTCCATTTGTTTTTGGAAAGGGGTTCTACTCAGTCAACCAGTAACGGATAACAGGAAACAGTACAACTGAGTTTGGCAACAACAATGGAGTATCCCAGGAAAAGTAATGTGATTATATGGTGTCAAAAACGACCAGTTGGCTTCAAAATGCTAACATTTATGAAATACATGAATTTACTCCAACCACAAAATTAAATCAAACTATATAAAATTAGAAGAATGGAGGAAGTCACAAGAGTTGCTAGAAGGTTAGACATGTTAGATGTGTTAAAAAAAAAACAAAACGTTGAGCACTGCACATAGTCTTGAGAAGCAAGGGTTAAAACATAAATATATTCATCTAGTCTCGAAGAACACAACAAATTAAAGGATAGTTGTTGCTTTAAAAGTTGAAAATAAGCATATCTGATCCAAAGATCTTGAAAGCACACAACTACCAAAAAACTGCTTGCTTTTTCACATGTTGACAAATAACATGTTTATTCCAGAAAAAAAAAGAAGCATCTAGACCTCCCTCACCTATATGGGTTTTGGAATCGGAAGAAAAAGGAAATAAACAAAACACACCCCCCCCAAAAAAAAAAAAACAACCCAAAAAAACGCCAACGCCACCACCTTCACAAACCACTTTTTTTGACTGTGGTCTACAGAAAAAAAATATCTGTATTTGGATCCTACCGCCCTTAAAAAAAAAATAAATTAAATACCAGATATCTTGCATATAAGTAAAAGGATGAGTAAATCCCAATATATACTAAATCAAGCAAGCAAGCAATTAAATTTAGATCAAGTTATTCTTCCCCTTTCTCCCTCAAGGGAAATTTTATGGGACAGTTCCCCATTAAATTTTAATTCCCATTATGATAATTTCAAAGTCATTTTTATTGCAGCCAAAACACTGTTCATTTACCTGTACATAAAATAAACTATGATATATACACAACATTTTAAGTTACAGGGCATAAGTTTACAATTTTTGGCAGATTGTGTTAAACAAAATGGAAATTGTATAACTTTAGTACTTGGAGAAACTCAAGTTCCTTATTTTGGTACAAATGTTTTGTATCCCCCTGTATTCTAACCTTATCTGAACTGGCTTAATAAACTAACATTAATGTGTAACATCTCACTGTTCTCTCTTATGTTCTGATTCTAGACAGAATTTTTCATATGCTTCTTCAATTTCTGGATCCATCTCGTCATCAATGTCATCAAAATACCTTAAAAAAGAAAAAAAATCACCAAAGATGTTAAGTTTATGTACAGATTTCCAGCAACATTTATGTAGATGTCAAGAATAAAATAGAACTTTATAAATAGCAGTTAACTATGACATTTTCTTAAATGGGATGAAGGGGAAAAAAAACTAATGGGAAACAAATAAACAGAAACCTCAAAGCAGCATAGGTATGTACAAATAGCTACAGTGTTTGTCACCGCTTTAGATCATCTTATGCTGTCCACAGTTTAAAAGACATAAATAGTTCCTGAGATGACAGAAAATGCAATAATGCATTCCAAGCTTCCCAAAATTTAATAATGCATCTCTACTGATCTATTTGAAAAAAAAAATCCCATAATTAGCATCATATTAGCCTAATTTTTAGTTGGTCAACATCCTGCTTCAAATACTGCACCAACAGTCTTGGTTGCACACTAGTCAAAGAATATATTTATATATAAAACCTGCATTCCTATTTGTCGATATATGAAAGAAAGCAATCTTAATTCACCTCCCTATTGCATCTGCATTATATTACCTTCATCATATGGTAACCAGTCTTTCGGAAAAGATCTGTCTTATTTAAGTTACAGAAAAGACTGGATCCCATTAAGGATATTAAGTATTGCACAGAGTGGAGACTACCATAAAGCTTCAAAGTAAAGCTGGGAAGTGGCAGGCATGACTTCAGCTTTCTTTCTCCCCACAGTTATTGAGAAGTTACTTGAGTGTTCCTTGTTTTCTCCAGGTTCATCTGGAGCGTTCATCGCTGCAAACTAGGACAACAGAGTTGTAGCTTGAACATGATAGTGTATATAATTCTAAACAGCCTTAAAAAAAAAAAAGTCAGCAGCTACTGACTCAAAACGTGTGCATTAATTTCAGGGGCTTAGTTTATTGTCTTCTGTGCCTTAGTTCCAAATAAGGGAGTCAGAACCTCTCACCTGTACAGAGGCCATAAATGGTATGTTTCACATAAAAGCACACTAAGTGCCACAGAACCATGTATGGAAAGTACTTTTTCTTTAGCATTGCGCATTGAAGAAGCGGTCTACATGTTTATTTCATTTGTTCCTTCTTCCTTGTAGAAGTGTAGACTTGAGAAGGGACTCAACACAGGACCCTTCTCCCTGATGTCAGTCATGAGAAATAGCTGGCAGAGGATCAGCATACGTTTGTCTAAGCTTTTCTTAAGCCTTCAACAAAGAAGGTTCCACAGTCACCTTGCATGAAGGTTGACTCAGTCTTCCACATGTCACTCTTCGGATTTGCTATGTTTAACTGCTGTCTGTTTCCATCTTGCGTTTAATTTGTTCATCTAAGCATAGAGGTTCACATGGGTATTTTTTTCCCCCTCAGTATGAGCTTGTTGATTTCTGATTATATCTCTAATTTATCTTCCAAAATTCTTGCCACTCCCATCAGCTGGGTGCGATTTAAAAGCTTTCTAGTTTACTAACAATATTGATCCAGGCCAGCACTCTTTATCATACATAAGCACAACACTGAAAATGTTCTTAGATATCAAATCATGATCTGAACATTCTGCTTCAACCATGTGAGTACAAAGCTCAGAGCATTTATTTTAGATCATATTTCTTTTACTGTGTTCATGTTAAATTCTTATAAACCAGTGTAAGAAAGTCAGACTACATTCCCATCTATTGCTTCCCCCTTTGCCATTAGGTCGCTTTTCTTGTTCTTTAGGACTTCTGAATAGCCATTTAGTTGAGGCAATACTACGTATCCTGAGGAGGGAAACTTAACAACCTCCTTCCTTTGAAAGACTCTGAAGGTTGTGTCATCATGTCTAGCTGGGATGCGTATGCGCATCAGTTGAATGAATTCAGGTTGCCTCACTACCAGCACCTGAAGATCAGTGTTCCGTTTTGCTTGCAAATTCATTTTTTTTAAATGCAGAAGAGAGTATGTTTGTATATGTGCATAAATACCTGAAATTTAATTACCTTACTCAGGTGGGTAAGTATAAAATTTGTTTCTAACTTTTGTGATTACAAACCAACTTACACCCATTGCGGAGCTAAATAATAATTATATTATTTAGTTTCATTTTTGTCAAGATTGGATTCCTAAGTCTGCAGTAAAAACAACCACTGTTAAAAAAAAAACTATCACTGAAAAGCAAACATACGGATCTCCAGATCCAGGTAGATCTGTTCCATTTTCTTCATAATCTGGAAACAAATCCTCTCTTTCAAGCAGCTCTTGGTATTTTTCTTGGTAATCTGGCAAAGTGAAAATGAGACTGAGCAATATGTAACACTAATTCTCTAAATTAACATACATCTATATAGTTTCAAAATAGCCTATTTAATGAAATCATAAATGGCATGAAACATACTATAGAAAAAACTCCTGCTACAGTGTTTTCTCCGGACATCAGTCAACCTCTAAGAATGATACCTGTCTTCCCAGAGAACTGTAAAGGCAGTCACAGATAGATGTCTCTACCTCAAATGATGTCATGTCACATTGTGCTCACATTACAGAAAACAAAGAAACCAAGGAAGACACAAACCCTTTTGCTACCAACAACGGACAAACAAAAGATGACTTGAAGATTTCTGGCCTCTTGGAGAGACCAAGTGCTGAAGACCATGGCACAAATTCTGAACTATATGAACTCAAACACATATTCTCTATTTCAAACATTTACCTTCTTTTAATGCAGAATAAAGCAAGTGTTACACAAAGCTAGGAATTCAGACATAATTTTGTCTTTTAAGTTGCACAAGTTTCAGACGTTTGCAGAACATTTTATGTACTTCAACAGGACATAAACTGAATTACAACTTTCTGGAGAGGACTGAGAAGACAGATATAGTAAGCTTGTGATGTACCTGGATCTGCTGCAGTGAAAGGAACACCATCAGAAGTGTAAAACGTTGGCTCGTTCTAAGAATAAAGTTACACAGAAAGTTATACGTGTTCAGAGAGACAGCTGTTTGTAGTTTTCAGCAATGTGATTGTCTATTAACCAAATTAATTCACTAAATTAATGAACTGAAGTGTCTGTTTGTTCTTACCATAAAATAGTTTGGGTCATTTTCAGGGGTAGCTTCAGTATGTGGAGAACTTCCATGAACTCTACCCCAGTTGCTTGATCGCAGTTCTACTAGTTTAAGAAGCATATGTTTCACATCTCTGAAATAAAGAGAAGCACTACAAAGGTTAGAATGTTTTTTGCTAAGCAAGAAATGGGGCTCTTATCTTGCAAATACTAAATTCCTTCCCCCCCCGCCACCGCAAAGCTCTAAAAAGGACAAAATTTGGTCCAGTTTGCAGATAATTTTGGGATAATTTTTCCCCTGCAAGTCTAGATGCTTTATGTGTCAATTATGAGACATTCACCCTTTCCAATTCCTCTGTGGTAAAGTATGAAGCCTATACGAAACAGAAATTACTATAGTTTTTATCAAGATGACAAACCTGCAGAACAAGTTGAGAAACAAATCCTTTTCTGAGAAAAGGATAGTACTGGGAAAAACAGAGGGATGATCTCCAAATTTATCTCCAGATAATTTGTGCTCCTAACTTTAGCCTTCTTAATCCCACTAAAATTTTGCAGTCAACAGTGAGAAGTAATGTCTCCAATACTTTAGATACCACCACCCATTTAATCCCTAAAATAAGAGAAACTGCTTTCTTCTAAGCAAGGCCATGGAGAAAGGTTTCATTAAGAAATAAATAAATAAATAAAATCTTCAGTTGTTTTCTCTATTAAAATAAGTTTGTGCTTCTGTGTCTTTGAAGTCTTGGCCTGCACTATCAATTTTCTCTGGTTCCTGAAGCAAAATTTTCCTCATCTTCCCTGTGGGCAGCTCAGTTACAAACCACAGATGCTATGAGCTACCTGCTGGCCTCCCTCCATATGGCAAAAGATCAGATCACAGCATCTGAACCCTCTAGAGCTTTTTAGTAAGTTTGCAAGAAGCTGAGGATGAAGTACAGCAGAATCAGATAACCTCATGCACGCTGCTGATTGCAAATTAGAAAGCAGAATACATTAGCCAACCACTTGGTTTTTTCCAGACTGCAGTAAGACCCAGCCAAAAAAAATATGCTGTCCAGAAAAAAAACCCACCAAAAACCACACCACAAAGGATACTCCATTTTGCCGTTACATTTATAGTGATTTTTATATATTTAATACTGTTACATATTTAATCTTCTTTGTGCATATTTAATACTGTTACATATTTAATCTTGTTTGTGTATATTTAATACTGTTAAATTCAGATTTAAAAGTATAAACTATGAGATATTGCCACTATTGTCTCTTTATATAGATACTTGGACTTAGAATCTAAAGCACTTACGAAAGATTTCAAGATCTAAAAGGTTAAAAAAGTAAATCATTGGAGTGGAACATGCATCTCTGTTAAAAGATAAAACACAAAAATTAAAAAAAAACCCCCAACAACCAAAACCCAAAGGACCCCCAAGCCCTCTTAATTGAAAAATATATATTTTTTTTTTTTTTACATGGGAAGTCACCCAAATATCACCTTACTGTTCATAAAAAAAAAAGTTTTTAAGATAATGTTTTGTACATGTTCATTACTCTTGAGGATTTTTAAGATGTTTATATAAAAAACAAAACATTGCACATAAATTTATCTTCTCACCTGCTACAGTTTGCATCCAACACAACATTTTCAATTCTCTGTATCACTTCCTCCATATCATTCCTTCCTTTTTCTTTCCAGGCATCTTCTAAAACTGAGCCTGTCAACTGAAGACAAGGGACTAGTTGGTTTAATTTTTTTAAAGAAAATTACAAAACTTTAATAAGCTGTTAACAGAAGACATTCTGTAACAGTTCATAATGTTTAGATGCATAGTGTGACTACCTGAGGGCTGAAGCTCCCAATTGCCTACATCTGTTTGCTACGTAGATTCACAGACCTCGTAAATTGTTCACTGTAGACTACAGATAGTGTGGTAGCTCTATGTCCAATGTTTATGTTACCTAGAAGGTCACAGCTACTTCTCTACTTTCAGTCCTGAAATATGATTTTGAAACAACTATTCAGTGACATTTGTCAGATCTTACTTTATTTAAAAAAGGAGACCTTATTTTTGCAGATGATGCCACCAGCTTACCTGAGAATAACAAATACTTTAATAAACTTTAGAAACACTTCAGTCAACTTAGCTAGTATCAGACATGCCAAAGAATTTCATTTGGGTATATATAAGAGAAGCCAGGAATTATCTGACCCAGCCAGCCTGAATTTTAATACATAAAATCTGTGAGGCTGAAGCTGCTGCTGAGAGAACTTTAGCAGCGGACAGTCTGGAACTGCTGTGCATGAAAGCCTTTTATGTTAAGAATTGGTACCTTCATTGCTCAATAATTGCATAGTAGGAATTAAATCAGAAAAAATTAGTTTGCCACTATGATCACAGCTGATAGCAATTCCCGATCTACTCAGCATAAATATTACATGATCCAAAATGCTTGGAATGGCACCTCATGATACAAAGGAATAAAATGCAAAGATAAAAAGCAAGCATCTTAGCACTTGTTTGGTATTCTCAGTTTTCTACTGTGGTCCTACCTTGATCATAGATAATTAGATAGTAGCACCAAGAAGGTTTAATTAAAAATAAACATATAGCAAAGCAAACAATGAAATACGTCTCGCTATCACTATATTGAATGAAAAAGACAACAGGAGACACTTATTGCTTCAGTAGCGAAAGCAAGGTTTCCTGAGGTAACCCAATCTAGCTATAGACGTATTCCAACAAAAGCAGATACTATAAGACAACAGAAAACACTTGCATTAAAAAAAAAAACCAACAGAAACTCTGTTCTGTAACACCTTTCAGATTTAGCAACGTTTCATAAAATAATTTAGATCACTGTCTTTTATTTTAGAATGGATGCTGTGAAGCCAAATAAATATTCCAAGAATATCCATAAAAATAGTGAGACGACCTCCATCTTCTTTGGAGAACAATTATAAAAACCCGCACCAGCACTGGAAAACTTCCTGATTTGTGTACTGCCTTTTTGAAAGGTCCTTCAGCGGGCCTTGCCTCAGGGAAGCACCACCAATATAAGGAGTGACCGTAGGAGATAATGTGCTTGTTGAACCCAACCTCACACTTGCTATGAAGCAACCTGCTTAAACATCCAAACTTCAAATTAAGGGTTTAAATTGGAAGATGTAAAGCCTCTCTTCCCTATTCACCGTATCAAAAGAAGCTTCTAGAATTGGAAGTCAAGATAGAAGAGTCTGAAAAATAATGGAGTGGGAGGAAGGGGGAAGAATGAGGAAAACTAAGCCAACCAACCAACCAACCACAAAAGAACAGAAACAAAACTCCAGAAAAATATGGTTTAGCTTTTAATTTTCATTCCTAAAATAAACTGTGTTTTCTCAACTATGGGCATAACTATGGCTAGAAAAGATAAATTTCTCCCTGCACAGAAGCTAACGATTTTTTAAAGAAAAAGTAAAACTTAAGAGCAAAGAGGTTTGTTTTCATCATGAAAGAGAAGTATATGTATTTCTACACTAGTAATGATGCAGACAATATAGTTTGAAATAATGGATATCAAGAACCTTTTGCTGCAAAAAGTGGTAGACCGTAACTGCACAGTGTCCTTCAGAGCAGAAAACATACCCAAAATACCACAATTCATTCCAGTTGATTAGTTTTCTCCCATGCCAGAAGGAGAAAAAAGAAAAGTACAGCTTGCTCTGCTTATTATGTAATGCATAAGACCCTATAAACACTCCTCATTTGCAGTTTCTCCCACTGCTCCCACAGGTAGGAAGGTTAAAAAACTTGATTTTTTTTTTTTTCTTTACAACTACTGTCTCACCTTCAGCAGTTTCACTGCACATATCAAATTACTGTCCACAGGATTAGAGAAAAGCGCATTTAGTAATTCCCGAAGGCCTTCTTGAAGAATTTCTGCTCGCGTTACCTGTCCCTTTGTTCCTTTAATCTGCAAAATAAATATAAAAAAATAATTAAAAGACTTAAGTTTTAGAAATTAATTTAGTTGCGTTTTCTGTCTTAAATGCTGTATGATTTGGTTTGTGATGAACATAGTTGAGCTCTTTAGTTGGAAGAACATGACAAATACTGTAACTATTTTAGAACACAGACTTTGAGTAATATGCTTACAATTCTGACATATACATAACAATGCATGACAAGCATTTTGCTAATAAATCGCAAATAAAAGCTACTAAATGCCTGGCAAGTGGTCCACAAAATATAAAATTCCCAGAACCCCATGCTCTTTCCCATACTACATTATGTATTCTCTACAGTTGTAGTGGCTTACTTCTAGAAGGCATTCTTTAGGTAGTTAAAAAATTATAGAAAATGCTTTAAAAATAAATGGTACACTGCACAGAACTGGGTAACTCCTCCTCATCCAAACCCTTTGCAAATCTTCCTTTTTACTTCTCGCAAGCAGAAAGCAGATTTCAAGGCCCACTTACGAACAAAAATGGAAGAGTCAGAGTATTATTTTCTTTCCGTATGCCAGTGGAACATTTTTATAGTATCTGCTTAAGTCAAACCATTGAAATAGTCCAGTCAACAATAGATTTTTAAGTACACTACAACACTTAGTGAACTTACTGAACTCACAGGTATAAGAGTCAAAGAATTTTTATGTGTACATACACTTTTTCGTACATATCACAGATAGAAAAAAACCCTCTAAATACAAGATTTCATGCTTCATGCATAACCAAAGGACTCAACCCTCAGAAGAAAAATCTTTAAGGGTCTGCATTTTTGATTGCTCATTTTGAGGATTTCCACATCTTCCTCAAGGGCTTGATAGTAGCTCCTATTAGTGGCTGAATACTGAATTACATGGGTTATTGATGCTGATCTGCTTCTGCTAGGTTGTAACATTTCCTATGTTGGTTAAGTGTAGTCATCTGGGGGTTTTGCCAGTCAAAACAAAATACCAAAAGCTTCATTCCAAAGGTGGTTTATGGTTGATTCTTTTTATGAATTCTTACACTTTTTTTTTTTGATCTTTACATACTTCTTTTCTAATGATCTTGTCCTTCTTTCTTTATCTGTTTCTTAGACATACATTATAATGAAACTGTTCTAAAGTTCTTTTACTTTATTGCCCTCTCCCTTTAGAAAAATACCTCAAATTACATTCTATTTCAGTGTTTACCTAAACACCACAAAAAATTAATGAAGAACCACCTAACATGCAACATTCTTCTTACCTCTAGGTTAAGGTAAAGCTCAGCTAAGAACAGTACAAAGGCATGAAATTGTTTTCGAGTAGTCTCATCTCCTTTGGTGGCTTCATCTCTGTTTTCATACTCTGTTCGACACCTGTAAAAATAAAAACAAAATTGTATCATCTGTAGATATTCCAACATATATAACATGCTACTTATTTAACTGAACGCTAAGAACTTATGAACTGCCTTAAAACTATTAAATGCTGAATGTTGGGAAGTATGATTTGTGACAGAAATGAGAGGACTTCACAAAGACATAGTGGATTTTTGTCCTTTGAGATGAATACATATGATCACGATTATGTTTTCAAGCGCTGAAATACCCGGGACAGCAAAATGAAATGGAGCAAATCACAATGTGTAAAAATTAAGAGACAGTTACACAGTTTATATATTAGAATATGGGTATAGGAAGTTTCACACAGACAGCCAGATGTCCACGGAAATAAAGTAGATATACTCTGAAAGACATTATGCCCCTTTCACGGTACTGCCCACATTGTCTTAGATGTCTTTACACTTATTCAATAAATTCTTTATTTCACCATTTTAAGTGACAGTGATGCATAATTCATGACACCAAGCTGCGTGATGAAGTTGATATTCCAGAGGGAAGGGATGCCATCCAGAGGGACCTGGACAGGCTTGAGAAGTGGGCCCATACTAACCTCATGAAGTGCAAGATCCTGCACCTGGGTTGAGGCAGTCTCAAACATGGATACAGGCTAGGGATGAAGGGGTTGTGAGCAGCCCTGAGGAGAAAGACTTGGAGGTACTGGCGGATGAAAAGCTGGAAATAAGCCAGCAACGTGTGCTCACAGCCCAGAAAGCCAACCGCATCCTGGGATGCATCAAAAGAAGTGTGGCCAGCAGGTCGAGGGAGGTGATTCTGCCCCTCTACTCCACTCTTGTGAGACCCCACCTGGAGTACTGCGTCCAGCTCTGGGGCACCCAACATAAGAAGGACATAGATCTGTTAGGAGTGAGTCCAGAGGAGGGCCATGAAGATGATCAGAGGGTTGGAGCACCTCTGCTATGAGGACAGGCTGAGAGAGTTGGGGTTGTTCAGCCCGGAGAAGAGAAGGCTCCAGGGAGACATTACAGCAGCCTTCCAGTACCTGAAGGGGGCCTACAGGAGAGATGGGGAGAGGGACTCTTGATCAGGGAGTCTAGTGATAGGATGAGGGGTGAGAGTTTTAAATTGAAAGAGGGGAGATTTAGATTAGATATTACAAAGAAATTCTTTACGGTGAGGATGGTGAGACACTGGAAGAGGCTGCCCGGAGAAGCTGTGGATGCCCCATCCCTAGAGGTGTTGAAGGCTAGGCTGGATGGGGCTTGGAGCAACCTGGTCTAGTGGGAGGCGTCCCTGCCCATGGCAGGGGAGTTGGCACTAGAAGTTCTTTAAGGTCTGTTCCAGCCCAAAGCATTCTATGAGTCTTTGTAGTTATATCTAAATTATAGAATCATAAACAGAGGATAAAGATCACATGGCAGCAACATAGTTTTTCTAGTATTCAACAAAAATACACAAGTTCTCATAGACATTCAAAAACAGAATTAAAAAATAGTTGAGATAAGAGGAAGGTATTCTCAATCGTTATGTAATGGATTAAGAAACACCATTGAAACTGAAAAATCTAAGTTGCTGAAATAAAAATTTAAGGTAGAAACTTAAGCTGAGAAACAGAAGAGGAGCTCTCTGTGGTCATATTGTTAGGGTGTTTATCCTCCTCTGCCCCTACCCCATTCCATCCATATTAGCAATAGCAACTTTAAATTCATGGCCTCAGGGTACTAAAATGAATGTTATCTATTGGGTTGGCTTCAAAAACCAGGAACCAGGTAATCCAACATTAACAGCAATTTCCTTCATGTTCAAGTGAGAAACATAGTTAAAAAAACAGAAGGTGAAAATGATAATTTTGAAGGCAAAAAGGCTCATCTGCTTTGGGACAAGGTAAAAAAAAAAAACATATATATTTTTAGCTTCTCCATAAGGTACCATTCCTGATAAAAGATCATCAGAATGTGCTGCTGTTGGAAGTTTATTGTGCTTTTGCTCCTAAACAGAGGTGGACTAAGTGAAACTTAAAATAAGAAGCAAGCCCAAAGCTTAGAAATCCAGAAGTCCTTAAAGAGAAAAAGGCTATTTTCTAAAAAATTATGAAGTATTCAAGTGTACTACTCATTAACATACCATGCACTGAGATTTAAAAGGAAATATATCCATTTAAAAAATGTTGCATTTTTGTCCACTGTGAACACTAATCATTGTTAAACCTGTAAGCCCACAGAACTCTGTAATAACTGAAAATTGAAGAAATTTATCCTTCTGCATTTTACACAACTACTTCATAAAGTCAGTTAGCTGATCAATCAATAAACCTTATACAGAAACTCCAGGCAGAAAAGTAATTAAAGAAAAAACGACAATAAAATAAGTCCTGGCAAGACTCCAAGGACAAGGACAGTACATGTATGTTCATTTAGGATACTTTTAGAGTTGACTAGCTTTCAAATTTGCCCTGCAATTTGGGATCAGTCTAAGATACTCAGTTCAAAAGAGCCTACAGAACTCTGAATGGAGTCCTATTTTCATATTTTAAAATATTAAAATATTTAAAAATATATGTATTCACTATCCATTTGCTCACTTTAAACTTCTATTTTAAATATATACCTCTTTGCGCATGACATTAAGAGTTACATACAAAATAGGAAGACATGTAACCTGAGAAAGTAACAGGCTTAAAATGACATGCTGATACTGACCTTTGAAGTAACAACTGTCGGAAGTTCCCAGTTTGTGGACTAATGGTTAGGTGGTGAGATAGATAGTTACACAACCGTGCTCCTATGTAGGAAAAATTTGGGACAGATGTGGCCTTCCAAAACAAAAGTAGAAAAATAAATTATTCACAACACTCATGATTAGGCGATCAGGATGTATCTTTAAAAGCTTTTTTGAAAATTGTTTAACAACAGTTAATTAGACAACTGAAGAGCAGAAGATTAATAATTACTCTTTGTCATGTTAATTTTTATATCTCATGAACACTTTGCTATATGCATTTCAGCACTTAAAAGTTCGTTACACTGTGATTTTGTGGCTTTAAGAAAACAGCCTCCATTATGCTGTGTACCCTCAACTCTACTTAACCATTGTGACCTACAACCAAAGAGTGTCTGAAAGTCACTTACAAATTGTTTATTAAAAAAAAAAAAATCAAACTGTGGACTTTAAGACACTTTTTCAAGGACATGCACTCTCTTATGAAGCAGTAAGTACATTAAAATAAAATAAAAAAAGAGTCACCTTCATTCAGTCCAAGAGCTACTTATCCCAGAATCTATTTTTGGCAATAGTGAATGCCCAGGGAAGGAATACAAGAACATGGCAAGTAAAGATAAATACTTGTACATGCTCCAGCAATCTGCAGAATAGCAAACACCTGATTCAGAGGTTAAAACCACATCATTACAGTTAATAGCTCTTGATGGGTACTTTTTTCTAAAACAAGTCCTGTCACTGTTGAACATTTACACTTTTGTCATCTAAAACGAAGTGATAGCAATGGAATTTCACACGTAAGTTATACACTGAAAAATATTTTGCTTTAAACTTGATACTTCAGAATGTCAAGAGAAGGAAAAGAGTAACTGGGAATTGAGTAGCGTCTACATTAAACCTCTGAGAACTTAACGCAGAATATTCCCTTATTTTGCCAATTTATTACTGTTCACTTGTTTTGAACTCTCTTCTAACAACGCTTGAATTTGAGATTGTTTCTCAGATGCAGCTTCAGTGAAAAGAGGTTCTGGTATGAATAACTTCATCATCTCTGCCAAAAAGAAAACAGGGATACTAAGAATTCACTAAACTTCTCCAGTAGCTTTATCATTTTTCAACATTCCTTTTACATCTTGATCCTCCACCAGCACTATAGATGTCCTTGCACACTTCTGCTTCTAACATATTTGAAAAAAGCATCTTGCCATTAGGATGTCAATGTGTTATACCTAGTGACCTTCAACAGGCAGATAAAAATAGGCACTCAATATAACTGTACTATGTGCATGAAGTCGCTGGAAAAAACTAAAGTGTCTCTGGAAGACAGAACAAGTTTAAGTAATTACGGTAGTCAGATAGAATTTAGTTTCCAGTAAGAGACACGTGAAATAGCTAATGAGCTTTTTGGTGGTTTCATTAAATCAGTTGCTAGGACTAGAAGAGGTGCCCCCTTTTTTATAAGGCAAAACACATCACTTAAATTTCACTTCTCTTTCTTAACAAAAAAACCCCAACAAACCACCACACACACACACACAAATTCTTTAAACCTCATCTGTATTTTTTAAACATTACCATCCTAATTAGTTGGTCTGTATTTGTAGCTTGTAGTTGCATCACATACTCAAACAATTTAAGTTTTATGACCTGGCATAGCACACACAGACCAAAAAACCCCCACCTTACACGTTCTTAATAACCAATCATTACAATGCAATATCATCTTCCCTGAATTATTGTTGATGGTAATCTCAGTTTCTCTCTGACTCAAAAAAGTCACAACCTAAGTATGAAGGCTAATCTATCAATACATATCTTGAGAAGTTTCAGTTGCTGTAACAGGAACAATCCACTGTGTTAACTATACAACAGTCAAGATTGTTAGGCTATACAGTCAGAGCGTTCAACTTCTGGAGAACAACCAGCACTTCACTCTGTCCAGAGATATAAATGGATTAGGAAGAACAGGGGAAGGATAGAATTAATTCATACAGACAGGCTAAGATACCTGACACACAGATGAAAGGAAGACTGTACAGGACTTGGGTTTCCTTCATTTTAATCTTTTGCGTGCAGAAACCTAGCATTTGTAAATCAGCTCAGTTGGGTTAAATTAACATCACTGAAGAAGATGCTTATAAGTACACTTCAGCAACTTTAATTATTTTGTGATAAGCCAGGAAACACAAACACTTGAGCCTTTGCTCAAGACAGAAGAATAATAAGCATAGTTGACTTACACTCAAACACTATCCTATCCTGACAAACAACAAAACTAAAATTGGAGGATGCTTTTGGATACTAGTACAGCTTTTTTGCACTATCTTTTATTTTTCATGTAATTTCAGACTGATAACACTCAATGCTTCTTAGTTGAGGAAGGCACAACTAACCCTAACACTGAACTTGTTTCTAAGTAGGGGGAGAGAAGAAGAGGCAACATTAAAGACTTAACATTAAATGCAAGTCAATGTATTTAGCATATATGAAGTTTAAAATGGGATAAATTCCTCTTTTTTTCTTTCCAATAAAATTATATGGAATGCGTTAATCTTTTTTTAACTATCCTCCATGTGTTCAAATCAAGGATGGGAAAATGATGCTGCCAAATACAGCACAATTGTGTTTTAATTAATCTTAACGTGTAACTAAACTGTTCTGAGTTAAATGTGCATCAATTCCATATGATGATAAGAAACTTGAGCTCTAAAGTTCTGTACAATGACCAAACAGTCACGCAGCTTCTACATACCCCAGATTAAAATATTGTGCAAGTAGCTCACTTAAAAGACAAGTAAGAATTTGCATTCTTCAATGTAGAATTTGACAGCAACCAACCCAGGAAAGTGAAAGACACCTAATGCAATAAATAGCAAGGACAAGCGCGACTTCATTCTCTGCAGCAAGCCCAAAAGACAGTAACAGCAGCTCATTTGCTAAGCAACACATACTAAGCTGTTCTTTCCAATGGCTCCCCCAATTAGTACAGAGTTCAGCTCAAGGTCTCTGTCCTCATTTCCATGGCCATCAATGGGACCGGACCTAGTTACCATTAGACAAACTTTACTCTCCTCCAGTTATGCTGTTCTGAAATAGGTATATTCCAAATGAAGAAAAAAGCCTGTAAATAAAGGAGCATTTCCCAAAGGGTCATGTGTACAGTAGGTATAAATTTGATTAGGAATTAAACAGTAGGTATAAATTTGATAAGGAATTAAAATTATCTAAGTATTATGAAGAAATTTTTTTGCAGGATGGAATAAAAATGTATAACTCTGACATGGCTTAAGAGTTTCTTCAATACTATATAAATACAGCAATTCAAATATAACTCCCTTTAAATAAGCGCTGTAATTTCAGCTTTATTATGTGACCCAGGAGATCCAAATACACAACGAAGGAAACAGAGTAAATTGGGTGAATTTATCAACCATCCACTTGAGCTACCATTTCAATTTATTGAGCAAAATCTTTCCCTGTATGTTTCAGTCTAAAAAGAAAAAAAATCAAACTATTCAAATACTATGGAGATAACAATTACATAACAAATAACACTGGTGTGCAAGTCTTGGACATCAGGTAACAGAGGCATAATATCCATGTTATAAGACAGAATACACAAGCTACCTGCTGATAGATGAGTTCAACAAGTTCTTGTAAAGCTTCATCTGCAGTGACACAGCCATTCAGTGTTTCGGCAAACTGCTCTATTTCAGTTTCAAAACAACCAGGTTGCTCGGTGAGGTGATTTAGGAAGTCTTGTACATATTCTGCCAAAGTCAGATAGCCGTCATATCTATCTTCATAGGAAGAATCCTATAGCAGTGAAAGAATATACAAACTATTTAAAAGGAACCTAAAAGAATGTTATGATACTTACTACTATCTCCAGAAGTAACCATATAGCCCTTAGTCTTGAGTAGTCTCTACATACTTGACAGTGATCTTTAGTACAGAATACACTTCAACATTTTTATAGAGCATAAACCTCAATGTACCAGAAAGCTGCAATAGCCTCATCTTAAGAACTAGGTAACATGTTTTTATAGAGATTAGGGTCTTCCAGCAAAACACATCAAAACACAGATTAAAAAGAAAATCAAACAGCTTGCCAAATTGGGTGCAAGATAACTAACAAACTAGTAAATAAGGATATCTGTTAAGAATAAAACTACCAAACTGAAGCTCAACACCCATTCATGATGCACACACAAACTGTGCTGCAGACACAGCAATTGCAGAAGGTAAAATAATTGAAAATTTGGAACAAAGTATTTTGGGCTTACATAGAGTGTACAGTGCTCCAAAATACACAGAAGGGGACGACACTACAGAAATACAATAAATACAGTGTAGTGTTCCCATGTAGACAGTATAGTCAGGAAAACTGATCTTTTAAAGTCAGCAAATTTGCATCTCTTGGCAATGGATGAAAGCTTACAAGGCATGAAATGAAATTATTCAAGCAGCATTGCATTAATTTGCAGCTACTGATCTTAAAAACCAGGCAGTAAACACACCTGCTCCTAAAGAAAGGATAAGCTTGCACAACACCACTTTATTGATGTTTATGTTCCTGCTGATGGAACAGAAGGCTGCTAATTTTGTCCATTCAGAAAATGAATATAGCTAGTAGTATCTGAAGTCAATACTGTTCTAGACGATTATAATGCTAGTACAGAAGGGGAATAGCAAAGGGAAGCAGCATACTTTGTGATGTCACTTCTAGTAACACAGTACAAATAATTCACTTTGTCACACTGCACAGAACTGTGAAATGCATCTCATAGATTTTCGGAAGTGCAACCAGGAGCGTGAAGAGGGACAGCTAAAGAAATGACTTATAATTCACGGAATGGTTTGGGCTGAAAGGGACCTTAAAGATCACCTAGTTCAAACCACCCTGACATGGGCAGGGACACCTCCCACTAGACTAGGTTGCTCAAAGCCCCATCCAGCCTGGCCTTCAACACTTCCAGGGGAGCATCCACAACTTCTCTGGGCAACCTCTTCCAGTGTCTCACCATCCTCACCATAAAGAATTCTTCATAATATCTAATCTAAATCTCCCCTCTTTCAATTTAAAACTCTCACCCCTCATCCTATCACTAGACTCCCTGATCAAGAGTCCCTCTCCCCATCTCTCCTGTAGGCCCCCTTCAGGTACTGGAAGGCTGCTATAAGGTCTCCCTGGAGCCTTCTCTTCTCCAGGCTGAACAACCCCAACTCTCTCAGCCTGTCCTCATAGCAGAGGTGCTTCAGACCCCTGATCGTTTTTGGCTCTCCTCTGGACTCACTCCAACAGGTCCGCATCCTTCTTATGTTGGGTGCCCCAGAGCTGGACGCAGTACTCCAGGTGGGGTCTCACAAGAGTGGAGTAGAGGGGCAGAATCACCTCCCTTAACCTGCTGGCCACACTTCTTTTGATGCATCCCAGGATGTGGTTGGCTTTCTGGGTTGTGAGCGCACACTGTAGGCCCATATTCAGCTCTTCATCCAGCAACACACCCAAGGCCTTGACAGGGCTGCTCTCAATCCATTCTCCCTCCACCCTATATCCATCTTTGAGACTGCCTCGACCCAGGTGCAGGACCTTGCACTTGGCCTTGTTGAACTTCATGAAGTTCACACGGGCCCACCTCTCAAGCCTGTCCAGGTCCCTCTGGATGGCATCCCTTCCTTCTAGCGTGTTGACCGCACCACACAGCTTGGTGTTGTCGGCAAACTTGCTGACAGTGCATTCAATCCCCCTGTCCATGTCAACGACAAGGATGTTAAACGGCACTGGGACCAATACTGACCCCTGAGGAATACCACTTGTGACTGCTTGCCACTTGGACATGGAGCCATTGACTGCAACTCTTTTCAGTGTGACCATCCAGCCAATTTCTTATCCACCGAATGGTCAATCCAAAAAATCCATGTCACTCCAATTTAGAGACAAGGATGTCACATGGGACAGTGTCAGATGCTTTGCACAAGTCCAGGCCTATGATGTCAGTTGCTCTTCCTTTATCCACCAATATTGTAATGCCATTGTAGAAGGCCACCAAATTTGTCAGACATGATTTGCCTTTAGTGAAGCCATGTTGGCTGTCACCGATCACTTCCCTATTTTCCATGTGCCTTAGCATAGATCCATGATCCTGAAGTGAGGTGAGACTGACTGGTCTGTAGTTCTCCACGTCTTCCTTTTTTCACTTTTTAAAAATGGTGGTTTTGTTTCCCCTTTTCCATTCAGGGGAACAATTAGCGATTCAAGACATAAGGGTAACATACAGCATAACAGAATTCTCACTTGATCTACTATTTAGTAAGGAAAAGGTTTACAATATATCTACTGTAATGAAAAGTTGAGCTAAAAATGATAGAACACTTTGTTTCCTTAGTGGACATAAATACACTGATAAGGTTTTAATTACATTATCTTTTGCCCCATCACCTCCCTTAATGAAGGGATGTTGACTTTCTGTCCTCTAAATACCTGTCTCTCCTCTGTTGTTAAGCAATCCAGATCTGGGAAAGATTTTTACCTAGATATGAACTGTGGAGAAAGACAGATACAGGTTGCTGAAAATCAAGAACTGACATTAATTTAATGACCTATGAAGAACATGTGAGGAAAAAAGCAGATTTTCTAAATTTCTTTAAAGACTTATGTGATAAAGGTATACAACTTAAGCTAATGGGGGAACACATCAATATAACAAAAGAAAAACCGGAAAGATTTCCTATGATGTTTAATCAAGTAGAATATATACCCAAAGAATACTACTGAAGACAAACTTACTTAATGTTGCCCATCAGAAATAGGAAAAAAATACAGGTTTACAGGAATGGTGGCAAATTGTTACTATGCATATGGACAAAGCCTTCAACAACCTGATCCAAGTTGGTTTGGCTTTGAGTTGGGGACTGGAGCACAGGAACTTCAGAGGTCCAGTTCAACCTAAAGTATTCTACAATTAACAGCTTGGACCTTATAAAGCCAAAGAATAAAGACTAACAGGCCTGTGTGTAACTTGCTAAACATTCTATTTCTCTAAATGAAATCAACTTTTACTAGGCAATTTCAAATAGCCCAGTACAAGTTTTGTAGAATAAATTTAAACTATTTTGTTCCACAGAACTATGACATTATTGTGCAACAATTGCAGCTTAATCACATAACGCTGAACTAGCATCTCTCCTAACAACCTGTTTGAAAACTCTGCAGACAGGTTGCAGGGAATGCAATTGCTGTAGCTAGTGAAAAAAGCTGCTCTTTCTGACAGCCATCTCGTTGTTGTGAGATCCTCATTCAGCAGAGATGAAGGTATTTTCCACTTATGCTCACCTGATAAGAGTTCAATCTTGGAGGAGAATATCTTTGTTTTGGAAGGGGCCCCAATACCATTTGGTATACTGGTGTCCCTGTATTCATACTCCTCTTCCCATTTTGTAATTAAGAGGCTAAACACAGAGGCTGAACTCTGTACCACATTCATCTACCTGTAGTAAATATGCAACTCCAAAAGCAGTTTAGGTTTTAGTAACTATGCCAGGGAACAGAATAAATGGGAGAGAAAATTTAATAATTCAAAATTATAATAAAATTGTATCTTGGTGAATTAGTAACATGTGATACTCTACAAGCTAATTAAATTTAGCCCAATAACTTCTAGACATAAATCATTTGCATTTCTCATTGGCAGATTTTAAGATTTAACAGAGAGGACAGCACAATATACTGTATCAACTAAAGGAAAACAAAGCAAATCTCTTGATTATTTTTAAACAGCTGCTGGGTAACAGGAGGCTATAAGCTTGCACATTCATTACAAATTTATGATTCAAAGCCATGAAAGTCAACTAGAAATTCTCAAATGATTTCTCAGTCAAGCCAACACTGTCTAATCCTTCTCCTTTATGTTTGGTAGCTATAGGATGGGATCCTGGATTATTCACAACAAGAGTCACCAATTTGAAGATTATAGATATGTCTCTCTTCTACTAAGAGTCAGTTCATGAGTTTAAAGGCATAACAATGAAAAGGCTAAACTGGTACTGAAACTCCTCTGATTTACGTAAAAATAAAACACAGAAAGTTTATAGAAAAGATCTATGAGCCAAATCTGCTCTTGGGCTCTGCTTTTGTACATGTGCTCATTAACACTTTCCTATACCTGACAAATATTCACAATGTTTCCACTTGGGAACCTAGTCACTAATAATTTATTACTGATTTGATTTCTCTTCAGAATTCTTAGGAACAAGTTTTTTTCCCCTTCGGATTATATGCACTCAGCAAGTTTACAATAAAATTATTGCAAATCTAGGTACAAACATTGTTGCATATACAAAATAACCATCCAGACAATTCCTTATCCACCGAGTGGTCCATCCAAAAAAATCCACGTCTCTCCAAGTTAGAGACAAGGATGTCATGCGGGACAGTATCAAACGCTTTGCATCATTCCACATAAATGATGTCTGTTGCTCTCCCCTTATCTACCAATGTTGTAACCCCATCATAGAAGGCCACCAAATTTGTCTGGCATGACTTGCCCTTGGTGAAGCCATGTTGGCTGTTGCCAGTCACCTCCTGACCATCTCACCTATCAAAACTGATAGTTTTGAGTGTCAGAACTAACTGGAAATTACCTAATACAATAATGAAAAGTTATCTGGACACATAGAGTAATTAAAATAATATATGATCAAACAAGAAATTAACACTTTATTTCTAAAACAACAAATGCTTAATAGCAAATCCACTGTGTATTTTATAAGAGAAATGCAAGTTTTCAGATTTAAAAATTCCAAGGAACATTATAAATGAAAACTATAAAGTATTTAGGCAGAAAACCAGAAGTTTCTCAAAGCTTTGCTTTGATTAAAATTTTAAAACTCATGGTCAAAATCTGTGTAAGTGTGCTAAATTTCTTATTTCTATTGAAAGTGAGACCCGATTATGAAATTAATTCAGTCATTAAAGTAAAAAAAAAACCAAAACAACAAACTTTGTAATAGTGGAGGACAAAAGTCTGAAACACTGCTATTCTGTGTCTTGTATATTCTGATTAGATTAAGGTCCCTGCGATATACTTCCAAATAAGAGTTCTAAGTTTTGCTATCATTTTAAGAGATATTTTTATTAATAGATGAGTCACATTCATAGCATATTCCTACAACATAGCAACCCAGGAACACCCACATGCTCGTGTGTTTTTGCAAAACAGCTGAAAAGCAACATTGCTGGCCTCAAAACTTTGTAATTATAAGTATGCATTATGTATGCCATTCCAAATGTCATTTTTGGGGTCTTGAAACAGAAATCCTTTATTTATAGAAAACATGTAACATGTACTGGCACAAAGTAGTTATTTTTCCCCTAGATTCTCCGTTCACTCAAGCATGTTCATGTTGGCATTCTGTTAACAGTTGCATATTGGCTATGGGCTTGTATTATCCAGGATGGTAATTCTATTCAGTAAGCTGGCAAAGCTGGTAACATTAAGATAACATCAATTTTACTGGTGAGGAAAAAAATTCAAAACACTAAACCACCATATTCAGCACTGAAATCGAGTATTTTTCGTAAGTTACTAAAAACGTATTTGTTTCAGTATAATTGTTTTTTATCACTTGATTGTATTTGTAAAAGTAACAGTTCCCACCTGTTTTATATATAGTACCAGAGCTTGGCTGCTTGCATAACAAAAGGATATTCCAAGAATTCATATGGGTCTTCCCTGAAGTAGAATTACTAATGCAGTAACATGGAAGACAATGGAGTAGAAAATAAGAAGTAACAACTTTCATTACATGATGCATCTACAATACTGATCTGAGATCACCCTAGTCTGTCTGCAAATATATTTCTTATTAAGTATGTGGGTAGGTAACTGCTAGGAATGAGCCTAACCCTACATTTTTGCCCTTTGGTGATAGAATACCACTGAATGAATTAAAAGACACATGATGGTATACTAAGTTAAGCAGTCATGGCCAATCATACTCATTATTTGTAAATTTACGAAAGGTAAAGCCTGTGCTCAGAAAAGCTAAAGTTCAAGCTTTCTCACACACTTGCTTCAAAAACCTTTGAAATCTGCATAAAAGTGCAGAAAAGCCTTCACTTAAAATGCAGTGTAGCTGTAACTACAACAGAGGCAGTAGCCAAAAAGTCATCTTACTCTGATGTTGGGTGTAATCAATACTTGGTGTAACCAAATTCCTCATTGATTATCTGCAGCAAGCTTTAGCAAAACATCCCACGCTAAAGGCTCTCATGTACACCATAATATTCACACATTATCACATAATGTTCTGACTGTGACGGTGGAGGTTATCATCAGAATTTTTGGTATCTCTTCAGCAAATGCAGCATTCAAGTTATCTGATAAACAAGATCTCAAAAAACCATTATTAAATTGCATATAAGCGAAGTGGCATACCTTAAGAAGAGAAGATAAATACTCACCGTGAAGTTCTGATTGAAGTTCTGGTTGTATCCTGATGGATAAAACTCAGGTGCTTTAACAGACAGCTTTGACGTTACCACAGGAGGTTCAGCCATTTCTGGTCCAGAATCAGGAACTGAAACTTTGTCTTGTGATCCAGATGGAATTCCCGTCTGCTGCAGGTGTTCTGAAAAGGTTTTGTTAACTAGTATGTATTCACACAGAACACATCATTTTTTGGACTTCAAATATAATTTTACTATAAATATACTTTCAAATTTACTTCCAATATATTGTTTTTCTTAAATATAGATAAAGTTTTCACTTTAGCAAACTCTAGATGTCTTTCTGACAAAAAGTAAAAATAATGTTCACGTGAAGGTGATCAAAGAAAGGGGAGAGAAAAGAAATAGAGGAAAAAAAAAAAAGAGTTCTCTCCTCTCCCATGAAAACTTGTTTTCTAAACAAGCTAACCTGGGAAACTAGTAAATCTGCTTATGGCATGCTTGCTCGTCTTATGAGCTTTTCATAATTTCAGATACAAACACAAGACTCTAAACATGAATAAGTAGAAGACATCACTAATTATTAACAACACTAATTTTTAACATAATCCTCAAAGGCACTTAGCCATCATTCTTCTCGTATACTGTTTGCCCCAAAATCCAATGAAAGAGAGTTTTTAAAATGCCTATTTTCCACATTTTTCAAATGTAGATTAACTCCTAAATTTATTGAAAACAGAACCTAATACCTACCTGAAAAAGCTAACCAACAAACAATGCTTTGTGTTTATGTTGTGTTATTTTCTGCCCAACCTTTAGGCTGGAGTTCTTCAATAAATGGAAGGCTAAAACCATCTGTGGTCAGATTAACAGATGGATAAAGCGCACACACTGACAGGAGGGCACAAAAAGGGGGAAACGGACAGAGAGATGTTGCAAGCAACTGCAATACAACATCACACCTTTACCTGGGCACCGGTCCATAACCCAGAAACACGACCGCTCTTCTGAGGAAAGCTGCAAGTGTCCCTACGCGGCTCACCTCCGTGCAGGTGCACGGGGTGCGCCCAGCGCTGGCCCTCAGGCCGCGGTGACCTGTCTGCCCCTAGCTGCGGGGGTGGGAAAAAGAACGCGTCCCGGTGGCCCGTCCGGAAGAAGGTGGTGGGGAAGCCCCATGCCTCGAGCTTCGGTGGGACGGCAGGTGTGAGGCGGGAGCGAGGGGGTGGGTCGGAGCGACAACCGAAGCAGGAGCAGTAGCGGTGCGGGCAAACGGGCGGAGCGCGGCCGGCTTCAGGGGGCGGCTCCCCGACACCTCCGACACCGGGGGCCTCCGGAGGGGGCGGGGAGGGCGCCCATACCTGTGATTCCAGTGCCCAGCGGCGCCGTCTTCGGAGGCCGCAATGGTTCCTGCTGCGGGAAGAGGCCGCCCGTTTGGTGCTGCTGCTCCTCGGACGAGCCTGAACTATGGGAACCGCTGCTCCCGGGACGGGCCCCGCCGCTCCACTCCGGCGCGCCCATGCCGCTGAGGGGAGCGGCTCCTCCTCGGCCCTGGCCTCGGCCGGCACCCGGAGCTCGGTCGAAACTCTCCGACATGCTCAGGCCGGGGCGGCTCAAGCGCTCATGGGAGGTGGCCGGCGTGGGGACAGGCCGGAGGCCGGGCGCAGGGCGGTCCCGCCTCGCCGCGGCCCGAGCCCTTCACTTTCAGTTTCACCCCCGCGCGCAGCGCCGCGATGGTCGCGGCCGGGCGCGGCTCACAGCGCCCCCTCGCGGCTTGGACGCGCCCGTCGCCATAGCGACCGGGGAGCGCGGCCCAGGGGCGGCCTTGGCCACGCCGGGCCCGGCCGGCTGGGTTACCGCGGAGCGGGGAGGGGGGAGCTCTGGCGCGGCTTCGGAGCCGCGTTGGCAACCTCACGTATTCAGAACCGATGAGTCGGCGCGCACACACGGTGTGTGTGTGTCAGCAGCCGGCTGTGGGGGAGCAGGAGGTACGGCCTCCCCCAGAAACCGCGAAAGCTTGCAAACGGAATTTTAAAAAAAAGACAATACTCTTTGGCAATTGTTTCCCTACAAGAACAAACTGAGCGAGGTGACCATTAACGGGACCAAGGCTGCAGCTGCACTTGGCAGGAGACCCGCAGCTGCGGGTGCATCGCACCACGCTCTGCACAGACTGCTGTTCCGGCAAGAAAGGGGTGCCTGTGGAAGACCTGCAGGCTAAATTATAAACCTAAGCTAAAAAAGTTAAGCCTCCAATGTGACAACAGTATTGTACTGTTAGGGCTATTCAATATAAATGTAGAATAATGTACTTTCATTTATAATTTATCCATGATGTGATAACAAATGCTCTTCTGATTTCACCCTTAAAACCTTCCATGCCAACAGGAACTAACTGACGGAGACTGTCAGACTGTCCATGTAATGCATTTTCCTAGTATGATCGTACTAACTGCCAACAATGCAATTCACATGTCCATTCACAACTGAATTCACCTATTTTTGCTCAATTTCAGTCCAGAGCCTTGCTTTGCAAGCCCTCAATGACATCCCGCTTTCAGGACGAGGAAGGCGGCCGAGGTCTGGGGTGCCCAGCACACACCTCAGCCAGTCCTGCTGGGGACACATCTGTGTTTTGTCTGCCTGAGCAGCCCGGGCCGCCCTTGCCTCATCACCTGCTCCTGCCACAGCCAAAGTTAAAGGCTTGTGTGGTGCTGGGTCAAACTCTGTCCATCA
Source organism: Larus michahellis (assembly GCF_964199755.1). Taxonomy (NCBI): domain Eukaryota; kingdom Metazoa; phylum Chordata; class Aves; order Charadriiformes; family Laridae; genus Larus; species Larus michahellis. The sequence continues at coordinate 16,935,566 of NC_133930.1, forward strand.
CTCACAAGGGGATGAAAAACATGCAAGTATGTAGGAAACATTATAAAAAAATTGGAATAGCACTGTCTTGTATTTAGAAAAAAATCCAATTGTATTGTAAAATGCTGCCTTTAGAAGTTATATTCTTATTTGGTTTATTATTGCATTTTACCATTTTTAGTTACTAATTGGGAAGCATAAAATATTTGTTTCTTCCCCATGAATTGGACTGATTTTTGGTGAGAGACAAAGTTGGCCAGACAGTAAATATGACACAGTTAAAATTAATTAGGCTCATGGGAAAAGTGTTCCTAGGCAACCCTTCCTGAAAGTGAAGGCTGGTAAACTAACAAATCTATACTCTGCCACTGAAATGAGAGCAAATGTAGGAGACTTTGATGTGTCTTCAAAAAGACTTCCCTTGTGTACACAATTACTAAAACTAGATTTAAGCAGTACTACCAATCCTTTAAAGATCACAAATTAGCTACTAAAATAACTATATTAAAAATATTCAGTGTTCTTGTGTTATTTCAGCTCCAGTTTTAAAGCCTATAGTGTGACCTCTGATAACATCTGTAGACTTTATCTTACCAGGAAGAGAATGAAAAGCTTACATTAATGTCAAAAAGGCAGTTGAGATTCTCTATCACTGATCCCAGGACCTGGAGGCTTTAAAAAAATCATTGTTATATACTGGCATCACTTTTTAATATGCCAGTCTTTCAAGAGAGCAAAACTTACTCTTTAAGGTATACGCCTATGAGGAGTTAAACACCTCAGGTTACCATTATTGAAGAGACAACTTTTCACCTTTGGTGATAAATGTGAATTCTTTTCATTTAGCAGATGTTCTATATTATCTCAACGTAATGAATGTTTGTCAACTACTTACTGTTTAGAGAGGAATGTGATCCCAGATCTATTTTTTTGTTACAGGTGCACTACTGAAGTTTGCATGAGAGCAGTTGTGTTTGGTTGGGAACCCAATTTCTCCACCCCAGTGCAGACACCTAAAACTAACAAAAAACAAACAAAAAAAGAATCTTTCAGGCAGCTAAATCCAAAATTACAATCCCCAAATACTACCTACAACGCCTTTAGACAATGTCTAAAAATCTGCTTAGAATGTTCTAACATGAGTAGCTGAAGTCCTGTCAATTACTTCAATCCTCTGCGACCAAACAGCAGAAAATCTGAGCTAGCTAAGCTAGCAAGATATATCCTAAGCACCCAATGCCTGGATTAAAACTTTCGCCAAATGCAGTTATAACCACTTATAAATAACCACTAGAGGAGTTACCTGCTTTGACCTAAGCATGTTACCTAATAGTATAAAACTTAATTCAAAAGCAATACTGCACACACCTGCAGTGCCTGGTGCTGAGAAACCAGACTGCAACTTTGTCAACTATTCAGAACACAAGAACTTTTTTTTTTTTTAATGCAGACAAAGTATTTCTAATTAGAAAAACCAAGAGGGCTGGTTCTAGCTTTTAACACTGAATGTATTATTAATAATTGGATTTACATTGATCATTATCATACTTATGAGGCATGTTGTTGCACTAGTCACTGAGACCAAAATATAAAGCACATAGCTCTAAGTCTAAACAGAACGTTTCTGACAAATTTATTTAAAAGCACGGTAGTCTGATGAATATCTAGTAGTAGGGTATCCTATTAATTACTCTCAGAGACTGATGTTTTCAGTGCCTGACTTCTAGTCGTGATTCATTAGTTGTGAGACTGGAAGGTCTGTGACACCACCAGCAAGGTGTATTTTGCATGAAGAGTTACAGAAGTAAACAAATAAAAAAACCTAACTCATAAGTAGAAACTACAGATCACGTGAAATAAGACAATATAGACAGGCAGACCAGCAAACCGCCTGCTTAACAGCATGTTCTCTTTATCGATTCATACATTGTTCATACAGTTGCCAGTTCCTCTTTTTCTGTAATCCTCCCGTACTATATCTACCACTCCACGGCCAACACGTACACCAGATCACTGCTTTATTACACATTTCAAGTAACAACGACAGGAACAAAGAGGATACCACCTATACGCCGTGGCGCTTGCCTATGGGAAAACAACCACGTTTCGGGAAGTCCCTTCGCCAGTCGCCCGCTTCGACCTTCGCCTCCTCGCCCCGCTCACCGCCGCCCCGCCACGGCCGAGCGACGAAGGCGCCGGCTGCTGCCGCCAGCCGCCCAACACCCGGCAACTCCCTCAGCGGCTGCGGCGGCTTCAGCCCCGCCGCCGGTACCTCAGTTTCCCTCGGCAAAGCCCACAGCTGCCGCCCCGGGGCAGAGCGCAGGCCCGGCGATTAAGGCGCCCCGGTGGCGGGGGGGAGCCGCGGGACCGCCCCTCAGCCGCGCGCTGCCGCCTGAGGTGCGGGCAGGGGTGCGAGCTGCTGGCGGCACGCAGGTGGCACGTAACGGCCCGCCGCTGCTGCTCCTACCTCCTCGTTCCCCGCACTCCTTCCGGGTTGGCCGGCAGGGACACCGCCTCCCCCGACACCGCCTTCCTCGGCACCACCGCCCCCGGCACCGCCTCCCCCGGGACCTCCCCCGGGGCTGCCGGGCCGCCTCTCCCGCCTCGCCCCAAGGTCGGTCAGTGCCGCGGCGGGGCCGGCGCCGGCGGCACGGCTGGTGGGTGCGGGGGTCCCCGGTCTGCTGGGCTGGGCCGGGCCGGGCGGGGGTAGGCGAGGGGAAGGGAGGCGAGGCGAAGGAAGGGGAGGGGCGGTGGCGCCCCCTCCGCTTTCTCCCGGGGCGGGCGGGGGGCGGCCGTTGCTGAGGAGAAGGGTGCGGTGTCCCGCTCTGGGAGCGGCGGGAAAGAGCGGCGGGAAGGGCGGGCGGGAGGAAGGAAGAAAGGAAGGACGTGTGGAGAAGGCGAGTAGCGCGGGAAGGGGCTCCCCGGCGGGAAGCGGGGAGGTGGCGGCTGCGGGCCTCGTTACACTTCCCCCCCCATACCCCGGGCGGGCGTGATGGCCGCCGGCCGTTGTGGCGGCTGAGGGCCCGGGCGGACGGAGGGCGAGCCGCCCGCCCAAGGTCAGTCAGTGGCCGTGGGCTATAAATAGCGGCGGGAGCGGAGCGGGACCGCTGCCGTGTGGGCCGGGCCGGCGGGGAGCGGTGGGCCGCCGCCGTGAGCGGCCAGGGGGCGTAACGGGACGGGGCGTCAGTGCTTGGCAGGATTTCGGGCGAAGAGCCTTTCCCTCCGCCGGCAGCCACCTGCCAACGACGACGGCCCGGCTGCCCTGCCCGGTCCGCGGCCCTCCCGCTCCCAGTGCCCGTGAGCCGCTGTCCCACTCGGGATGACTCCCTCGGGAGCTGGGGCTGGGGATTGGGTTGCTTGTCTGGTTCCTCGGCGCGCAGGAGACTCCCGTGTTGGAGTTGCTTGTTTAGAGCAATGGTGTAAAAACAAGGTGGCCTTGAGTCGTAGAAATACGATCTCTAGGTCAAGTTGTAATGTCAGGTTTGTCACTTTGATTTGATAGCTGCCTTCGCTTGGAAAAAAGTTGATTTTGTTTTCCAGCTATAAAGAAAACGTGGGTAGAAATTATCACCTCATGACTTTTGGCAGTCGACTGGCCTTAAGCTGCCGAGTTTACATACCTTTTGTCTAGTATCATTAATACTTCTTCTTTTGTTTTTACATGTGCAGCAGGGATTCCATACGTGGCAAGGAGTCTGCTGTGAGGTCTGGGCAAAATGGCGAGCCTTCTGCGCATTGCTGTTAGTGGGTGCTCAACTCCTGTTTTTGGCAATGTGTTACCACCTAAGGTGCATTCCGCAAAGATGCCGTGTTTGCGAATGTTTAGAACCCACCAAATGCTCAACTCTCAAGCAGCTGCAAAGCCAGGTAAACAGATTAAACTATTGTAAATAATGGTTTATTTTAAAACATGAAGATAGCTGGAATTTTCTTTTCAGATATGCATTAGTACAGAAATGAATTAAAAGAACACTCTTAAATCATATCAGCAGCACACTTGAGTCAGTTGCAGTACAATTTTACACTGGTTTTAAAGGGTTTATGCAGAAGATATTTGTGTTTATTATGAATACTTTGGATCCAAATAATTTTTATGGGTAGAGGATTAGAGCTCCTGCTGATACTTACCTTGCTTGAAGGAAGTATTTTAACAAATGCTTTTTGTAGTTAAATGTCTGAGTTTCCCATGAGTTTTGGTAGTGCAACTTTTTGTGTGCGTGCAGGGGAAAATACAGCCCTCACAAAGAGAGTATCTGCAAGCATGACTGTATGTGGATGTAATTATCCCATCTTAAAAATCTTTTAACTTTGTTCAGGAAACTCTTACATTGTACCACCTTGAAAAACTTTTGATCTGCATCTTCATGTGTAGGTTTTGTTGGTATATTTGCACTAATTAAATTCTAGTGCAGATAGTGGGCAGGTTCAGGTATTTTCAGGAAAAAAAATGAGGGGGGATGGGGGCATCCTTGGTTCCAGTTTATGATGTGAACTTGGTGTATGAAAATCAGAACTGACATTTTTTTGCTCTCTCCTATCTTGTGCATAGCCTGACAGCTAGAAGACTGGAGAATATATAAAACTGGTTTAATGATATTTTTACCCGTTATCCTGCAGTGGGTCATGTCTCCCTGAAGGAATTTGGAGACCCTGCTTCAGTGCAGATCTAGGGTCTTCTCAGTCTGCGACAGATTAATGTTGAGAGTTAGACTGTTTGTACACGTGATGTTCTGTTCTTCCAAACATACGCAGTAGGTAACTGCATTAGATATTTTTGAGTATTAGAAAAGTAGTGGTGTTTGTGAACAGAAGCATCTGGTTGTGAAAAGAGAGGACATAAGATTACACTGTATAATTTTGGGAAGCCTTTGTTGCATGGAATTTCTGGCAATGCTAACAGTGGCTGGAGCATTTTGGGGTCCATTCAAACTGGTGATCCAATGTTTTGGAGCTTCTGAAGAAATGTGATGAGAGGAAGAGTTTCTTCACTCTGAGGGCTCCTGGGAGTCTGTACCGCATGGCTTTTTACCACAGTTGCACAGTGAAATCTGAATTTCTTTGCTCTGACTGACAGCCTAGGGATCTGAGGTTTGTCAGAACCGATCAGGTAATAGTTTCGCCATCTTATGAATTTGTGCTGCTCCAATTTTATTTTTTTTTTCATATTAAGTACCTGAATGAAAGAGACATCTGTCTGTCTTGGTATGGCAAGTTGTGCCTTGGTTGGGAGTGTTAACCTGGGACGTAGAAAACCAGGTTCAAAGTTCTTTCTCAAATGTCCCAGGTAAGTGCCCTTGTTGTTGTTTGAGTATGGAAACAATCTTTTTATTTGACTTTGACCACAAATTTGATCATGAAACTGAAAGATCTCTTAAGTTTTACTGAAATCAGTATGCTCGTCTATTTGTGTGTGTGCGTTTTATTGTTTATGAATTGCTTTTCAGAAATTTTTCCACAAGGACAGAGAATTCTGATTAGTGTCATGTGTTTAAGCATTCAGTGCTGTCCCTTCAGACCTGTCATGTGTAAGCTTGTATTTAAGAGTGAGTAGTATTCATGCAATGCAGTTATTTAACACTGAGAATTATAAGTTTGATAAGCCTTTTGGTTGATAATTAAGCTGTCCTTATAGTTCATTTTGGTAACAAGAGATTTTTCATTCAGGAGAGGACAAATCAAGGATAAAACAGCCATTGAATGACAAATTAGTAGTGGTACTGTTGCTTAGTATACTTTTTAAGTGCTCTTAAATTGAAATTTAACAGCATATAAAGTGACTACATTTTATTCTTACTTTTAGAAATTTTCTTTGGTTATAGTGACACTTGGTAAAGTCACTGTAATACTTACTAAGTTTTCTGAAAAGGCTAGTCTCACAGTAGTTCTTCTTAAGCCTGTAGTTTTTACTTCTGTTCTTTCTGATTAGCTTTCATTTAGTCCAGGATATTTTATGTACGAGAATAACAGCTGCCTGAGGAGTGAAGACATTGTCAATTGAAAAGTAAACTTGGAGGATGGATACTTTTCTTATTGCTGTTTATTTTGGTGCTACTTTATTTGTTTCTTGGAAACATAGGAATTTTCATATAGGAGCAAACAAGGGTTCCTGTAACCGCTCTGAGATAGTCACTAGCAGCAGGTGCTTCAGAAACAGGTGAAAAACGTTCCCAAACCCTGGGAAAGGCACTTACAGGGTATCCGACCAACGTTTCCAATACACTTCCAGATTGATTTGTCCTACAGCTCTGACTTTTACCTGTCTCTATCTGGGGATTTTTAATGCCCTTTTTACTTTGATGCTTCTTTCATAAGATTTTATGTTTGTTTTCTAAATCTTTTAGACCTTTTAAACCTATAGCAGTTTATGGTCAATTAATTCCCTAGATAAATGGTACATTGTTTATAAACCATACATATTCTCATTTAATTTCCTTGGGTTTTTTGTATCTCCTTGCATGTGTAAGAAGGAGGATCAGGTGTTTAATCTTCTGTACCATTCTTTTTTTTTTTTTTTTTCGTTTCTTTTTGCCAACATCATATTGCTGTTCTTCGGAATATGTCCTCATCTTCAGAACAGGTGAGATGGTTTGTTTAAAGCTGATATTAGAGCTACATAGAAATTAGGCAGGTTACATACCCTGTTTTCCCATCCCAGAACATGTCTCATACAGTTAAAACTTCTCTTTTCTCTAAGTCAGTCTCTAATGTTTGTTGATACTATTTTGCTACAGCCTACTTCCTGATATCAGGTTAAGGAGATAAAAACCTGTATTTTTCTCTATTTCTCTACATACAATGTTCTGAGTTTTCTTGATAGTTTTAATTTAGGATCTTCTTTAAACATTCAGCTTGTAGATGGAAGTTAAATGGAGAAAATCACTTTTGTCGTTATTTTTAATTGTTTGATTTCTGAAGCTTGGAGGCTTATAAAGGCAACTTGGAAGCTTCACACTGTCATGCCATTTTAAACCCATGGCAAGGATCGCGGATGTGCTTTCTCAAAAATAAAACCTAAATCACGATCCTAAGTTTATAATTCTAGATTTCAACCTTTCAAAGCTATTAACTTCAATGAAGTTGCTGAGTTCAACAAACCAAGTCTGTGTTCATAATACAGCTTCCTTCAAATATAGTAGTTATCATACCCTATCCTGAAGTTTTAACATAGATCTTTGCTTTGCAGCTGTAAACATCTGCTCTGTTTTGGTGCTGAATGATGGGATAGCTCACATCAGGGTAGTCTGCTTGAAAAATGTGCTGTACCTGCTCTAGCTAAAGGCTGGCAAACCGACATCTTCGGTTCTGTCTTCATTTGCCTCTGTATTCACTGGTTGCTAGAAATATCGTAGTGGGACAGAGGAGAAAAGGAGGTGGGAAGCAAGTGAGACTTGTTGAATGTCCTCAAGCATTGGAGAAGGGCATAGTCCTCACTATTGGTCTCTGATCATTCTGCTTACTAAATGGGGTGCCAATACTTTCTATCTGAAAAAGTTTTACGTGTTTTTATTGCATGCAAAATGTAGCAATGTGGAAGAAAGAAATGAGGAAATATGTTTGGTGTGTAGTGACTATATATTCCTGTCCCATCCCTCCTAGCCGTTTACTCTTCTACTGTGGTACCCCACACAAAAGCCAATCAACAAAAAGAAATTGGAAGCATCAATTGTCATTTCAGCCTTAGGAGCAAAAAAAAAAAGTTAATTTCTTGCTTGAGGACTATATAATATATAAGCTTTAGTCAAGTGTTTGTGTGCCTTTAAATTTGCGCTCACTCTTCTGTTCCCTGCGTGCTGTAGTTATTCCCTTCTTCCTCTGCATTTGTGTGCTGCAAAAACTTCCAAAAGGAGAAAGGGAAGGCAGCACTCGGTTCTTATTTTCTCAGTACTTAAGAATTTTTTTGCCTTGTATCCTACAGCCACTTCCTTTCTGAAATCGTGATTGGTCTCTGTTATTTTAGCAAATTTCAGTCTTCTAGGTTTTATTTCTGCTCCTTAGAAGAGAGCTCATTTCTACTGAGTCAATTTAGTGAAAATCAGAAGCAGGACTTTATTGTGTAGTAACTACAAGAGCTGAGGAGAAAGTTCTCGTCAAATGACAAGGGTAATTTGTATGAGTGACAGCAACAGCTTTCGAGGGGTTAATGCTGCTATGCTGCTGTGATAGGGCTGCCCTGAGTTGCACGGTAATGTTTGGATGTGGTGTATGCTGATGAAGCAAATTTTTGCAAAGCATTGTTACCTTTGTGGGTCAGTTGTTTTAGATGGGCATTCTCGCTCCTTTTGTGACTTTATGTTCCTTTAAAGCATTTTTTCTGAATTTTAATTTTTGTCTTGTAATCTAAAGAATTTTATATGTTCTCCAACATATAAAATATAAAAACACTTGTGTCTTCAAATTATTTGTTACCATTTTATTAGCTTATTTTAAAAGAGAAAGCTAAAAGTAACAAAAAATGTTAAAAAGAATTACAAGTAATGCATTTCTTTCTCTGGTGATCTTTCATTCTGTCTTCTTGTTGGATGTGTTTTTTTTTTTTTTTTTTTACAATGGAGTAGAAGACTGACAAGTACAGGTAGATATATAAGTATCAGTTCTTAGCAACTCTGTATTGTATTTTCAGAATGTTGTAAGTTGATAGTATCTTGAAACTTGTTGCTCTAAAACATTTTCAGATATTCAACTTTAAGCATCTTATATTCCCAATTTTATTTCATAGATAGTTTTAGATTTAAAAATATCAAAATAATAATAATTCAGTTCCGTAAAGCTCTTATAGTGTATTATGTTTTTGGCTTTGTTTTGCTTGTTTCTGTCTTAAAAAAAAAAAAAAAAAAAAAAAAAAAAGAAAAAAGTGAAAAAGAGGCCTTCCTAAAATGTGCAACACATTGTACAATTTTTGTTGCTCAATACACAGTATTGGTGGCCAAAATGAAAGCAGATTTGTAATTTAAAACAAGCCTTTCACCCCCCTGCTCCCCCCCGTGTTTTTTTTTTTGTTGTTGTTGTTTGGTTTGGTTTTGTTTTTTTGTTGTTTGGGTTTTTTTGTGGACGTTTTGTTGGGGTTTTTTTTGGGAGGGGAGTTGGTTTGGATTTTTTTGTGGCTTGATCTTTAATATGAGTGACTGCTTAGGCTGCTCAAGTTACATTTCATTAATATATATGTGGTGTAAGTATCTCATGTACAAACATCACAATCCAGGCTTAAATTTTGGATAGACATCAGTGAAAGCTGATGCAGAACTGGGCCTGCATGCTCGACTGCATGCTGTAGTGTAATTGAAATGATGTGGTAGTTTCATGTATGATTATTCTGCTTGAGTCTGTGTATTTACAAACAGTGTATTTAAACTCTTGATTGGATGGGAGAAGTTTAACTCTCAGATATTAGACTAGAAGCCCACAAATTGTACGTGAACAAAGTTAGATACTTGTAATTTGAAACCTTAAGCTAAAACTGATAAATTGCAGCTTCAGCACTTTCCTGGTGTTATTTAGTAAAGCTTTGAACAAGTTTAGACAAGGAGATAACACTGAAGAGAAGTATAATTGAACAAACTAGTAGATGAATATTCCATTATTCAACTACTCCTGAATTCACATTTTTCATTTCTGTAGCAACTCTTAGAGTACCTTATTGATGTAGTTGTGCCATTCAGTGTACTTTGTGGTATGTAAGTTGCATTCATTAATAGTGATCTGAGACAACTGGAGTTTGATAGACATTAAACCCATGCTCAGTTAAAATGCAGTTCAGCTGTTCAAGCTCGTTTGGTTTTTTCCTCAAAAAAAGAGGGATTTCAATTCTTTTTACCCCAGGTAGAATTTTTTTTCACCAGAATACCATGTATTGTATAAATAAGAATGCCAGTTACATAATCAGAACTGTATAAATTGAGATGGGTATGAACTGCACTAAACACTTGTTACTGCTTGTGTGGCTCATTGTGCTGACCTGCTGATTCCTGAGAGAACAGGGATCTCTAGCAAGATGGTGTAATTTAAGTATATGCAAACTGCACTGCTAGAAAATATTATTATGCTTCCTCTTCCCTTAGGAGGGAGAATTGCTAAGTATGACATGTCTGCATGTGTCTATACAACACTGAAGAGTGCCATTAGTATCAATTCATTAATCTTTAGTGCAACTAATTCTGTCTTATCTGCCACTCTTACAGGAATTCCTTATAAACAGCTGACTGTAGGTGTCCCCAAGGAGATATTTGAGAATGAGAAGAGAGTGGCTCTATCACCGGCTGGAGTTCAAGCCTTGGTTAAACAAGGCTTCAATGTTGTGGTGGAATCTGGTGCTGGAGAAGCTTCCAAATTTTCTGATGACCATTACAGAGAAGTTGGAGCAAAGATCCAGGGGACCAAGGAAGTTCTGGCTTCTGATTTGATTGTCAAAGTAATTACTTTATTAATATATTTCCTATTACATTATTTTTGGAGAAACATATAGGTCAATGTTTTCTTATAGTCTGCTGGAAGTTCAATAAGTAAACTCTTTTAAATTAATATTTTCCATTCTAAGTTCTGATTCAATTTTAGTCTGTTTTGTTTTGTTTTTATATAGCTCAGGTGTGCACCTACAGTAATAAACTGGTAAATGTCAGCATTAAAAGACTGAGGATGATTTTTTACCAAATTTTTAACTGCCTTGGATGAGTTGTCTTTTCTAGAGTGAGGTAGACTACTTCTGGACTCTAATCAGATGAGATCCCTGCTCTAATACAACTTTCTCTCCCAAATTACTAACATACAACTCAAGTTGCTCTTTAGAGAGAGTTGTTTGGAATTTTGAAGATGCAAGTTTCTAACTTTTCTCAATTAGACATCCAACAATTCCACAGCAGCAGTGTTTTCAAAAGTATTTGTAACTAAATGAGTTGTAGCTGATCTGGGAAGACTGCTAAAAGTGGAGTTGTTTGAGAGTTATTAGTTGTGCAGAGTCCCAAAGGAAAAAAGAAAAAGACCTTAAACTTGACGTTGAGGCTTCCTTTAACTGTTCTATTTGAAGTTACCCTGTCAGGACTGAACATGGAATTTCTGTGAGCTAGTTTGTAAACAACCCTTTTAAGTAGGTTTCTTTTTGAAGAAAAGCAAGAAACTCAAAAAAAGTTAATACAGATCAAGATGAATATCTGCTTGACTTCATGCTTGAAATTCTGTGTATGTAACAGTGCATTGCAACCAGTGATTCTTACCCTGTAGAGCTTAATTGGCACACCTGTTCAGTAATAATTTTGCTTAAAAATGACAGGTTTTGGGGCAGCTCTCTGTTATAAAAGCCAGTAACTGCTGGTTAGAAGCTATGAGATATTCCTGAATGTGTGTGCTGACTATTACTGCCCTGTCACCAGTCCGCCTAGAGCTAATTCTAATATGTGAACTGCAGTTAAGAAGTGCAGTTACTCAGTTCAGTTGTGTAAACAGGCTTTGTTTTTTTTCCTTCCTGTGTACTTTGTGGGTGGGAATGGACAGACTGCATGCTGGGAGAAAGGAACTTGAATGTTCTGATTTATTTCCTCTGATTAATTTGGAAAATTCTTTTTTCAGGTGAGGGCTCCTATATATAATTCAGCTCTAGGTGTGCATGAGGCAGATCTTTTTAAGATGGCGGCTACCCTGATTAGTTTTATCTACCCAGCACAAAATCCAGACCTCCTGAAAAAACTTGCAGAGAAAAAAACTACAGTCTTGGCAATGGATCAGGTTCCACGGGTCACCATTGCTCAGGGATATGATGCACTTAGCTCCATGGCCAACATTGCTGGGTATGAATCGTTCTTCTTTTTTTCTTTTTTTCTTTTTTTTTTTTTTTTCCTCCCCAGCTTGAGTAAGTATAGCTGGATTAAAAGCTATGTGCTTTGATACTAGGTATATTCAAAGCAGTTCTGCATCTCTGTTTTCATACAGCTTTTTCCAGCAGGATGACACTGTTAGAAGTTTCAAACAACTTAAGTTTCTTATGGTGGGCTTTGCAGCAGATCAGAATGAGGCTCTAAAAAAAGAAATAAAGTTGAAGGCAGTTCTTCGAATTTCTGGACTGCTTTGTCGAGTGCCTTTTTGATTTGAATTAGATCAGAACAGTCTCAAAGATATCCTTAAGGCATCTTCAACACAGATTGTCCGTGATTGAGGTCTGATGTTGTTGGGAACTAACGCAACCAGCACTCAGTTGAGTGTAATTGCCGTGGCAGTTGTAAACAAAGCACAGACATCTTTGTGCTTTGTGACTGTTATTGTAGGTATTGGAGTGAATTAAAACATTGTCATCAAGCTGACTTCTGTTATTAGGTTCTTTATCACTTTCTATATTTTTTTTGACTTAGATGATATCTGTAAGGTGTAATAAGCCTTGGAGAAGGCTGTCAGATTTTGTGGACACCAGCAGTATACATCTGCATACACGTTTGGTTACTTCTCTGTATTTCCATTCTCTGATTTTATTAAAATACAGATATTTATAATGTATTTAAAGGTATAAAATCTACAAGCTGTATTCCAAATTAGAACTAATTTTATGGCATACAGACCTCCATATGTCTCTGCTAGAGATGGGAAAGAGAGTGGAACGGGACTGTTGAACCACAGCACTGTTAGTAAAAATGCAAGAAAATGTGCACTGTTGTTAAGAAAAGACATAATTACACATTAATCTGCATTTTCAGATAGGTCTACTAATGTTAACTTGGGATCCAGCCACCCATTCTTGGATGGCTACAAAGCAGATGGGGCAAAAAAAGTAGCAAGGTTAAACTATTTGCCCTAAGCCATATACCTCAGCAGAGTTAAGGTCAGAGTATCTTTTTTGAATGTGAGCTTGCTGTGTACGTGAGTTTACTGCAAAATCACTCTGGGTTTTACAATTGCTTGTTCATGTTTCCTTCCCTAACAAGCTTCAGGTTACAGCCTTTGAAGGTAGCTTCAAAGACCACAGAGTTAACTTTTGGCAGGTTACGCATTTATTGTTCAGCTAAAATTGTACTTGAGAGTGAATAGTTGTGGACATTCAGTATATTAGAGTCTTAAAAATTCTGTTTGAAAATGCATTCCATGATTTTTTTTAAAACAAAAAGCAAGAAATGAACAAAGACTATTAAACTTGTACTCAATAGTAAAATATTAAACTTGCTTTATCCTACACGTGCTACTGTCACATATTCATCCTTTTGATTGCTGTCATGAATGGAATTGTACTGAGCCTGGGAAAATACTGATATGTGTTCGTCCTTAATTGACAGTTACAAGGCTGTGGTACTGGCAGCAAATCACTTTGGTCGATTTTTCACGGGTCAGATCACAGCTGCTGGTAAAGTTCCTCCAGCAAAGGTATGTGCAGTTAAACAGATATTGTGGCAAAAGAATATGCGACTTCCTCATCGCAGCTAACCACTGCTGAAACTGTGTTAAAAGACTTTTTTCCTGCCTTAGGGCTAATACTAGAGAGTAGGAATCCCTGTAGTTACTCCCATACCAATTTTTGTTCACTACCTGTAGTGCTGGTTTTGTGTTTGTTTTTTTTTTTTAATAATAGGATAATTTGAGCTTTATTTAAGTTTGCTTAGTTTTAAACATGAGACAAGCTAGATATGGATGGATTATTATTTTTTTTTTTTTTCAAATGGGGAAAGACAAGGAAACAGTTAAGAAAAGTCAGAGATGTTGGGATTTCTGGTGCATTGAGTGCTGTGATGGAAAGGATTGCTTGATTTGAATTGCAAGTGGATTGGGTTGAAGAAAAATGAAAGTACAATTAAGGAAAGGGGGAAAAAAAAGAGGATAAATTAAATTACGGAGAAAACCTGTATTTACATAAACTGTTAGCTACAGATGAGTTGGCTCTCAGATAAGTAAAGTTAGGAGTTACAGCTTTTAAACTGTTAGATTTATGGGGCAGCTTTACCAAAGTCAGTTTGGGTTTTGTGTCCTAAGGTAACTTGTTTAAATGGCTGGTTAATGAGGTGTAGAAAGCAATGCAATTCTGCTGCTTCTCTAAGCAGTTCTAGTTTTAGTTTATGCTCCAAGCATTGATGATGGTGTCATTCTAGGTCTTGATCATCGGAGGAGGAGTTGCTGGTCTGGCTTCTGCAGGAGCAGCTAAATCGATGGGTGCAGTCGTTCGTGGATTTGATACTAGGTAGGTGCGTGAAGATGACAGTAGCAATCTGAAATTATTTTAAGATTAATTACTTTGCGGCTGTATTACAATGAAAGCACTTGTACTGCACTGAATCACAATTCCTTTCCTACTGTTTTTCTTCTGTCATTATTCCTCCATTTTTTTTATACCTCAAAACAACCAAACCATCCAAGGAGTCCTTCTCTATTAAATCACTCAGAACTATATGAACAAAAAACCATTTCTTTATGAAAATGAGAAAGTTAGGGCTTTTATCCAGAGTTTCATGTCTCTGTTCTTCTTGGAGACACAGGGAAAATAATCCTTATGCCCTCATTTATAGCTTGCTTTGACCCAGGTTTATAGCTGCATGCTCTCATTCACCTCTACTTTCTTCATCCCAGAGGGGCCACCTAGGACATCTTTGGAGAGACTCTTCTCTCAATGTGCTGAAAAAGAGAAAGAGATCAAGTTATTTTACTTACAAATCTCAAGATGAAAGAACAGAAACTGCAGCTGAAGCTGCTTTAAATTCTTCTTTCCTTGGGTTTCTTCTTTATGTCAGGAAGGATTATTGTGCTCCACAGCTATTTGTTAGAACAGTAGACTGGGAAAATTACAGAGCATGTTTTTCTTCTTACAGCTACAGGGACTGCAAACTTGATTAATTTTTTTTCTACTAAATGGCCTTACATTGAATTTATATGAGCTTAATACTGTATTTGCATTAAAATTACTTATACTTGTTTGTTTTTATGCAGAGATGGCATCTAGTGCTACTTAGGTATATGTAATATGAGAGAATAAAAATGAATATATCTCCAGATTTATGATGTGCAATATGAAAAAACCTTTGCTCTGGTTTGTTAGAAAATCTGCATATCCCTTAAAACAAACTGGAAAGTGTTTATTTTCTTTAAAAGCATGATTAAAATCTGTCTAAAACTTTTCAGATTTGTTTAATTCTCTTCTTTCAGCATCATGTATACTTTTATCTTGGTGTGCAAGGATGTTTGTGTTAAATCCTCTGCATGTTGTGAATGTTTACCTAACACTGCAGTTTAGTCTCATTTATTTACTGTGATACCACGTGATGTAAAATAAATCACAGATTTACAGGGTAACTGTAAAAAAACCAAAACCAACCAACCAACCACCACCTCTAGTTCCCCCTGCTCCCCTTCTTCCCCCCAGTTTTCCCTGTGAAAATAAGACTTGCTGGTATTTTCCATCTCGCAGATTAAAGTCAGGGTCATGAGTTGTGTATTTATCACCTATTTTAGGCATGTAAATTTGAGCTGTAGATTTACCTAGTCATGACAAAAGAAATGTGTGAGTAGAGTTAGTCAACAGTTAAGCTCCCAGCTTTGAGACTTTTCTTGGAGCAGCTCTGCTAACTATACAGGAAGCAGTAGGCTGCCTTTGTTCCTTATCCAAATATCTTCATTAGAGATGTAAAATTAGTGATGCAATTAACTTTTTTCACTGAATACAGAAAGTTGATGACTTTAGTTATGGTCTCCTTAATCCTAGAATAAATTATAGATCTCTTACCTGAAGAAGACTACTACTAAAAAAACATAAGAGTCATGGTGGGTTTTTAAAACAGTGGTTGTTCCCTGATTTTGTTTTCCTAGAGCTGCAGCTCTGGAACAGTTCAAGTCTCTTGGTGCTGAGCCTTTGGAAGTAGACATAAAGGAATCTGGAGAGGGGCAAGGTGGTTATGCTAAGGAAATGTCCAAAGAATTTATTGAGGCTGAAATGAAACTCTTTGCCAAACAGTGCCAAGATGTTGATATTATCATCACTACAGCACTTATTCCAGGTATGTTTTATGTACAAGATGCTAATTTTCATTCTTCTTGTAGAAGTTGGCATGTTTTGGAGCTGTGACTGCAGTGAAAACAGGTGTTCATGAATTATGTCTGTGTGAGCATGTATCTTTTCCCGTCCCTGATAAATGCCTGGTTTTAAAGTAGGTGCCTTTTTTTTACAACTTTTGTTCTCACAAATAGCAGTCTTTGACTCAATATCATCATGTTTTCTTATTAAATAAGGAGTAGAGAGTAATAAAGTATGCATATTTATTGCATCACTGCACTGAAATCCAGTGGAAACAGTACGGTATTTTGTAATTCAAACGTAGTGAGGTAGAGGTTAGGTTTTAGTGCTCTATTGCACAACATCTGTTTTTTAATAACTTATGATGTGACATTTCTTTTTTTTTTTTTTTTTTTTTGGTTGTGACTTGAATTGTAAGATTGGATGTGATCTGTTTACTGAGGACAAAATTGGATTTGCCAGCGTCTTTGGTAGACTGCCCATGTACACCTTTTTTATATGCTTGGGAGCAAGATGTTCTACCATCTCTTCTCTCTGCCTGTATAAACAAACCTTCTGTGTCATTTCATCCTAGGTACCAATTGCTTGAAAATTTTACTTAGAAAAATAAGGTTGAGAGAGAGAAAGGGAGAACTCATCTGCTGAGCTGTACAGATTAAAGGTTTATTTCATGTTTAACATAATATGCCTTGTCTTGTTAGGCAAAAAAGCTCCCATCTTGATTAAGAAAGATATGATTGAATCAATGAAGGAAGGTTCAGTTGTTGTGGATCTAGCTGCAGAAGCAGGAGGAAACATTGAGACTACAAAGCCTGGAGAAATGTATGTTCATAAGGTGAGCATTTTAGTCTTCAGATCTTTCTCAGTTTGCATGATTTCACATCATGTTTTGTAAACTGTATGCTGAAAATGAATAGCTAATTTTGCTATTTGGGCTTGAGCAATCCTTTACATTTATATTTGGTCACTAGTCATCTCTATGTATAACAATTTGAAGAATTTTAAAGAAACAAATACCTTTATATAGTGCTAATTTGGTTCTTAAGGTAAGGGTCAGATTCTGTCAGTGTTCACAATGCAAAGCCTCTGCCTTAGCTCAGTGTAATTTCAGCATCAGGAGGGTGTTGTCTTTGTATGTCTTTAGCTTTGCCAACATGACTCTGTTTGCCCTAACGTATCCGAACCACTTGTAACCCAAACTAGGAGTAGCATGAATTGCTTCATTAAACTAGGCAATTTTGCTTTGGACTGACCTAACTATTTTGGTTTTGCTCCAGTGTTCGTCGTCTTGCTTGAGAGCTCGTTTTCTGCTTTTTGGGGTTTATTTTTGGTACTTTTGAGAAATACGCTAGCAGTTACAGAAATCTGCGTGATGAGATTTGAAGTAGCAGATTTCCAAGATTGTTATTTGGTAATGTAAGGACATAACGCTGTTAATATGCTGCTCTAGCAAAGCCGGTAGGACGTACTGCTGCCATGGCTGTCATTCATATCGGCAGGGCTGTGTGTGTATGTATCATGAGTCACGCATTCTATTTGGTTTTGTGGTTTTCTTTTGATGTCATCCCTTAAAACCTGAAATTAAGAGTGTGTAGAACAGAAGTAAGCAGATACTTGCATGAAGAGTTCATATGGAGTGCTTTTAGTCAGGGGAGTATTACCCCTGGATATAGTGTACTGGCACTGAGCTGCGGAAAAGAGCAGCAGTGCAGAACTATTAGCACTGTGCTGAAGCGTTGCATTAAGAAACAAGAGTTCCTAGAAGCATGCATAAGTCTTGGCTGTAAGTTGCGGGAGCAGTTTTTTAACACGAGTCTCCTTGAACGTGAAGAGTGTGTGCCAGCCTCAGCTACCCATACCTTCCAAGAGATCAAGAGTCTGATTGCCAGGTATACTCACATTTGTTCTTTAAACAGTGTGGATGTATTATGTTACATCTTTATGTAAATGTGAGCCTGGGTATATTACTTGCACAGCTAGCTAGCTCTGAGGAAGCTCCTTTCACTCCTCTGTCGTAGAGAAAGTTGCCTCCAGTGCATGCCCTCCAGAAGGACTGAGAAGATGCCAAGCATTGGGCAGGATAATCTGTTACCTGGTTACTTTAAGATGCTAAGTTCTGAGAGAATGGTAGGATTTGGAGAGGACAAGCTCTTGCGCCAATACATCTTCCTCTTTGTGTAGGCTTGTTCCTAAGTAGCATTTAAGGTGTTGGGTTTAGTCATGTTGAATTCTGTAACTGTTGTGAGTAATCCACCCCAAATTAGTAATATTGGAGCTGCAGGTAGCAGTTTTAGCTGGGGATTAAAAACTGATATAAGTGAAACAGTTTGGATATATGTTTCCAGAAGGATGTATTGGAAGAAATGCTGCTTCTTCAGAGGCTGAATTAATCCTTGGTATTTTACTTTAATTTTTTTCAGGGTGTTACACACATTGGCTACACAGATCTGCCTAGTAGAATGGCTACTCAGGCCAGTACTCTGTATTCCAATAATATTATCAAACTCCTAAAGGCTATTAGTCCTGACAAAGAGAACTTCTACTTTGATCCAAAAGATGAATTTGATTATGGGACTCTGGATCATGTTGTTAGAGGAACTGTAGTAATGAAGGTAAGTCAGAAATATTCTCTTAATTTGTGAGTACCTAGTTCTGCATTTATCAGTGTTGTCTTTTTAAAATGCATTCAAATATACTGCATGCCAATAGACTTCAGATGTGGCTCGATGGACAGTGTCAGCAACCGTGTTTATATTCAGCTGAATAGTCCTGTCCCTTTTTTGTGAAGGGAGACCTCTTCGCTTTTGTCGTCTTGTCATAGTTAAACAAATACCTAATGTCTACTATTGAAAAATAGGAAAAAGATTAAATTTGCATGTTGTATTCATGTGATAAAAGCATAGTTATGTTTCAAACATGTTTTAAATTACTACAGGACCAGAAAAACATTCTTCCTTTTTTTTTTTTCTTTAATAAATACATGTTTTTCTTTATATAAGAGTAACTTCAGAAAAAACTGGTGTAACTAAAATATGCAGGATACTTTAAGCTCTATTAGGAAATAATAGAATTAACTTAGGGCCTGGCCAGTATGGGCTCTCCTCCTGCAACTCTTAAGAAATAATAATAATTTGCAGTTCAGGTAACAAGTGTTAATTTCTGTTGATTTTTGCTGCGCAATATTGCTGACATTTTGTAATGCTTATGATATCTTCTCTGGAGGAGGCTTGTATTGACTTCATCTCTCCCAGACCACTAAAATGGTGTGTACAGCTCAGGTCTGACAGCTCCGTCACTAACGCCACCAGAGGCCTGAAGAACAGCAACAAATGTGAAACATCATGCTTGGTACCTAGCTGCGGTCTGTGCAGGCTCTGATTACAGTTCAGATCTGTAGCAGATTTTGCTCTTTCCAAGACCCCATTTTAGTTTGCATAAATGATTTCCATTTAAGAAACTTTACCCTTTATTTTGGTTCCTGCTTTCAAGCCTTGTGCTATGTTTCCACCGGATGCTCTTGGACACTGATAGTAAATCCAGTCTGAAAAATGCGTAAACCAGTATGATTAATTTGTTGAGGCTGTACTGATATCCATCCTTGCGAACTTCTGCTGATGCGGAAAAGGAGGATGTTCCTGTGGCATGGCTGTAGGATGTTAAGACTTATCTGAGTTGCAGGATTGAGAAGAGTAGGCTCCTCTAACTGTAAATTATCTGCCATGTTAGTGATAACTGTAAATATTTCTTGTCAGGATGGCAAGGTGATTTTCCCAGCACCTCCACCAAATAACATTCCTCAAGGACCCCCTGCGAAGCAGAAGACTGTAGCAGAGCTGGAAGCGGAAAAAGCAGCTACTATTACACCTTTTAGAAAAACTATGACTACTGCATCTATATACACAGCAGGTAGGCAACTTCTGGAGTTGGAGAATCAGTGTAGAGTGCTCCTTATTTGGCTAATACTTTTAAGTGACTCCTCATCTCATTCATTCAGTTTAATAACTAGTCGGGAGAGCAGCTGATTGACTGGTGTATCCTAGTGCAAAATCAGTGTAGTGTAATAATTGCTTTTGAGATGGAAAATAAAATTTTAGAAATTTAACCAAAAGTATTACCATTTCAAACAGTGTTGATTCATGTTGTGTGGATGCATGTGTTTTTGGCTTTATTTAAGTATCAGTAAAATACTTAAAATTCTGAAGCACTCCTGCTAGGTATTGTGCCCGTACTGTGCAGCAGAATCAATTCAATGCCATTGTCTTCTTCAAACTTTAATGTATCGTATGAGACTTAAATGCCCACAATCTGCTGAAGTACTGAGAATGGGACGTTTGCCTTGGCAAATAAATATTGGCTCTTCTTGCCACTTGGTATTCTGTGTGCATTAGAACTTGTGCATGAGGCAATTAGTGTATTGAGTATTCTTATTTTTAACCTTTCTTCTTGATATGCATGCTTTGTCTTCCAAGTAGTATCTCAACTTGATTGTGACTCTTTTACATTTTTGTTACAGAAAAGAAGAGTGACAGAATTCAGTGTTGGTATAGAAACCTACCTATGCTGCTTCGTGTGCATGCATAACAAAGATGTGTATATTATGTTTTTATTTTCTATTGTAAAAGAACATTAGTACTGAAAGAGTCTTGTAGTTGACAAAGATGATCCATCTCATCTTGAAAGAAGTCCATGCACAAAACTCCATTTTGCTTTTAGCTCAATACTGGACTCCAAGTACACAGTTTAAATGTAAGAAACCATTGAAAAGTTATAGAAAGGTTTTGCTGTGCTTTTCTTCTAGGCTTATCCAGCATGTTAGGACTGGGCATTGTAGCTCCTAATACGGCTTTCACGCAAATGGTGACAACATTTGGCCTAGCTGGAATAGTGGGCTACCATACAGTGTGGGGTGTCACTCCTGCTCTTCACTCTCCACTCATGTCAGTGACTA
The DNA here is from genome assembly GCF_964199755.1 of Larus michahellis. Taxonomy (NCBI): domain Eukaryota; kingdom Metazoa; phylum Chordata; class Aves; order Charadriiformes; family Laridae; genus Larus; species Larus michahellis. The sequence continues at coordinate 16,956,457 of NC_133930.1, forward strand.
ATGCTATCTCAGGTAAGTAACTGTCACACAACTGCTTATTTCCTATTTGAAGTATGCGCAGCTCCTTTTGCTCAAACTTTAGAGAGAAGTCTGCTGATCAAACTTTAGAGAGAAGTCTGCTGATACACCTTTTAAATGCCAAAGAACCTAGTACTACTTTGCATGTCTGAGTGTACTTCCATAAATAGCAGGGACATCTGAAACATACTCTTTCTGACAGTATGTTTTCTAGAAAGAAGGGCAAATGTAATGCTGTGTATTTTTAATTTTTCACTCTAAACCTGTTTGTTTTAAAGTTTGTTTTACTTGGAGTGCTGCAGTCTCTCCTTTCACAGAACACATCTTTCCTTCCATCTCTCCAAAATGTTGCCCTGAAAATAACTTGTCTTTCATATTTTCTGCAGTCTTGTTTTTCCTCTCCTCAAACTATGTGTTTTGAGAGAGAGGAAAAAAAACATTCCTAAGTGACCCATAAGGTTCCTAAGTCTAGAAATATGTAAGATTTTATATACCTCTGTGTGTATATATGTGCCAGGTCATGAGACCTATCTACTTTGGCTATTAAAAGCAGAGGTTCTTTTATTGAACGAGTACTTGGAGGCTCACTCAGTGCTTGAGGCACTGTACTTCAAAACTATATTCATATACTATTTTTTTTTCTTTTGAAACATGTTTATGTTGCTGAAAAACACCATGGTAGCCTTTGTTTAAATAGTAATGTGTAGAGTGTGGGTCAAAATTTGTGTTGACCGGTAGCTGTTTGACTTCTGAAAGGAAACGTTCTATAGGTATAGAGCCTTTTAAGGTTCAGTAACACTTTTTTCCCTTTCAAATAGGGCTAACTGCAGTTGGTGGGCTGGTATTGATGGGAGGAAACTATCTCCCTGAAAACACTTCTCAAACTCTAGCAGTGCTTTCGGCCTTTATCTCTTCAGTCAATATTGCAGGTATGAATGTTACGCTTTCTTCTGAGGGTAACTTTAAAGCAATTGTGTAATTCTTTTTTTTCTGACAGCTCTTTAATTGTACAGATTCCAGAAATGCTGTTTTGGGAATTGGATCTGAGAGCATACATCAATAAAGAACACCCTCTCAAATGCACAATTTTCATAGTATTTATTATACCTGGTTTGCACACCTTGTGGTGTGACCTTTTTTTAGGGAAGCATTTAAATATGCGTTTTTCTTTTCCAGTGTCCTTTGGGTGATGATTATATAAAATATCTTTTTCTGTAGATCCCAAAATGGTACTGCGTTTGTCTTTGCTTGCTTGAGCTTCAGAAGTCCCAGCTTTGAAAATAAAAAAGATAAGAAATTGAGCAATATGACTTATAAATACTGTTTTTTGCTAGACTAGACAGAGAAAGGGACACAGTCATACACTAAGCTGTATCTTGCAGTTGTTGTAGAGTATGGAGTTAGAACAAGTCCTCCAGGCTTTCCAGCTGCTCGTTTTATGAATTTCCTGTAAAGGTTAAAAAAGACAACAGGATCTCACCCTGATTACACCTTTGTTGCCTGGTGGTTTTCCAGATTACTAGCTTTTCAAAGGCTTTATTGGTGTCAGTTGCTAACTTTTTGTGGTAATATGATTTAATGAAGTACTTCTCTTATAGCTTGGCATATGCTTAGCTTCAGTTTTTATTTTTGTAAAATTGTTCCTTTTCTTTGGCCAGGTGGGTTTCTAGTTACACAGAGAATGCTGGATATGTTCAAGCGTCCCACAGATCCCCCTGAGTACAACTACTTGTACCTACTTCCTGGTGGTGTCTTTGTAGGAGGCTATGCAGCTGCTCTCAACGGTGGCTATAATATTGAACAGGTAAGAAGATAACTTTGTGGCTCTTACCCCACTGTTCACAGCATGAAACGCTTCTTCACTGCTTACACTGTTGAGGAATAAATAGCAAATTAGCCATGGTCTTGTAATCAGATACGTATTCCCACAAGGTCAGTCTGAAGTTGATTAACTTTAAGCTTGCAATCATACCCCAAGTGCTGAATCTGCAAGCTTTTAAAAGCTTTATGTTTGGGTTTTTTGATTTTTTTTTTGTTTTTTTTTTTTCCCTGTAGAGCAGCGGGTAGTTTGTTATTAATTGCACAGTTTTCCTAAATTACAGTTTAAATATTAGAGTAACTGCAGAAATCAGTCTTTGGTTTAAATGTTTCTGAAAAGTCAACTTTGCGTGACAATTGAAGTAAGTATGACATCTGGATAGGATGAGATTTTAGCACAGAGGGATGTACAGGGATTGTACCTATAGTACCTTTCATGGTAAACTTTTTTGTTTGCATTTGATTAATAGTAAGAAAAATCAATCTGTATTGCCTTCTATGTTTGGAAAAAGTGAATCTGAACATACCTTTATGCCAGGAACTTGTAATATATTTGAGTTTTTTCAGTTATCTAGACACATACAGCTCAGTTCATTTATTCATATAAGTTTTTTTTTTATACTTTTTGAATTTAGGTGTGCCATAAGAAAATTCCAAAACTATTCCTATAACAAACAGGACAGTTTAGCTTTGCGTTTGTGCTAAAGAAAAATTTGCTTCTGAACTGATCAGGAAAGTTGACTCAAGTTCAGTATTCACGGTGCAGATAAACCAAGGTCATAGTGCGGGGATAAAGTTTTAATAGATAACTGCATTTTAATTGTCCAAAATGACATCCTCTACAGGAGTTTCTCACAGTCAAGAGTTCTAACTTTGGTTAAAAACTGAAATTAATGTGTCTTAAAGAATGTGTCTTACACACATTCTGGAGAAATTAGCCCTTTAGTGTAATAATCAGAAAAATTCTTACGAGTATGCAATTTGTCTCTACTTCACGTATGCGTATTGACATTTTTCTTTTTTTAAAGATGATGTATCTGGGCTCAGGCTTATGCTGTGTTGGTGCCCTGGCTGGTCTGTCCACACAAGGAACAGCTCGTCTTGGAAATGCTTTGGGTATGATTGGTGTTGCAGGAGGTTTAGCAGCAACTCTTGGAGGCCTTAAACCCTCACCTGAATTGTTGGCGCAGATGTCAGGTGCAATGGCACTTGGTGGTACCATAGGTATGTGTATGATACTATAAACTAACAATATATGCTGTGTACTTGCATTTATGCAAGCTGCATATATATAAGGTACTGTATGGCTCACAGGTGAATTGACTGAATTACAGTTAAGGCTTGTGGATGCTATTTTGCAAATATGCAAACAAAGAATCATAAGTCCCAGAGCTTCTATTAATGCATCAAGACGTGGTAAAGAATGGGGAGACTGGTGGAAAAGCAGGAGTACATCATCTCTGTTAGGGAGACTGGGTATGGAGAAGTGAATGAACTTGCCCAACTCCATACTTCTCTTCAGTTCCTGACTGAATGCTGCCAAATTCTGTTTTTCACACTGGGCTTTCTTCACAGAAAATGTTGAATTTCTCATTATATAGTGAAGTTTCTAAGAACATGATACGCTTTAATCTTCTCCCTAATTTCTGTGATAGCTTCATTGCACAAAATACACATATGCAGCTTTCAGTTAAATGCTATAGCAATTTCTAGTGTAGAACAAATTTTTCCTTTGGAACAGGCATGCGTGTGCATGTGTTCATTGCACAATGAATTGTGATACATTAATTTCTAGCTGCGCAGGTTGGTTATGTTTTGTAAGACTTCCCTTCTGTCTTCAACTCTTAATAGGTTTGACGATTGCTAAACGCATCCAGATTACAGATCTGCCTCAGCTAGTGGCTGCTTTTCATAGTCTGGTTGGTTTGGCTGCTGTGCTCACCTGTGTAGCAGAATACATGATTGAATATCCTCACTTTGCTACTGATCCAGCTGCAAACCTCACCAAGATTGTGGCGTACCTTGGCACATACATTGGTGGAGTGACTTTCAGTGGCTCTCTCGTTGCTTATGGAAAACTGCAAGGTGAGACCTTCCATTCAGAATTAAGTATTTGTTAAAGGCTTCTTTTTACCCCCAGGGTTTAGCTTGGCCTTTAGACTGGTGTAATTAGAAAGAAACCTCGTATTTTGCATCAGGTAAAAGTTTATGTATTTAATTGTTATGAATGTACTTTTTAATTCTATTTAATTTGTGTACAACTTTAGTTATGAAAGGTTTGTCTTCAGTGCTTGGACATACCACTGCTATTAATTACCAAGTCATGTAAGCTTCCCTCAGTTCATCTTGTCTGGAAGTAAGTGTTGCTTTATTGTTGTTAAGACACTACCTGACACTGTTTCTCTAGTTGATTTTTACTGAACTTTTTTGATCACAACTTTGTATTCCTGAGTAGACATTTTAATTGGAATCCAGGTGTTGCTGGAATCAGGGAGCACTGCTAATATTTGTGGGATTTTGTTATTAGCATTGCAGGCTTCATTTAGGTAGGTAGGTTGCAGTATCGGTTGAGACTGCCTCACTTTTAACCATTCGGTTCGCTCTCTCTTTACCTACTGTGCAAACTCCATGCTCCATACCTCTTACTGCTTCAGTAGATATGCATTCTAAATTAAATACTCACTAATTCCTGATTCTCATGCACCTGAAGGTTTCTTTATTGCATTTATTTTTGGTTTTGTAAGCACACAGTTTTTGAGAGATTGAGATTATACCTGTACTAAGAAGTTCCGTTTAAGAGCTTCCTATTACTAATCCTGTTATTAGGTTTGCAGTAGTTGTTTGGGAAACGTCTGTTTGCTTTCTTCAGTGTTTATGAGACCAGCAATTGAAGGAGGAAGCATGACATGGATGGAAAGCTGTCTTCTCTAATAATCTTTTGAAGGATTTGTCAGTAGTATGTATTTCTGCTAAGTGGTTACTGATTTATTTCTTCTTGGTTATTTTTTTTGCTGTTCTCCATCTTCCCCCCTCCACCCCTTTTAGTGATTTGTACGCATGTCCCCAGTGAACTTCACTGTCTGTTTCAGCCCACTGTACTGTTTTTGCTTATCTCCCCCCCCTGCCCCCAGCCTTGCATTTTCTTATCAGCACAATAATAATAAGCTTGTATGTACTATTGAAGTAGAGGTAGGACTCCTAGTCCTGAGACTGGCAGTTCATTCTTTCCCTCGAATTTACCTAAATTTAAATGAGACACTCAGCAAGTAGCTACTTACACTGAAAGTAACAGATACACTTTTGTTATTTTTACTCTTTGCTGTGTTGTTTGCGGGGAAAAAAAAAGCCCATGGTGAAAATAAATATGTAGTTGTCTTTTTAAACTGAATCACACAAATACTGAACCCACTTTCACGTCAAGTCTCTGCCAATGTGGGAAGCTGTGGGGAGTCTGTGTGACTCAGGATACTGGTGAAATTAAAGCATTTGAAAGCAGGTGTGTTTTATCTGCATAGTCATATTTTTCTAAGCACACAGCTTTTGAGAGACAGAATAATACCTGTACTAAGAAGTTCAGCTAAAAGCTTCCTGTAACAGAGCTTCATACACAACATGCAAAGAATTGGGGACAGAATAAAAGTACGTTTTAAAAAAAAAAAAAGACAAGACTTTTCAGGAGGAGAAGAGATTTTTGTTATTGTTCTGAAGCACTTCAGTGAGATTAGGCAGTAAAACAAGAGTTTAAACAGGAGTATTTGAGAATCTAGACTAACTGTGAATGTCTTGCAGTACTGAGTCAGCACAAGGTCTCAGCTTCCACTAACTTATTTTATTTTCTGCCCCTCCCTTTTTCTTTTTTAATTTTTCTTTTGCTGAGGTATTCAGTCTTCTCTGAGGCAAGAGGCAGGCTTTCCTGTATGTATGTATCAATCTCTGAATACGCATTTGATTGCAGGTATCCTGAATTCCGCACCCCTGCTCTTGCCTGGTCGACATGCGTTGAATGCAGGTTTGCTGGCTGCCAGCATTGGTGGGATGGTTCCGTACATGATTGATCCTGGTTACACTACGGGAATTACTTGCTTAGGTTCTGTGTCAGCTCTCTCAGCCATAATGGTGAGTTGGGGAATTGTAGGAGGTGAAAAAAATGAAACAAGCAGTTTGTTCTTCAGCTTTGCACGTTCATTCCTCTAAATGATTGTATTTTAGCACCCTGAGCCATGATTGTCACAGTACTTGAATGCTCCCTTGCAGTAGTAAGTAACAGCTGACTTTCCTAAACCTAGCTGTAAACCAGAACTGTTCAGAGAACAGGCATGTTATACATAACTAGTTTTTGCAGCTATGACTTCATGGAGCCTTTTATATGACAAACTGATATTTTAAAAGACTTCTTTGAAAGTTTATTCTTAAAATACTTAAAAGAGCACTGGATCTGCAGGTTGTGATCATAATTTAATAAGATTATCCCCATGTGTAACTCCCCCCCTATTCACTCACACCAGCTGTTGCAAAATTTACCCTGAATGTTACCATTCTGTAAACTGAGTCTTGCAAAGACTGCTCAGTGTGAATTCTTTAATGGTATGAACAGTTCCATGGAGCTGGTAGGATATTTTTGCAAGTAAAAATATGTGGCTAAGCACAGGATTAGGACAGTGGCGTACCTTTCTGTCCTCTCTCAGAAGGCAGATTTAATAAGTCCAATTCTCAGGCCATAACTTGACGTTTCCTACATTGAAAATAGTTGAATAGGTTATTAAGTAAAGATAATTATTTTTCAGTGCAGCAGGCAGACATTTTTCTGTATGATGTTCTTAGTTGTAGCTTGTACTGAAGTATTTTCTTTCCTATTCCAGGGTGTCACTTTAACAGCGGCTATTGGAGGTGCTGACATGCCTGTAGTTATTACTGTCCTGAACAGTTACTCTGGATGGGCTTTGTGTGCTGAGGGCTTCCTACTGAACAACAACTTGCTGACCATTGTTGGTGCACTCATTGGCTCCTCCGGGGCCATCCTCTCTTACATCATGTGTGTGGTAAGAAGTCAGCAGAAATTGTGCTTGTTTTCCAAGTAATGACAAACCTTATTCATCACGTTTGCTAGGAAGATAAGAATCGGAAGACCAAACCGCTAGGTGTTTAGTGACTAGAAAATTCACTTTGGTTTGGAGAGGTATGTCCTTCAAAACTGAGGACAGCCTTTGCATTGAGTTGGGCATTGAGGGTTTGAACGTGGGCTCAAATCAGTATGATTACTTGACCTCAACTGTGGAGTTTTTTGTTTTTTGGTTTTGTTTTGTTTTGTCATGTCACTCTGCAGTATTGTTAAGTTTAAGCTAAATTTAAAATTGTTAGCAGGAGATACTTTTAAGTAGTGAGTTCCTCTAAAAAAAAAAAAAAGGTTTGGTTTGATTCTCTAGTAATAGGAAGTTTGATTTTTTGGAGTATCGGAAAGTGTGCTTTCTTCAGAGCAGCTACTTTGAAGTACCACAGGGTGGCAGCAGACTTGCATTAGTGTATTGCTGATGCTAACGTCTGTGTCAAAACAAACTTGAGCTTCAACGCTGCGTGGAAGTCATATTGCATTATTAGTAATGGTCTCCTTTTCTCTGGAACGTTTGTACAGAAGTCTGTTGTTTTCCTTTGTCTCTCTCTTTTTTTTTTCTTTTTTTTTTTTTTCTCAAAGACGGAGAGGTAATGACTTAAAGAAAACTGTTCACAGTACAACACCTGCCAACTGCCTGATTCTCTATTGTGTAATTCTGTTTCACTTGTGCTCTTGTGTTCTTGTCTGATAAATGTTGCTGTTCTCCTGTCCTGATGTTTTCCTATAGTCAGCCCTGGCTGTTGTCTGTTCCTTCATCTCTGCTGATATATAGTATTGGTACCAAGTTAGGAAGGTTCAGTATCATTAATTTTCATCTCTCTTGAGGAATAATTTCAGAAAAGCTTAAAAAAGTATTTTTGTGCAGCTTCATGGAGGTGAGTTCAAATGAACAATCCCAGGTATGAATTTTAAAGAATCATGTTCTTTCTTGAACATTTTGTAGCTCCTTATCAAAATGAAATGAGATAACGTGGCTCATGGGGCATCTTTTTTTATATATAAATATATATGTATATATATTTGTATAGAGGCAACAATTTAGTCCATACCAGTAGAAAGAAGATGTGTATGGACAACACAGGGATGAAAAGTATGTTCTCTAAAGATCAGATTCTTGTAAGTCTTGATGAAAATATGATCTGTTGGGTACGTATTTACCAGTAGGCATAGTCACTCTATACGTTCATTTTTCTTTTACTGTTCCTTTCCTTTTTTATTTCCTTTTTCATTGCTAGATCCTCTAGGCACTCACAGAGTTCTGAGTTGGGTGGGACTTTGAGCAGTGTGGTCTAGTGGAAGGTGTCCCTGCCCATGGTAAGGGGGTTGGAACTAGATGATCTTTAAGGTCCCTTACAACTCTGTTCTATGATTCTGTGATATTTGCATCTGTTGGTTGGAGGTATCTAGGTAAATAGGAAGCCTGGAGAAATAATCAGCAAAATAATTAGGCAGTGACAGAGTGCCTTTCCTCTATGTATTTCTCAAATTTCAGGAATTTAGTTTTTTGAGGTAGCATTCTAGAAATCTTGTGCTGCTTTACATAAGCTTAGACAATTAAAGTTGATTAGCCAGCAAAATTAAAATTATTTTGTATAGTTTCTGCACAATAAGCAGAATAACTTGTTTCTAGTGCAGCATTTTTTCTTTTGTGCTTTGCTTCCTTTAATGGAAATCATTACTTTTGGAAGCATTGTTATAATCAGGGGATTCAGTATCATTGTCTTGAAGCTGCATTTCATGAGCAAACATGCTCAAGAGTTTGAATAAACTCTGCTTTAGGCTGTTGCAACCTGTGCTAATGAAGCAACAGCTCCCCCTCCCGCCCCCACAAAATATGACTTCCATCCAGAGCAGTATATTTATTGAAGCTTATCTAGTACAGATGAGGTGTTTGTAGAAACATCTTAATGGTTGAAACCTCCTTTTTACAACATTTCCAATTACTTTTTGTGATAAAACTGTAGCTTAATCACCCAAAGCCTATCCAGATAATCTCTTAAAGCTTGAGTTCATAAAATTGTCCAACATGTATTCAGATAACTACTTAGTTTTTACGCTCCTGTCTGCTTGGATTTCAACCCATCCCTGTTTTGTGCCTATTAGTAGGGTGAGTTAAGGACAAAGAATTTAACCTGAAAACAAAAAAGCAAAGGCCTGTACTGTTTACTCATCCTGTGAATTGTGGCTTCTTTTAAAATACTAACACCAAGTGTGTTCTTCAGATTGTATTACTGTGTCTTTCTGCCGTTTTTTTTGCAGAGTGAGTACTTGATGATTGCAACTGTAGTATTAGAATCAGTATGCTTACGGATGGGGAAAACCCTTCAGGTAGAAGAGGAACCATTACTTGGGGTGATGAAACAGAGCAAGAGAAAGGACAAATTGTGTTAATTTTATAAACTGTATGCCGGCCCATCACCTGTACTAGCTGTGCGGTTTCTGCCAGCAGAGTGGAAGGACTTGGAATTGTCAGGGATCAAAGGTTGGGTTATCCCTGGGCTGTAAGCTTCTGGCCAGTATCAGCTGTGTACGCACAGCAGAGGGGGCTTTTTGCTAGTAATTGGGTTATCCATGAATGGTGAAGCCTCACTTTATTCATTATTCATTATGTGGTCTGTGGTGGTAAAGAAGGTGAAAGAGGCTTTAGAAGAATTTTCACATGGTCCCTGTGCTGAGTGGGTCTTAGCTGCATGGTTTAGTTGTTTCTTGATGAGGTCTTGGCTCATCTTGAAGCCTTCTGTACCACGCCCTTCTTTGCCAGACTTCCCTCCTCTTTTCTTGGCTCTTCGGTGCAGAACTAGGCAATGTGCTTCAGTCTCATGCTTGCTTTGTGTGGATTCTCAGACTTGTAGTAATATCTGAACTTTATTTTTTCCTTTGGCCTGGTCTTAGTTTTGTCTTTTGGTTTAGCTACGCATAGACAGTGCTTTACTGCTTGTAAGCTTAGCGTGCACAACATTTGAAGAGGGTATTCTGTGTCAGCTGTCTTACCTGACACTTAACTGCTGTAATAGACTAAGTAGTCTGTTTTCCTGTTCGAAAGTTTAATATTGTGATACATGGCAAAGGCAGTGTGTTCTTTGGTGGCATGAACTAGTGTCTACTGCAGACTGTAGAAAGATGCTGATTTCACTGCATTTGTGTACGCCTTCCTTACAGTATCTGAAACAGGGATGTTTTATCAGGATAAACAAAAGTTCTTCTAACACCTTCTCTGTGCTTGTTTGTTAGATTATGAGTTTCACAGAATGGCCTACCTTCTCAGGCTGCAGCAAAAAACCTGTGGAGTTACATGATTTGAAATATAAGTGGAAAACAGACACTTGGAAGGATACTTTTGTGTGGGTGTTTCCTCTCCCTTGTATCTGTGCCTTTCCATTATTTTTGGTTTCTGAGCTAGCATAGCAGATGTATGACACACATCTTTAATTAAAGAAGCAATTTATCATGTTCCTTTCCTGCTTCTAAAGTTTTGTTTACTGCAGTTACAAGTTTTGCCTACTTCCAGATATTGCCAGATATTGCTTTGGGACCACACTCACAAGGAGACATGCCAGTGAGCATTTAGCCAGTGGCTTTTCCTGGCTATGTATCTACAGGCTGAATTTTCAGGATGTGTTCTCTTAAAGCTCCTAGTTTAAGATCTCTTGTTCCCCTTTGGTGCTCATCCAGTAAGTTAATAGCCCCCTTCAGTTCATTACAATTTGTTTTGAGTTAGCATTTGGTTAGTTTTGTGTGGCTGCCTAGCTTTGTTGTGTTCTTTCCTGTCTGTGCTTCTGTACTACCACTAAGAGCTACGTGCTTTCCATGTGGTCATATAGCAGTTCTGTGCTTACATGTTTAATTGCTCAAGAATTTAAGAAAGTATCTTGCAAACATTTTGTGTGTGTGTGTATGTATGTTAAAATATTTAAAAACTCTTTCATCAAATATGCATTCATTTATATCCCTCCCCTTGAAGAACAGAAAGAGACCAGTATTTGCTGTTCGTGTTGTTTTGTTCTTTTCTTGGGGTAATGCTGATGCTGTCTCATTGCATGTGTAATGTAATGTGTTAGAAGCTGATGTTTGGATATTGTTGTGTTGATCTAAGTCTCTTTTAAGGATCCTATTTTAAGAAGTTTTGAGTTGTAAGCAGGCAAAACCACCAGATAAAGACTATTGTCAGGAAGGCTTTAATATTTTCAGAAGTTTTCTTTGTGGACATCTGCTCTCCTCTATTTTTGGATTTCATCTTTAACTAATCAAAAACCTCTTGTCTTTCAGGCTATGAACCGCTCCCTCGCAAATGTGATTTTAGGGGGCTATGGCACCACATCAACAGCTGGTGGGAAGCCCATGGAAATTACTGGAACCCACACAGAAATCAATGTGGACAACGCCATTGAAATGATAAAGGAAGCCAATAATATTATTATTACTCCAGGTAAGACACTCTTGACTTATACAGCAAGATGTTCACAGGATGTATTATTAAAAAAAACCACCACAAACAAATAAAAACAAAACCCCCAAACAAAACAAAAAAACTGGAGTGTGTCAAATATCGGCTGAGTCTGTGGGATCTGTTTTTGTTCCCAGGTTGGTCATCATTCCTCTATGTAGGCATGTATGCCACTTTATTTTTCCTTGTGTGTATCTCTTCAAACTTTGTTCTATTTATTTAGATTTTACATTCTTCAGGGCAAAGACTATCTTTTGTGAACTATGTTTACAGCTAATTTTGTGTGCGCCTATTGTGGTATGAGTTTCCAAGCACTACCACAGTACCAGCGGTACCAATTACAAAATATCTGTCTTAATTTACTGAAAGAGAGGATTTTGTTTACACTTCTCATCTACTTGCTCAATTATGCATTGTTTTAAAAAGCAGAAAAACATCTGAAACTTAGTATACAATAAATACTGGAATTAAAGTAGAAAAAAACCCTGAAAACAAAACCCCTGAGTTGTCTGAAGCTATTATGTTGGCTGTAGGCTCATATGGTTCAATAGTGCGTTCCCCGTTAGCTGAGATCAGGTACATAGCAGCTCAAGACTCGTTTTCCTTCAACTGAATGGCATAGCTATTGTTTTAAGTTTATTTTAGTGTTAGAATGAGAAGAATACTGAAAAATAGTCATCTTTCATTTTGTTTCAACTTAAATGAAAACATCAGTTAGGTAGGGGTCTAATTGGGGAAGTTACCTTTGTTTCCAATAAAGCTTGCAAACATCTTCAAGGAGTTTGCCTCTTGCCCCTGTGATCAAACCTTGAGGACACCATTAATAATTTATACTCTCAATTTTCTTCCATGGAATTATTGCTCTGATTAATTAATTCAGAGAGAAAGACCGAAAAGATTATTTGCTGCTAAAAGCTACGTTCAGCTACTAGATTTGCATTAGGCAAATCCAAAATTTTGTTGAGGGTAACAGCGGTGAAGTAACCTGATAGTAGCCTCTCTATCAATTTTTTAATGCACCTGTCTGAAACATCCTTTTCTGACAGAGAAAGAAACATGTATTTTTGTGAAGCTGACATAAGTTATATGTGTAGTTTGACTGGTTAAATGACTGTGCTGTTAGTGGTCAGGAGAAGTTAGTCCCATGCTCTCTTTTGGTCAAGAGACCAAAAAGAAGAGATGAATTACAGCGGCCAGGCTGGGAATATATGAGTATCTGATGTATGCATGTGCATTTTGTTTGTTTGTTTATTTTTGAGAGCTTCTGTTTGTGTGAAAGGTACACTTACTGTCTGTAACTGTTCTGTCTGCACTGAAACAGAAAAATAGCTTAAAATTTGGAAATTCTTTCAGGTTATGGTTTGTGTGCAGCAAAAGCTCAGTACCCCATAGCTGATCTGGTGAAGATGTTGAGAGAACAAGGGAAAAATGTCAGGTAGGTATTTTCCTTGATGAAAACTATTACAGTTTGGGTTTGTAGTGTGTGTGGGTTTTTTGTGTCCCCCCCCCCCGCCCTTCTATTACAGTCCCTTATAAGTCTTTGTTTTGGTTTAATTTTTCTTTCAGCAGTCTCTGTCAGAAATACTACCTGGAGAAATGCTCTGCTCTTACTAACGTATAGCTGAATGTCTAGATATTTCATTCTTTAGTGTAAAAGATCCCTTACTCCCTTACACGCTTCTTAAATTTGGGTTTTGGAAGTTGTCCCAGCCATTGCAGAATAATTTTTTGTTGGTTTGGTTTTATTTTGTTTGGTGTCACACTGAAGTTTAATTAAAAAGAATGGCTTTAAAACTTAGTAGTTCTTATTGTAGCCACCAAATCTTACTTCTTTGAAAGGTAAGTTAGCTCCTTTAGATACATATGCTCTGCTTTTGGATATCATAGCATCTTTCTACAAAACAAGCAGTGAAGTTTTTTGTAAAATAAAATTTTAATGGGGCTTTTCATATTGTGTTCAAGAGAACAGTTAGCAGCCTTTTCTAAGGGTGGAGGTTGAACAGCTCTGTTGAACAGGAACCATTTTGTGGAAATACCTTACTGTGAAGAGCAGCCACAACAGCTGACTTCAGTGCAGGGAGAATAGTTTTTCTTTATGCTTACAGTCAGTGGGAGAGAACAAGGGCCTAACTTCAGTGCTTTGAATTGCCTTCTAGAGAAACCTCCGTTAAGGGGGATTGTTTACTAGGCTAAAATAGCTTTAATATTTTATTTTTTTTAAGTCCTAATTTCCAGTGGAAATGGACTGCTCTGATTGGGGAATAGTTAAAGGGGTGTGATGGGGATAGCTGAGGCTCCTAGACCGGAAATGACCTGCAGCATGGAGAAGTGTTTGTGGGGTTAGCCTGATACAAAGTGGAAGAGTAGATCAGGTAGCAGCCTCTGCACCAAGAACGTGGGACTCAGGAGCTCCTATTTTTGGACTGATGTGCTGCATACTGTGCCTCTGTTAAAAGTAGATCTTCTGTCTGTTACATTCCTTGAAGTCCTCCTAAGTCAATCCATGTGATCTTATGTTAACAGGAGGACTTTAGCTTCCACAGGATATACTGCCTCTTTTATCTTTGCCTCTTCCAAGTAGTAGGGGTGTAGTATCTTCTCTCACACCATACTTCAAAGGTTTCTACAGTCTTATTTGTTTGGAAAGTAGGCAGTAGCAGAAGTCTGAGGAAGTAAACTGCTGTTACTGTTTTAATGTAACCTGAATCTTCGCAGAATTGCAGGTTAGATAAAGTTAAAGAGATCTCTGGAGATTGTCTAGTTCAGCCATCCCCCTTGCTCAAACCAGAGTCAACTGGAGCAGGTTGCTTAGGATCTTGTCCAGTTGGGTTTTGAATATCTGGTCTCCAGAGATGGAGACTTGACAGCCTCTCTGAGCAGTCTGTTCCAATGTTCAGTCACCCTTAGAGTAGAGCAGGTTTTTCCTGTATTTCAGTTTGGGACCGTTGCCTCTTGTGTGCTCACTGGATGCCACTGAGAAGAATCTGGCTCTGTCTTCTTTACTCCCATCCATCAGTATTTATTCATAGTGGTATAGAGCCTTTTCTTCTGCAGGCTGAAGAATCCCAGCTCTCAGCTTCTCCTCTTGTGACAGATACTCCAATCTGTTAAGGAACTTAGACCTATTCTTCCTGGGTTCCCGTAAGTTTCTGCAATTACAAGCAAGACTGTTATTAGAGTTCTTTGAGACTTGCGTGGAAGGATTATTGGAGTGCGTGCAGCCAGTCTCATGGATTTATTCTGCTGGAGTGCTGCTCCAAAGAGCAGAGATAATTCTTAGGTGCCAGTATTGGCCTCAAGTCCTTCCTTCTTCAGTTTTTCATAGACCTAAAAATATTGAAAGTACTGGCAAGCTAACATCATGCCTGCCTTGCTGATTGTTTCGGAAACTAATTGTGGTAACTTGATATTTTAAATTTAGTCAAGGCTCGGTTTTCATTTGAAACAAGATATTTGGACAGATGCTGGCTAGCCAGACTCATTCCCTGATTTCCTTGTGTTTATTTCAAGTAGATGGGAACTTTACTTTGGAATCAGTATTCTAGCAATTAGTGTTTTTTGGGTTTGTTTTTCTTCCACTATTTTTCCAAGCTTATTGAAAAGTTGCATGTAAGTTTTTGCAGTGTTTTACAGCATGTATTGTGATGGATAACACCAGGGTTGGTGTAGGGTTTAGCAGCAATTACTTACTAGTATTTACTCAGAATGTTGCAATTTTGCATATAAAATTGCTTCATTAAATGTATTTATTCATGCGTAAATGAGAAATGAGGGTATGTGCTGGTCTGTCTGCTTCCTGGAGTAGTTCTCTTCACACCTTATACTTAGCAGAAACTCTTCTGTGTGTGTCCAAATTGCATTAAAAATTTTGAAGACCCCTTAGTTGTGCAACAAAAGAGCCTTTCTTGGCTAATGCGATGACAGTGTCGCGTGCTTTTGGCTTTCCTTTCAGCGCTTCTGGGGAGCCAGCTTTATTTTTTATCAGCCTTGGTGAAATAAAAAATTATTGGTTTTGCCTTTTATGTTGGCTTTGCAGGGGAGAAATGTGAATGAATCCTTGAAATAACTGGCTTATATTTGAAATGAGTCAATTTCAGGAAGGGATCGCTGCAGTGGTTACCTAGTATTTTAATGAAATAAATCTGTATTTACAGTTTGTGGTAATTCAGGCCTTTCATCACTTTGCGGAGCTCCCACGGTGTTCATTGAGTGCAGCTGCTGTCCCTCTGGTTTCAGTAGGCCTGGAGTGCCTCGGGACCCTAGTATGCTCACCATCCAGATGTAGTGACACTCTCACACATCCGCTGTGGAGGGGTGCCAGCATGGACATACGATTGTCATAAATTTGTAATGCCCATACTGTGCCAAGAAAAATTGCGTCTGTCATATGGCCTTTCTTTGCTCCGTGGTTCACGATTGATCCAGAGGAGCTGCTGTTTTCATTTACTTTGCCTATAGCCATAACATTCTTAGTGGAGAGCGCAGATTATATAACAAGATGCATAACCTTTGACTAGGGTTTAAATTTGGAAATACGGAAGAGTTTGGAAACTTCAGACTGTTTTAGTTATTAAATTGCATAGCTAACATCATCGCTTAGTTGAGATGGTCTTGCAGCAGATCACATCTTTAATGCATTATTAGGATCACATAGAGGGCTGGATATTGCTGAGCCTTCATTATAGCTTTCCCTTGCTATGAAGGGGTAAAACAACAAAACTTTTCATAGGCTAAATCCTGTAGTCCCCAGAAGCCATTGGCCTTGGAGAGGAAATGCTTGTTCTACAATTGGTGTCATATTTGTGCAACGTTACAACCGAGTAAATTGTTGAAAGTTCTCGTCTTACTGAAGTTCTTCGACCACATGCTGTGTTGTTTGAAGGCCCCTAGTTGTGAAATTCTGATTTCTTCTATACAATTTAGTTATATTCTACAGTAATTCTGTGTATAGATACATAATTATTCTATAGAATTATAGTACAGTTAAACTGTATACATTCTCATACATGCATAGGTAATTGATGCTGTCTATGTCCATATCAAGTTAACTGTCTTAGCTTGTGCCATAGTATGACTTCCCTAAGACTCTTTCTGTCCACGTGTTTTGCTTTCCTGCATAGTAAGAAATTTTTGATGAGGAAAAAGTATTGCAAAGTAAAAGGACCCTTAAAATTGTGCTTTGTGTAGACTTTCTAAACCTAACTTATAATTAAACATGGTGGTTTTCTGGTAACTCTCGTAGTTGAGAGAAATGCTGATTACTTCTTTAACAGTGTTTCAAATCAGTTGATAATACATTAGTGTTTTGGTTTGTTTTTTTTTTTTTTTTAACATAATTTTTATAGGTGGGTATCTCTAAGGACTTGGATTTCTGTCTTTTGATGCTGGAGAATCTAATTATTTTTGGGCACATGGAAACATGGGTTTCTTACATTTTTGAAAATGTGATAGCATGAGTTTAATGTTGGATCTACACTTTTGGATATTTATTGTTACCTCTATGTCTGGGCTCTAGTCAAATGTGTTTAGGGTTTTGTGTTTATCTTTTTTTTTTTTTTTCTCTCTCTTGTTCTCATTGCTTGTGAGTAACACAACATGTGGATGGGTACCACCTACGCATTTATCTACGACTTAATAAATAAAACTGATTAACTTGAATTATTTAATTACTTCAATTTACAATCATCATTCTTGGTTGCTCTATGAGAAAATATAGAAAAATTTTAAAGGATGAGCTGTTAAGGTGCTGTCCCAACAGTCTTAGCATGCCGCATAGCTCAGGTGCGGATAAGATGGAGGTGGAAATTACTGTCACTGCTGAATGGCAGCATAAGAGCAACGTACATTGATGCAAGTTTCTAGGAAGCTGAAGTATGCTTGCTAGGAACACACTAAGTGTGTACATGTGTGTCAGTTCTCAATTTGTTTCTTATAGTCAAATTAACTGTCTGCCTTCTGAATCATTAATGCTGCAGATGTGGTAGCTCAAGTGCCATATCAGTGCAGCTACAGTGAGCTAGCAAACCTTGCTGTACCTGATCCACTTCTGGAAGGATGCAGCTGTAGCTGTATGCTCCTGGGTGTGTATTGTAGGGATGCCGTTAGTTCCCTGTAGGTCATCTCAGCTCTGGGTGACCTTACTGGGTCAGTTCATGATGCTTTGTGGAGGCAGGCTCTTCTGTCTTCCCTGCAGTTGTGAGTGTTATTGTGTTGAGCTAAGGCCCATGCCATGCATTTAGATCTTGCCCCTGCTGTGATAAACCATAGTGCCTGGAAATAGTACCAACCCTCACATAAGTATGCTTAATTTAACTAATTTAATTCAGTTAAATTTAAACTGACCTGACCCCAGCAGAGCTGCTGAGCTTAGTCCATGCTGAAGTACTGTTTCTGGGGAGGTGGTGTTGCCTCAAGCATGACACCAGGCCTAAGCTAGCTATGTGCTTTGATGCTAGTAATCTACCTAGTCATCTGTAACGTGTGATGGGAGCATTATACTGTGATACTTGCAGGTCCTGCTACACTGCAACTGTTGTTATATGGCAGGATTAAAGCCGTGGAATATCTGAGTGGTGCACTTCTCAGTTCATCTAGGGATGTTTTGGTGTTGTGGTTTTTTTCTTCCTCTTACCTTGAATAACAGATTGTCTGTACTGGAAACAGAGGTGGAGAAGTGTCAAAACACGAATAAAGTGAATGGATTGGGGGGAAGAAGAGGTGAGGCAAAACCCTGGGGCAAATTGTTCTCTGTATATACAGCATCTGAAGTGTTGAGTAAGCTAAATTAAGCACCAGCCAGATGTTACTTACTTACATCACTCTGTCCAGCTTTGGCATAATGACAGGAATCCTATCTTTATGTGGATGAAGTGATCTTGAAACACTTCTGCGTTGGGTTAGGTAGGTGCTAGCTCTTTCAGTATTGATTAAAAGAATATTATCTATCCAGCTGTAATAAAGACAGATGCTGACTTTATGAACTGTATTAAAAGTAACTTCAATTCTGAGATTTTTCAGTAATTTTTCATGCAGTAGTTGTCTTTTCATGCTACTATAATAAACATCATATTACTTTAAGTAACTTCCCCCCCTTCCCTCCCTGAATTTAAGTGCTTTTTATGCTGAAAATGCTATCTTAATTTTAAAACAAAATGTTGCACTCCTTGTATTACAAGAAAAGGTTAAAATATTAACTAATTTTTGATTATGCTGTATTGTCTTTTTAAAGCTAAAAAGTATCCAAAAGAGGCTGATTAAAAGGCCGAATGTCCTTGCCTGATACTCATGCTGTTAAGGTCTGAAGTCTTAGTAACAAGGAGGTGTATGCTCTCTTCAGTGTATCTGACAGTTGGAGGTGATAAGCAAGCCCCATGTTACGTGGTCAGAGTAAAGAGAAAAAATTCCTGGTGGATTCTGCATTTCAGTGAGCTACCAGGATAATGTTTCAAGTCAGACACAGCATGATTGTGAGCCTCTGTTAAGGGTAAAGTATATGCAGACTGAAAACTTAATGTCATGTAAACAGAAAGTCAAAAAGAGCGTGAGATTTCTGCTTGATTTAAAAACAAACCAACCAACACGAGGGAGTTCCTTCATAACTGATATTAAAAGCATATCAAAGAAACTTATCAATTTTTCCCTTTAAAACATTTCTACCATAAAACTTGTCTCTATCTTAAAATCATTCGTGTTTTGAATTTTTGAATATGAATGAGGTTCATATTTTGAACAGCTGGGAGAGCATATGTGACAAAAATGTTTCTGCTGTAATGCACATAGCTTTGAAGAACTGGTGCTGTTTTGAGTCAGGAGAAGATACATAGCTCTTACTAGGCGTGCTGGGAGCCGTCAAGGATTTTAGCTATCTTTTATATGCTTACCTGAATTCTGCTTTCAATTGGACAGGCTAATTTCACTCCAGATATATGTAGATCGTATCTTGTGAAATAGTGAAAACCTTAGAGGCAAGTATTTTTAATGATTTTTTTTTTTTGACACACTTGCACATCCAGTTTCAAGAGGTACTGGCAGGCTACTGTCATATTTGGTTAACAGGCTCCTAGAAGCAGACTTCTGGGAGTCACTTCAATATTTGTCCAAAAAGCTTTTGTATGAGCAACTTTCTCAAACTTTGTGAATACGCAGTATGTGGTTTCAAGCAGTCTGTCAGAAGTCTCTAACTACTGATGGTTGATGCCATAACTCTTCCTGAACGAAGATAATTTGTCCCTTTCTTTTCTTCTTTCTTTGCTTCTTGCCAGGAATAGTGAAGTCAAAGGTGAAATTCATTCCCTTGGCAGCTTAAGTTCTGGCTTTCCAGCGCTTGAATAAGATTGTGTATGTATATAATATTTAATAGAAACCTCACGACTATTTTGTTTTGTGTATTGCCAAAACAGCTTTGGTCAGAAAGGCGCTCAAATAATTTTATTAGAAACAAAAGAGAATTTTGTTGGAAAATCTATTTTCACTGCCAGAGGAGTGATGGGTTTTCTCAAGTGTACTTCAGAATAAGAGTTCTACTGTACTGCAAGTGATTGAATTTGGTATACTTTAGGACTAGCTGCAGTACTACACATGGCTTATATTACTGAGTGATGTGAAACGTAAGCTGTTAATATTTTGTCCTGTATATTTGCTCTCCTTTTTTTTTAATTCTAGGTATTATACTTTGCAACAGAATCCCAAATGTTTACTAGCTGAATAAATCTATTCTCCTTGTTTCTTTAAACGAATTCCATTTAAAGCTAGCTTTTATCCTGCTGTTTGACCAAGAGCTTAAAAATGTCTTGTATCTAGTATTACATGGATTAATCATACGTCCTTAATTTTGTTTCTGGAGTTCCAATTGTCTCATCTTTGTGTTGTCTTAATGTCGTCTTGCTGATGGAGTGCTCAGTTGCCCTTTTAAGGATGTATTTGTACAAATGTTATATTCATAAGTGGCCTGTGTTGATTGGACTGTGACTTGTGGACCATCACTGATGTGTTATCCACTTGCGTTGCAGTGAAGTTGAAAATAGAAATCTGTGACAATCCCTCTGTCATGGCAAGTTGATTTATCAGCCGTTCCATCCTTTCTGAAGAATTCTGAAGTCCTTTTATTGCAGTCCTGACTCACTTGGATTTCTGCTCAGAAATTTATGTTCAGAAATCCAATAATTTAGTTTTCTCTTGGTATTTTCTGTCTCTTCCAAAGTGCATGTAGGTTTCCTTATTAAACGCTTAACTTCAGCTATATAACCATTCATCTGAGGCATTTCTGGTGTGCTTGAGTCAGCATTACATTTGGCGATAGCTCCAGAGCTGGAGAGACATAAAATGCACTGGACAGTAGATGTTGATCCGACTAGTTTATTCAGGGCCAGCAGATGAGCAGAAGAGTACAATCTGCTTCTAACCAAAATATGTCTTTGGGGATCGCAGCTAAACCAGTTTTAACATCTCCATTCTGAATTTTGTCAGGTTTTTACTCTTAGAGAACTGTATGCATGCCTTAACATCCCCCCATCACCACCCTGTGTGACTGTCTGAATTTTTAGTAACTTATAAGCAGTGTGTTTTCTCTGAGTTGGTTTTGAGCTATTCTGAAAACATTTCTTAAATTGTTTTGCTTGAACTGGCATAGGTTCTTAGCTCTCTGCCTTCTCACTCCCCACCTTTTCTATTTTTTTTTTTTTTTCCCCTCTGGAAATCAGTCATGAGAAGAAAGTGGCATGTTAACCTAATTCAAAAAAGCAGTGTCTTCTGCTTCAAGTAGAGTCCCTACTAATTTTTCTATTGGAGTGCTAGACTATGATTAATGATGCACACTCTAGAGATACCCGAGTCAATAAGGTCATTTGCCAAGGGCGTTTCTAGGTCTCAGGGTGGTTTTGCTTCCAGAAGGCTGCACAGTCTTTGGCCTTTTCATGAAAAGTATTATGTTGTGGCCAGTTCACTTACTCTGTGCATTCACTTTTCAATGATATAAGGGACCTGCAAAGCATATTAATGTGGGTGGTGGTTTTGCAGCAAAAAGGCTTATTCATAAAAAAACAAAGGTATTTGTCACGAGTTTTTAAATATGATACTGCTTGGAAGGTGGATGTGAATGCTTGCTGTGTGTAATATCGCTCAGGCTGATGATTGTACCCAGACAAAATGTTAAAATAGTCCCATTACTTTCAGAAGTAATTTAAGAAAACTTGTTGATATAAACTCTTGCTGGGTGGAAAATTGGTCCATCTTGCAATGATGTGTTCCCAGGCATTTCTGGGCACAAGTTCCTTCTGTGTTGTCACTAGAAGTGTCCAGCAGGCTCTCCAAAGCCACTGTGCAGATGCAACAACTTTCTGAACGAGTCGTCTTAAAAACGTACTCCTACTCCTACCTATTTTAGTTTTACTGGGAAATGAGCATGTTCTTTTGCATACCTGTAGTGTCAGTCATACTTTTAACTTTGCAGAAAAGGAACAGCTGCTCTCCAGGTGAAGAGTCAAACCTACAGTCCCTGTTCCCTTTCCCACCCACTCAGTTCCCTGCAGCACTGGAAAAGTAATTACAATATCGTTAAGGTTTAGCAATTTCTTTTTATTAATTCATATGTGTGCTTATACTTCTCTGCCTTGTAGGTCACAGGTGGCAATTTTACTGTATAAAACAGAGTGGTCAGTACTTATTAATGGGGTTGGACTTTCTTTCCTGTTAGGTTTGGTATTCACCCCGTGGCTGGCCGTATGCCCGGTCAGCTGAACGTACTCCTAGCTGAAGCTGGTGTTCCCTATGATATTGTACTGGAAATGGATGAGATCAATGAAGACTTCCCAGGTTAGTATGTGAGCTATAAGTTTCCAGTAGATTGGATTTGATCTTGTCAATTTTCATTTGTTTCTGTTTTTACATTGCCCAAGGATTTTAAAAATAGAAAATCTGATTCAGGCCGTTCGGTTTACCTTTGTGCCTCATTGTCGTACCATTGTAGAGGAAAAGAGGTCTTTCTCTTGCAATTTGAGTGCTCTCCCAGCTGATGGCAAGTGAGCACAGAGGAATACAAGAAATAGCCTGACTCAGAAGCAGAAAACTGAGAGGCGAAGAGTACAGATAGGTAAATCAAAGGGAAATATTGAATGCAGGAGTACAGAAAAAAGTAGATATTGAAGGGAGGTTAAATAGGCTTGTGAAACTTGTTTCCTCCAGAACCAAGTGAGCAGTTTGGGGTTTTTTTAATTGCTTGAAGCTGTGAAATAAATGACAAATGCTTTGTCTTTTTTATCACTGTTACTGTTCCATACAGGAAAACTACTGTTACTTTTTTAGGTCAAGTGTTGTGGATGACTTGACCCTGTTATGTCTTGCAAACTGGTATAGCATTGTACAAACAACTTCTTCCTTTCTTATATCTTTATTTAAAAATCAGAAAGTTGACGGTAAAAGGTTTTTTGAAAGAATATTCAAAGGAAAAGCCAGGCACAAAGAGATTTGAAGGTGATGATGCTATGTGTGTATGAAACTGCATTTAAATATCGTAGATTTAACTTTTGAGTGGTGGACTCATCTAATGAGTCCCTTGGAATGGGATTGTGGATGCTTGCAGTTTACTTTAGGTAGTTGGTAGCATTGCCTGGTAAGTTTGTAAAATATTTGTGAATGAAATCCCCATAAATCTTTGTAGAGTGCTTACGATAAGGGGTGGTTCTGCCTCTAAAGATCGGATTTAACATAAAAATTAAAATTTTAGATATTTTTTCACCAGTTTTATTTTCTTTGTCTTGCTGCAGATACTGACTTGGTCCTTGTAATTGGTGCAAATGATACAGTTAATTCAGCAGCTCAGGAAGATCCGAACTCTATCATTGCTGGAATGCCTGTTCTTGAGGTCTGGAAGTCCAAGCAGGTGAGATTAACAGAGTTGCATTAGCACCTACCTTAGGTAACATGCTTTTAAAAACATGGTTTATAGGATAAGCTAACGAGGTTCTCCTACCATTCTGATTTCCATGAGAAGCTTTTCTGCAAGGTGTCAAACAAAACAGTTAGTATTTTGGAAGTGTGGTGCACTGTTCATAATTTTATAATAATCAGCAAGTGCTGTAGTGAGACTAATGATCATTGCAGTAGGAAAGACCAATGAAAATGCTTCTACTAAAAAATGTGATTAGAATAAATGATTTTCTGCTCACATCTGCAGACCTGAAGCATTTCTATACACATATCTGCTTGTTTAAGTTTATAGGTAGTTTGACTGACAACTTTAATATTGAGGTGAAAATACAAGAATGAATAATATGCTTAAATAAAAAAAACCAACCAAGCAATGACTGGCTGGGTAGAGTAGAGAGCTTAGTCTGTCCAGATTGAACTGACGGTTTAGTTACCTCACTAGTGTTGCTCTTTGAAAGCAGCATCGTCTGATGTAAACTACATATGCGTGAGTTGCCTTGATGTGAAATCTTTGATCTCTGGTTCTGAATCCAGTCATAGCCCATTCTTCTGTGGGTTAACCATTCAAGTACTTGGAATTGTAGGCATATACATTTATCAGTGTTTTGTGTGTAGCTATGTGTTGCAATTTGAGAAATAAATGTGTACATGGTTAAAGTTGGTAAAGCTTCACAGTTTCTCTGTGAAGGAGCCATGCTTAAGTAATTTGACATTTAATAGCTAAAACTGTCTGAAATTTATTTTAGGATTATTTTATTTTTAAATCCCATGTATAAAATTACACAGACTAATAGTACGTAAAAGTAGTAATGTGAACACTCATCTGAATTGCAGTGCTGTTAGGCAACTGGGTTCTTAAAATAGCTCAAAAATAAAATAGCCTCAGAAACCTTGTCACGGTTTCATCTGGGACAGAGTTGATTTTCTTAGTAGCAGCTGGTGTAGTGCTGTGTTCTGGGTTTGGGTTGAGAATGGTGTTGATGGCAAACCGGTGGTTTTGGTTGCTAAGCAGTCAAGGCCTTTTCTGCTCCTCACATTGCCTTGCCAGCCAGCAGGCTGGGAGTGCGCAAAAAAGTTGGGAGGAGGCATGGCTGGGACAGCTGACCCCAGCTGACCAAAGGGCTATTCCATGCCATATGACATCATGATCAATCAGTATATAAAGCTGGGTGAAGAAGAAGGAAGGGGGGACATTCCAAGTTAACAGCATTTGTATTCCCAAGTAACCATTAGGTGTGATGGAGCCCTGCTTTCCTGGAGATGGCTGAACACCTGCCTGCTGATGGGAAGCAACGAGTGAATTCCTTGTTTTGCTTTGCTTGCGTGCAGGGTTTTTGCTTTACTTATTAAACCATCTTTATCTCAACGCATGAGTTTTCTCACTCTTCTGATTCTCTCCCCCATCCCACTGGGGGAGAGTGAGTGAGCAGCTGCGTGGTCATAGTTGCTGTCTGGGGTTAAACCGTGACAGTCCTTTTTGGTGTCAAATGTGTGGAACCGAAAAGGACTGTCGTGGTTTAACTCCAGCCGGCAACTAGGACCACATAGTAACTCACTCGCTCCCCTTTCCCCCCAAGAAGGTTAGGGAGAAGAGGGAGAAAAGGAGGGCAAAGGGGGGAAAAAAACACTTGGGGGTTGAGATGAAGACAGATTAATAGAACAATAACAGAAAAGGAAACTAACCACAATAATAATAATAAAGGCAAAGGAATATACAAGACAAAAGTCATCCTCACTGCCCAGTGAATTGGTTGCCCAGCCTGACCTGAGCAGTGATCACAGATTCCCACCACCCCACCAACGCCCATTTATATGCTGAGCATGATGTCTATGGTACAGAATACTGCTATTGCCCATTCTGTCTGTGCTCCTTCTCAGCTTCTGTGGGAAGCTGGAAAAAGTCCTTGAATACTATAAACATCACCTAGCAACAACTAAAACAGCATGCATTATTGACGTTCCTTTCATACCAAATCTGAAATATAGCAGCCACTAAAAAGAAAATTAACTCTATCCGAGCTGAAACCAGGCCAACCTTCTATGTTGTAATCATCAGTGCCCATCTTGCTTTGGCTTATTACATGGAATAAAGTAAAAGCTTATGCATGTGTGGCGGCTGCAGTCTCTTTATCTGACATCTAATATTGTGTTTAACAATTAAATGTTTCTGAAACTGGTCTGGCTATCAATTTGTCGGCTATATTAAAATTTGAAATACAGTTTTGAAGCAGTAAGCTATTTCGGCCCTATTTCAACCCTATTTCGGCCAGGGATCTCTCTTCCTCTCCCTTAGTTTGTGGAGGTTGTTTTTTGTTGTCTTTGTTTGAGGGGGAATGGTGGTTGGTCTTTGCTCTTTCAAACATGAATTCTTTATGTGCAGGTCATTGTAATGAAGAGATCTTTGGGAGTTGGTTATGCAGCAGTGGACAATCCAATCTTCTACAAACCCAATACTGCCATGTTGTTGGGAGATGCTAAGAAGACTTGTGATGCCCTACAGGCCAAAGTCAGGGAGTCGTATCAAAGCTAAATACTGATTTATATTCCATTGATGATTGTGACTACAGTCATGTAAAACAAGAGTTAGAAGAATCTCTTACCTAATGCAGCCAACATTTCGGGAAGACTGCATTGACTCCTAGGAGATGTAGTTCACTCGGGGAATGTAGGCTTTTATGAGGGGGTGGGCACATTAGCCCTTCAAACTAAATCTTCCATGAGGCAATGCATTAAAAAATGAAAACATGCTTTTTAAGGTTAAGATTGAGCTGTAAGAAGCAGGGACTAATGACTCGTGGTCACCTTTAAGTAGTTATTGGCTTCTTCCTCCTAACTGTCTGTACTTCTGTCATGGAAATTCACTAAAAAAATACCGTGCCAAAGTTGCATTCTGTGTTATCAAAACTGTTCTTTGGCCAGTACGGAGAAAATAACTATTTATTTCATCAAAACTTAAATCAAAATTACAAACAGATGCAAATAGATGCTTACATGATTTGAGATTCTAAACATAATATTC
Organism: Larus michahellis; assembly: GCF_964199755.1. Lineage (NCBI taxonomy): Eukaryota > Metazoa > Chordata > Aves > Charadriiformes > Laridae > Larus > Larus michahellis. Next base: position 16,982,788 of record NC_133930.1, read on the forward strand.
TGTTAAATCTCTATAGAAAAATTGAACTGTTTCTTTTGTGGATTCTGTGGATGCTGTGAATCAAGAACATTTTAGGAAAGTCCTATAAAATACAGTTCCACTTTTTTGTAGTGCCCACTTATATTACGTAAAACAAAACACAGGATTTCAGGGACCTACCAAGTGATCTTCAAGCCTGACAAGGAAATGTACACCTACTTGTACTGCTTAATTGTTTTAAGCAGCTGCTAAATTCTCCATCTTTTCCAGTTGTTGCCTTTTTAAGTGTCTGAGGAAAAATGTGGTCGAGTTCTGCACTGGCAAAACATCTGGATACCTGATCTGTTAGCAGAATTTGGACCATAGTGTTTCAGTTTTTGTTCACTTAAACTTTTAACTGTATTTGCTACTTTAAAATTTAGTGATGTTTTCTTAATTAACATTTTTATGATGCTGGAAAAGGCACTTCTGAACATTTTTAAGATTGCTGGAGTTTATTAGAATTTTTCTAAATAAATAAGCTATTGTTTGGACAGCACAGAAACATACCAAACTTAAAATCCAGTGTTTTGATTATTTGATTTCTTCCTAATCTAATTGAAAGCACTGTTAAATTCCCATAATAAGTTCAGCAAAGAATTAAATTAAATTATGACATAGATTGCTGTTTTGTTTTTATTATGTTAAGTGTTCTTGAGTGGAACTCAAATATTTGCTTAATAAAGTGAGTTTTACCATGTTTCCATGCTGATGTAGCAATTGTCCGTGGTGACAAAAGCTAATTAGAAATAGCTGTACTTGTGTTAAAGCATTCATATTGGGGATAAGAAACTATTATGAAGTAAGCCTTGAACTTAATCCATCTTGATTAATAGAACAAACATTCTTTATTACACCATGTATAGAGACCTCATAAAATATAGTATTTCTACTTAGCTACCTCTGTTTTTATGTGAACATCAGTTAAAACGCAGACTTTGAACAGGTAATGCATTAAGAAATGTAATGATGTATGAAAGAAGCTACCCTTTTTACAAATCTCTTTTATATAATTGAAATAAAAATTATCATGTAAGCATTAATATGTTGTACACTGCAGGAAAAGACTTGTAATTAAATTTTAATTTAAAACATTGCGGCAGCTATATTTGAATGTATCATGTATGGCCTCTTGATTTCATTGCATTCAGCTTTTCTTTTAGGCCTGCAAAAATAGGAGGGAAATGGGAGAAGGCAAAAGACAAGGAAATAATCCTCTCTCTCCCTCCCTCCTAACTAAGCAAGAAAGGGGATTTGAAGGGATTTAACATCCTAAAATATTGACTTTTGCTTTGTCAAAGTTGAAGTATCTAACTGCGGTATGCAACATGTCTCTGCTTATAAGTAGCTAATGTCAGACTTAGCTTTTCTTAAAAAAAAAACCAAAAAAATAACAAAACAAACCCCAGAACAAGGGGGAACGCTTCTTTTTTTTTTCCCCCCTCTTTGTATTTGGAAAAAACCCCATACTGTTATGTTGAATCAGAGGTACCAGTGTTATCTTTAAAACTATGCTTTACCATGGAACACCCGGTAATTGTTGAAGTGCTAATAAAAAGTCACTTATTTTTCTTTATCGATCACTGTCTCTTTTCTCTTCTGTTGTGTTTCCTGAGTAGGTAAGTAGTCTGAGATTCTGTCTGGGAGTTAGAAGATCAAAATACCACTAAGGGTATTGAGATTGAAGAATATAATGAAAAGGAATCAGTGAAAGATGCATATTTCTTTTCTTTTTTTAATTTGAATGGTTCTTTAAAATAGTCATTCTAGGTATGACTGATGTCACCTGTCTGTGGCAACTTCACTATGAGCTTTTCTAGTAAATTAGGAGGGCTGGACAACTTCTGAGAACAGTTGATCCCAATATGTGTTGCCTTTTTGACTTAAACAAAACAAAACAAAAATGTAAGAACTAACTTGGCTGAGTACTTCATTTTCCATTGGCTGAGGTGTGACATGAATCCTATCCCTTTGAGCCTGATACTGTATAAATTTGCTTCAGTTCTTAGTAACTTAGTTCTACAAGATTGTCAAGTTGATCGTTGTGATGATTTCAGTTTCTGCCTTCAAAGTGAATGATGAATAATGTTAGCCATCTGATAATCTGTTCAATTATATCATTGCGCAAGTCTGACACGTAGCTTTCATGTTTTTCTCAAGCTTTGGTCAAGCTGAGACTTGAGTTCTCTTTCAGAGGCTGCAGCCTGGCATTGATTTATGGGGTAACCTCTCTTCCCTCTTGATTGAGCAGCCTACCTGGGAAGCATATACCTGCAGTGTATAGATTTATAGTCTGACAAATGGTAAAGCCATAGCCTTCGTCCTTTTGTGGATCTGACTGCTAGTTTGAAGGTTTTACTCTGTCTACCCAGCTCCAGCTACTTATTATCACCCAAGACGTATTTGCTCTAGCCTGTCTCATTATCACCCAAGAGGTATTTACTCTAGCCTCCCTCAAGCAGGCTATGAAGATCTGTTCTGATAAGATCATGGCAAAGTAGTGCAGCAAGAACAAAAGGAGAGGATGGAGGACACAATAATCTCTGTTCAGCTGGTGGGCCTTTTTCACTTTGCAGTATGTGTCCATGGCCATGAGACACCTTGGATCTTTGTTTTTAATACAAGTTGTTGCACTACTAAAGTTACAGAGGAATTTAGTTTGGAAGGATCTTCTAGAGATAATTTGGTCCAGACCCTTGGTGCAAAGAGATCTAGTTTGATCAGATTCTTCCAGGCTGTCACTTGGAACATCTCCTGGCTGGAGATTGCACAGCTTCTCTATTCCCCTATTCCAGTGTTCGAGTCTTTCCATTGTGAACAATTTTTTTAAAACACCTAATTGGAATTTTCTTTGCAATTTATGTGCATCACCTAGCCTAGTCTTGTTACTGTACAGACAGACTAGAGTCTATTTTCACCATTGTCTGTTGGAAAACAACAGGAGGATTCTGCCCTTGTCCTTCTAAGGCTGACAAACCCAGTTCTTTCTCTGTGTATGTCATGCGTGAATGATGGCTCCCAGTTTGGCTCACTTCAGGTTGTCAATAGTTTCTTGTACTGGACACACTAATCCAGGCGCAGTCTCACAAGTACAAAGTGCCGGGAAGTCAGCACTTCTCTTACCTGCTGGCTTTATGCTTACTGATGCAGCCCAATGTACAGTTGGCCTTTGCTGCAAGGTTGTGCTGCTGTTCTGTGTTCCATGCTGGTCTCATGGGACCATCTTGTTTTCTGCAGAGCTGGTTTCTGGCTAGTCAGCCCCAACTCTTTACTGTTTTACGGGGTTTTTCCATCCTGAGTAATGGACTTTGCATTTGCCTTGGAACTTAATGAGATTCCTGTCAACCTGTTTCTTAGTCTGCTGAGGTCCCTCTGGCAGCCGTACCCTCTGCTATAAAGTTTGTTCCTGCAGTTTGCTAAAATCTGTAAGCGTTTTGTGAGTGCTTTCCTTCCCATTGCCCAGGTCAGTAATAAAGACACTGAGCCCCTCATGAATGCTACTGGTACTTTACCGCTAGCTGGACTTCATACTGTGATCACAACCATTTGAGTCTGGTGCACCAGATAGGTTTTCTATGTAGCAGTGCAGACTATGACACTAATGTGCCTGGATGCTGTGGGAAACCTTGTCAAAGGCCACGTTAAAAATCAAGGTATGCAACGTCCATTGGTCTTCCTGTGTCCACAGGGTCAGCCGTCTCACCGTACAAGGCGGGCAGGTTGGTCAGGCATGATTTGCCTGTGGTAAAATCGTGCTGCCTGTTCCTCATCACCACCTCTTTCATGAAGTTCCCAGGGGAGCTGGCTGTGTAATCTGCCCAGTGTCATGATTAGGCTGCCTGGCCTGTTGTTTCCCTGTCCTTCCCTTTGCCCTTCTTGAGCCAGCTATTAATTATTCAGATCAAAAATTAAATTGTAACTCTGTAACAGCTGCTGTTTCTAGGAAATACAGTGTTTACGTTCTGTCCTGAGAATGACGAAGTTCTGCTTTGTGCTTGTAAATTGGCTTTGTAACTTTTTAAGTAGGGGAATTTCACTGATTAGGAAATGATGAATTTGCAGTTACGTGATCTATTAATCTGTCAGTCTGTTTCTCAAACTCTTGCTTTAGTCTGGAATTTTACAAACCATATCATAATCTAATGAGTTATACGTATCCTGCCATGTTGGTTCCTTGTAGCAAGCATGTAATCCTGGTCCATTCAAATAGGGAAACTGGGGACTGAACCTACTTTTTAATTTTAGTTTGAATAAAAAGCTGGCTTTTGCAGTGAATCACAGTTTTGGTTTTTTTTCCACTTGCTAAATTTTGGTTTCCGTTGCAGAGCAGCCTTGGAGCACACAGACCTGGATCCTTTTGAAACTAAGCTAGAAGGTGTGTTAGAGCTGTGGATGAGCATTCAGTTTGTAGGACCAGCACAGTAAACATCCTCAAACGCATAGGAGTGGATTTCATATCCTCAGCACTGAGTGCCTTGTTTGCCATGTTTGATTCTGTTGTGCCAAAATAATTGCTAAAGTAGACCTCTAGATTTCCAGAGCATAAGAGAGAATGAGATAGTATAATTTACTTTCTTCCATTCTAAGGTTTAATTATTTGTAATAAGTTAAACTAAAAAAAAACCAAAAAACAACACCCCAAAACAAAAAAAGCTTTTTGCTCCACTAGCACATGAATGCTTTTGTGTAAACTTTCAAATTCTTCAGGAAAACTTTACAGGAAGGAATTCAAATACTAGGGCATTCGGGTACTCTGTTCTGTACCTAAGCAGTGCAGTTCAAATACTCACTTCATCAGACTTGCAATGAGTATTGTTCCAATGACATCATGAATGAGGGATTGTTGTTTAAAAAAAAAAAAAAAAAAAAAAAAAATTACAAATGGTAATGACTTCAATTAGTTAGAGCAACTACTCCATAGCTGCCCAGAGAATATATTATATTAACTGTGTTAGACTAAAGTGATACATGGTTCTTCCATGTACTTCCAATTTACAGTATTGCTTGAGAAATTAAGGGACTAATTTATAGCCCTTATTCTATCATTGTTGTCATCATAATGACATAAGGAAAGAAATTTTTCTCCAGTTGCAAAGATAATGAGAAATGTTAGCCAATGAGAAGAGAATGAATGGGAAAAAAAATGTTAGAGGAAACGTAACTATTCTGTTTTCTCTATTTCACTTTTGCCTGGAGGCAGATTTTCTCTGATAATGAAGGAGATCATATTCTTCAATTGAATGTACGCGTAGTTAGTTTGTGTTGTTCCTTTAATGACAGTTGATCAGATTTATTTTTCCCCATAGGCTCCAAGACAGCATGTGGCCCTGTACGTCACTCTAAAACCTGGCACTCCACAGTCCAGTCTTCTGCACAGCAGAGATAATTATAAATTAATACTCAGTGTTACTAACCTGTTAGAAAAATGGCTCTCTGAGTTCTAAGTTCACACGTCTTGACACTTTTTTGAACTCTGTAGGTTGTACTTCTGCAAAGCAGTTTCAGTTAGACAAGGATGTCAAAAATAACTATTAAATATTATTTACCAACTACAGCTGTCTTTGAAATATTATGTGAAGAAGAGGTATAAAATATGTCTGCTACATGTTTTGAAAATAGGGTCAAACTGGGTCAGAGAAGACAGGGAAGAAATTTTATGTCAGCGAAGTGGTCACACTACGAAGATCAGACCTTTACCTCAAGTGTAAGTATACCTTTGAAAATAAGGTTTTACATGATGCAGTTCTGCCTAGATGTGCTGAATATGACATTTACTAACAGTGTGATGTTTTGCAATTAGGTGTGAGACCAGGAAAAGGCCCTGTGTGGCTCTTGACCTTCTTTTCCTGTCCCTTCTTGAGAAAACCCATAAAACTGGTTATTATCCAAACCTTCCCTATTAAAGGAAGGAAGCAACAAAGGAACTGGAGGACAAAAGGGCTGAGGGGTCTTCGCACTCAGTAAGAAGCGTCTTCTGAAAGAAGATTGTGGTTGAACTCTAGCACAGCATGAAATTAAGTTATTCTATTACATGGTCAGTCTAACCCACAATTTAAAAAATCGCTAGCAGAATGGAAACTAACAGCTAGTGAACATAAAAAGCTCAAGCAGATGTTAGAGCTGTCTCAAGCAGTAATAACTAGCAGTTGCCCATTCTCCCTATTAAAATATTACAGATGTGGATAGGGAAAAACCATTTGGTTTTCTGATTTTACATTCTCAGAAGCTCATTGTTGTCATAGGCCATGGTACAATGAACTTAAGTTTTTAAGTGTTTTATGGTGGATTTGTTAATGTGCAGACACAACACAGGAACTTGCCTCTTCTCTAATTTATAGGCACATCCACAATCCTTATTTTTCATCAGCATTCAGTCCCCAGATGCATCCATTGAATGTTACTGTAGTGAACCATATAATATGAGGTAGTCTAATTATATTTGAATTTTAAAACCAGAGAAGTGTAATCAATAGAGTGCAATGTCCTAAGTATTGCTATAATTTTCATGTTACATTCCTGATGTGACATTAACTTCTTTTTTTAAACTTCCAGAGGTACCATAAACCACACTTTCTACCTGGTCAATTTGATCTGTGAACAGTGTTAATATTACCCATGGAGCTGCTGAATTTTGTCTGTAAACCTCAGAACCCTGTGGGTTTTTTTCCACAGGGCTATGAAGCAAGAGGTATCTTTTGCCTTTTTACCTACTTGTTCCTTCCTTTTTTGGTTTATGTGAAATCATTATGGCATTGGTATTTAAATGGAGACTCTTGCTGAGGGATCTAATTTCTGTTGTCCTCTGAAGGAGGTCACTTTTGCATATTTTGTGAAGTTAATTTTACAGGAAACCATGCAGTAGTCCCGCGTTACTGTCCTGTATCTATAACTCTGTTGCAAGCTAGATAAGAGGCAGCTTCCCATCTCTGCTGTAGACTGACCATTACGGTTGGTTCTAAAATGTTATTCTGCCACTCTTAACATTTATTTTCAAATACAAACCTGCTCATTTTTCTTTACTGTGAGGGTGGTGAGGCACTGGAACGGGTTGCCCAGGGAAGCTGTGGATGCCCCATCCCTGGAAGTGTTCAAGGCCAGGCTGGATGGGGCTTTGAGCAGCCTGGTCTAGTGGGAGGTGTCCCTGCCCAGGGCAGGGCGGTTGGAACTAGATGGTCTTTAAGGTCCCTTCCAGCCCAAAACATTCTATCATTCATTTGCTCTTTAACATAGCTGTAAATCCCTTGAGTTCATTAGAGATCTGACTAGCACGGATACGGTCTGAATGGGAGATGATATGAATGACAAACTTCCAGTTTAGTTTGGAAACATACCCTAGTGTATTACCTTGGGATTAGCATAGTCGTCGTGTTAGGGACATGTTGCGATTCCTCAGATTTATTAAAAAGTTTTTTATTAAGGTTCAGAAAAACAATGTTGGGATGCAGCTGAGGTGACAGTGAAGATCAAAATACAGCTTGAAGAACTCAGCGTAACAAATGGTGTAACATAGGAGGTAAAAAGACTTGCATTGGTTGTCCTGCAGATGTGCTGGGTTGGTCTCCCTGATGAATTGCAGTGGACCCCTCTGGATAAGAAGAAGGCATCTGAAGTTTTATGTCCTTTGTTGATGACATGACAAATGAGAAAATTTTCAAGAGGGAGTGAGTTTCACTTTTGTTAACAATCAATTCTCTTTCATTCTATTCAGGGACCAGCTCCGTGGCTTTGGGCTGAATAGTTAAATCTCAGTGTTTGGATGGGTGTGATATCCTTCCATCTCAGAAAATGTACAATGACTTACAAAGAGCAACCATTTTTTAAATAAAATAAGTAGTAGTCTTAGCAACACATTGTTTCTGTGCATGCATTCTTCTCAAAATAATTGTCTTTAAAATTGCCAGCTCTTAAAAAGAAGAAAGCTGGATCTTTTACCAGCCAGAACCTGGAATACCTAGTCTCCAGACTTCTCCCGTGTTGCTCTAGTGTTTGTTGGGTGGTATTCTACCATTAGTTTTCAATAGGCCCGTATCAAAGCCTTCCGTGAGTAAAACAACTTCTCACTGCAAATAGCTCTAAAAGCATTCTAGCCTACCCATCTCTTTAATTCAGAAATAAGTTCTAGTATTTGGAAGATATATCTTTGAGAAGGTGTTTTGTTAGAATTGTTCCCACAAGCAATGCTTTTTGTTCTCAAAAAAACATGCTGGTGAGGTGCAAAAGTCAGCATTTGAGACTTAATTTTCAACCAGTATCTTTTTTATTTTATCTTCAAAATATACTGATTTGACCCTCAGCCAGACTTACCTAATAATATATTAGGTTAGGACAGGGAAGTAGCTCAGGTTTTGATCAGTTTGACATTAAGTTTACCATACCTGAAGACTTATGTTCTTTGCAGGAAATACCGAAGCATTCTGCGAGAGTTTAAATTCATTAATATTTTTCCATTTCCAAACAGAGGTAGTATCAACTCCCTTTTGTATATTTAGCTCCAAAAATTGCTTCCCTCATGGCTTTTACTTTTAAGGATCGTTGTAATTGGTTTGGAATTACTCTGATGAACTTGCAATATAACTTTTATTGGGCTCATTTTGTGGGTGAAAATTGGTTTTGGTTATTTTCTTAATTGTCTGTATTTTGTGTTGGAGGAGTTTAATAGGAATGGAAAAGTGGAAAGGAATTACTATGATTTTCAAGCATTAAATTGTGTAGAATACAAGGATAATAGGAAGGAAACAGACAAATAGGAGCTGGGCATCTAAAGCAGCTTTGTTTGTTTTGTTTTTTTTTTTTGTGAAAATTTTACATTTTGTAGATTAAAGTTTCATCAAAATAAAGACACAAGAAGATACTTTATCCAACCTGCATCTGATACTGTATCCACAAAGTTTAGTGCCCCTGATAGGAATTATTTATTATTTGTGTCAGTAATCACAAGCTGTCAAAATAGAGGCACATAAGAAATGTAAATGTTGAGATTTTTATCTTTGAAATACGAAATTCATGCTTTCTGATTAAAGTATAGGTAAAACAAAACATTATTGCCTTACTGGATTGTATTTCTTGTGTAGAAAATACTTTTTTGGGGGCCCAAAATAAGGGGTGGTTGAAAAGAAAGCCCCTTAAAGAACAGTATGATTCAGGTCTTTGTGTCCCAGGGAAGGTTTGATACTCTGAGGAGTCCCAGTTTGTCTCGTGAGTGCCCTGTGACAGTAATACCTCTACTTTACAAGAGGCGTTAGGATCTTTATCACCCCAAGCACTATGAAAGTGTTCAGAATGTGGATTATGAGTTGCCACAAAAAAAGCACATCTTTAAAAGCTAGTGTTTTGCCATCATTTATTAAAATCCTGTAGGAATAAATGCTGTTGAGGTCCAAATATCGGGGGTAAAGCTCTGTTTGTATATATGTTGGTGTATGTAGATGTGAGTTGTCAAAATGTAGGTTTCAGCTTATGTCTATCTCTACAAACACATTTTGCTTGAACATCTAAGACTGTTATGTACGCTGCTGCCTCCTTGCACATTTAGATTTTTTTGAAAGCCTGTTCTAAAAATGTCCAAGTTAGCTCTCTTTGGCTTGTGTTCCCATTACCAATGAGAAATAATCCTTGTGCAGAATATGTAATGACATGACATATCTTCTGAAAAAGACCTTCCCTTCTTGGGAAGTTGGTTGTTGCCATTGCTTTGTGGGCTGTTGTTGTCACAACAGACTAAAAATGAAAAGGAGAGTTGACATCTTTCTTTAGGCAACTGATGTAATTGGGAAAAGAATAGACACATTTTTCAGACCTTGTTTTCTTCTTCTAGTCAGAAATGGCCTTGTACTCAGCTTGAAGGGTGTGTTAACCTGAAAGCTTGTCTGGTTCTTTTCCCAGCTGTATTGTTTGGTCTTACATTATTTCTTCTTACAAAACTTGTTTTCTGCGGTGTGTCAGGCAAACCTGTACCTTCTAATATTCTTACTGCTATGGGATCTAAAATTATTAAATATTAATGTGTTAGGCCAAGCTCAAGATCCTGCACCTGTGTGGGGGCAATCCCAAGCACAAGTACAGGTTGGGCAGAGAATGGATTGAGAGCAGCCCTAAGGAGAAGGACTTGGGGGTGCTGGTGGATGAGAAGCTCAACATGACCCACAACGTGCGCTTGCAGCCCAGAAAGCCAATTGTATCCTGGGCTGCATCAAAAGAAGTGTGGTCAGCAGGTCGAGGGAGGTGATTCTGCCCCTCTACTCTGCTCTGGGGAGACCCCACCTGGAGTACTGTGTCCAGCTCTGGAGTCCTCAGCAGAAGAAGGACATGGACCTGTTGGAACGAGTCCAGAGGAGGGCCACGAAGATGATCAGGGGGCTGGAGCAACCCTCCTATGAAGACAGGCTGAGAGAGTTGGGGTTGTTCAGCCTGGAGAAGAGAAGGCTCCAGGGAGACCGTATAGCAGCCTTTCAGTACCTAAAGGGGGCCTACAGGAGAGATGGGGAGGGACTCGTTATCAGGGAGTGTAGCGATAGAGCAAGGAGTAACAGTTTTAAACTGAAACAGGGTAGATACAGGTTAGATACCAGGAAGAAATTCTTCATGGTGAGGGTGGTGAGACACTGGAACAGGTTGCCCAGAGAAGCTGTGGCTGCCCCATCCCTGGAAGTGTTGAAGGCCAGGCTGGAAGGGGCTTTGAGCAGCCTGGTCTAGTGGGAGGTGTCCCTGCCCAGGGCAGGGGGGCTGGAACTAAATGATCTTTAAGGTCCCTTCCAACCCAAACCATTCTATGATTCTGTCTGGTGCGCTTTTCTGGCATTCTTAAATAGCTTCGCCCATGTTTCTCTAGCAGCAAAGTTTGTTAACCTTCTCATTTTACATCCTACAATTTAAAATGGAATGCAGATGTTACACACCAAAAAAAAAAAAATGAAGGATTTACTGTAAGTAAGCTACAGCAAATGAGGGAAGTTACACCTGCATGGTGCATAGGTAGAGGATATTTCAAGGTAGAAAAAAAAGGGCAAAGTTCTTTAAATTCTATATTATGTTTTCTATCATTTGATGTCTTTCAGACCAGAGTACTTGATTTGGCTATTTTATCAAATACTCCTTTAAAATTAACTAAAATACTTCAGTCTGTTACAGAATTACATAGTTTATAGCATTCTCTTATTATTTAACTGGTTTCCAGTCTGTATCATGCTCATCGATGACAGAATTAGGTAAAATAAAATGAATGCCTGCTATCCCAGAGCTGTTTAGCAATCACGCAACATATTCATCTAGCAGCTTTCATGACACAAATAGTCAGTGGCTGCCTTTTGATGGGACCTGAGCTTTTTTTCTGTGCTCTGTCCTTTTTCAGTGAGTTCAGGTATCAGTGGCAAGAACAGCAGCAAGGTCTGAGTTCCCAGCGCTGTGATTGGGCCTTATGCTTGAGACTGTCTTAGGAGATCTCCCATTTTCTTGGGATCCAGAGTGCCCAGGTTCCCTGGTGTATAATTGTGCCCATGTGATGTTATTGTGAGAGACATACAGTTAAAACATTAACGAGATGGTTTCCTTGGTCTTTAGGTAACATTATCTATCCTAAGCCTGTTAGTATGGAAATGCTTGATTTCTGAGCTCATAAAAATGAGGCTGAATGTAGTTTATAAGCATGAAAGTACCTTTGGATATCAGATATTTGTAACAATATTACCCAGGGAATGTCTGATGCTGCTCTGGTGTTCCTTTCGCAGTCCCAGCAGAGTCTTGCTGCGATTTTTGAGAAACAATTTCTAAATACACCTAGTCAATTTGTCTGTTAATATGTGCTTTTTGGGAGTATTCTATGTAGCACTTTTTTTATTATATATCACAGACAGGTAGCAAATTTTGTTGGAGTACCTTTAGGAAATCAGTTTTCATTTTGCTTTTTTGAGGCTGCAACGTAAATGGCTTTGCAGTTAAATGCTACTACAAACCCAAACATCAAAATCCTCATTTCAGTGTCATCTGGGCTTCCTGTCTATGTCACTAATCCTTGTGTCATTCTCCCATGTGGTTTTTCTTTTTTTAAGCGAGAGTCCTGGAGGAGTTCTCCTCAGACAGAAAAGCTGGTTAACTTGCAATGGGCACTTGGAGTAAAGAGGGACCAGAAGGGAGGAAGAAAGACATGGATGCTGGAACACCTGGCTTGAGAGTTGAATAGTAATTGACTGTACCAGCCACTGGATGTCACTTGTTCCACATAAATATATGTAAGAAGTTAATCGTCTAGTATCAGAGAAAATGGTTTGCATGTCTGTGCTGAACATGGAAATGGTGCCTAGGTGAGCATTTTTCTTCCTCTGCCTTGTGCTTTTTCATGTGACAATCAAGAGATGTAAATTTTAAGTTACTTGTTACCTCGGAGTGCAAGATGCCTGTAGCTGTCTTTTGCCTATGTTACTCTAAAACATTTCTTAAGTGGTGTTTAGTTCTTGGCTTTTCCTATGATGTGTAACCATGAGACAGCCATCAAGAAGGTCCTATTTCTGCCCCCACCATGATGACCTGCGTCCCCTCTGTAGCATTAACATTGACTTGCACCATGAGTTTGAGTCAACAGGAATGTGATTTTCACAACAGTGCTTTTGATCTGTGCATTTGTAGGCTTGTCTTAAAGACGAAAATGTGGGTGTAGAGAAAGATACATCAAAGGCAGAAAAAGGAAAGATGCATCAAAAAAAAAAACCCCCAAACCCAAACAGAAAGGAACAAAACCCAAGAAGTAGTATTCTCTTTTTGAGGTTGTGACCATTCACTGCAGAATATCTAGCTAAGGAAATTAACATCTTGAAAAAAATGTGTGGGCAACGTCAACACCAATCAAATTCTGTCCTTATGTGTATTTACATATGTAGTTACACTTGATCTGGTCATGTGTTGTGCAAGCAAAATTGTGCCTATGCTTTTCACTTATGAGTCAATGCACGTAGAGGTAACCCTCAGCCAGGGCACGTTGTCCCATCACTTCTGTTCTGTTCCTGGCTAAATTTTCATCTTTCTAGTAAGTATGTAAAATAATAAAATACAAATAATGTTTTTAATTTATTAACAATATATAATATAAAAGTATGTAAAATAAATAGAAAATATATAAAATGCATAATGTAAGCAATATATGTATCAAATATCCCACAATTAATGAGATAATATCATTGCCATCTTTACAATATTAATAATACAGACTTTCTGTAGTGTCAGAATGTTCTTTTCTACTGAAACACTTCCTGTCAACTCTTAAAATTCTACTGGTATTTAGAATGTGAATGATATCTTGTCCTTAGTGAAGCGAGGTCTACTTCTTCCAATGATTTCAGGTTAAGCAGGTTTTTCCTATGTATACTGAGTTGTTCTGAAGTGCTGTGGCATTCTTGCAAAAGAAGCCCAACCCCAAACAAACAGAACTGTCCCCTGTCATCTGGGAAACAACACTTAAAAACCCATCCAGTAAAAAATCGTTCTGATTTTTATTTCTAATCAAAACTTTTTGTTCAAAATGAAAATACATATTGTTGTATCTTACAAAACTCTGTGCATTTGACTTTGATCCAATCTGAAAAACAGCAATTATTGTTAACAATTTTCTCCTACTTGTCATTCCCCTGAAAATTATGGCACAAACACTTAAGTGATAGTGTCTTTGCAGGGTACATCAATACATTTTTAATGTTTGTATTTGTAAATTTTTATTATGTTTCACCTATGTATGGCAATTTGCTATCTTAAAAGTTTATTTAGTGCTCTGGAAAACTTCTTAGTTTTTACAGTAATATCTCGTTAGTGTGCTTAAAATGGAAATAGTCTTTTTTTCCCTTCTAGTTGTGTTTTCATCATCTGAAGTCATATGCTATTAAAACTCAGGTAAGGGTCACTGCATGGTAGAGTATCAGGAGGCTGCTGGTTACCAACTCTACAGGCTTTTTCGTTAAAGGACGGTCTGTTTCCAAAGGCCTTTTAGTCAATCTGAGTGTTTTCATGTCTGGTTTTCGATCACATCTTCTATAAAAAAGTTTTGTCTGTTCAGTTCTGTTGTATCTTAAAATTCCACTGTGACATTTTCAGTCCCAGTTTTTCATTACTCTATATAGTATTAATTTCCCAACAGCAAAGTCTGCCTCTGTCTGGTTATTATAGAACCATATTAGATACCAGTGCAGACAACAGAGCTTGTTTACTCTTAATTACATGCAATTCAAGCAGTGTATAATACAAACCTTTGCTAATTTTGTTTTAACAGTTAAACATATTGGTCAAATTTGGTAAATGATGCCCTAAAGGACTGTGCTACAGATTACAAGAGCTGAAGCAGTTTGTCAGCTGCAATCTGGTGCTGAATATTTTAATTAAAAATATGAGTGGAGCTTTTGTAATCACATACATGTGGGGAATGGAAAATGAAAAGACATGAAGAATTCACCTTGAACTTGTGGTGGTGCACTTCAACATTTTTTTTTTTTTCCTTGTAACAGCTATATGATGAAATTTCAAAGATTCCTAATAGAATTCAGCTAAGGAAGGAGACAGATGTTTTCACCGTGGCTGTTCATGGAGGTAAGCTTTCATGTGCTAGGTCTCCATCCCAGTTTTCAGAAGAAGCTGTATTCACAGTTCATTGCGTTCTGTTATTGACTCCACTAGTATTTGGATGGTGCTTTGCTTCACGTCTGGGGAGGAGGGCAGGGGGCTACCGCAGGTGAACAGTGGCATGCGTTATGGCCTCATGTCCTGTTTCCCCGTTTGCCTTCTCTCCTCCGAGTAGCGTAGATTCCACCACAAGCAAGCCATTCCAAGTAGTTTTATTTTGAGGGTTTTGTGCCACTTCCTTCTTCACATGATGAAGAATTCCAAGAAGAAGAGTAAAGAGGAGGTGTTAGGGTTAGTGTGTTGTGGAGTTTCCACCTCTCCCTTGCTTTGCCTGATAACTAAGCAAGAGAGACCTCACTGGGTGTTCTTATTGGTTTATTTGTCTAGGAGTCCTGGAGGCCTTTTTGTTTGGGGGAATTATCTAGTTCTATATTACAGGTAAGTAGACACAAGCAGATTCATCTTAGGTTCTTGCTTAGTTTGAATTGTATCAGCTCTTTCCAAAGGAGCTCTTCTACAAATTTCACAGAATGTGTCCTATGTCTGATATATAAGATTAAAAACATACTTTAAGGAAACATTTGCTAGCTTTAAATTCATGATATGTGAAGTCCGAAGAGTAGTATCCATCAGAAACCCATGTGTATAATGGTACCAAAAGCACAGCAGATTCTTAAGGCAGTAGTATATTAATCATACAAGAGCCCAGTGCTGTAAATTTTACTGCAGTCAGGTTGCAGGCACTGTAAGTGATGAAATGAAACAGTACCTACTAGAGTTCCTCTTCATGCAAACATTTCAAACTAGCTGAGGCAGAATGAATAATGCATGCATTAGTGTTCTGCAGGGTGATATATTCATTAATTCTTTCAAAGTGTATGGTGGACCTACTTGTGAATCATGAGAAAAGACTAAGTAATTCCAACCTGCTGAGTGTCAAAACCTATCTGAAAATGGTAGAAAAAACTCATTTAAGCTTTGTTTTGTTCATTCCTTTGAAAACTTGTGTGGCTGTGTACTTCAAGCTCCTGGTAGGCTATAAATGAAAACCCTTTTTTCCTTTCTTGTATGGCAAACAATGAAACAGTCCAGCCACTGACGACTCACAAAATCAGTGGAGAGAAAAAGTCTAGGTAAAATAGTGTAGATAGAAATCATTTTGTCCGAAGAAAATAGGCAATAATACGTGACTGTTTTGCTGACTTCTGGCAAGCAGCAAAATGACTCATGGTGAAACAGTGGGTGCATTTACGCTCCATGCTAACAGCCAGGAGGCCCCTGGGTTCCATGTCCTGATAGACTCGTCATTACATTAGAAAAAAATTATTTATCTGGAGTTTGAGCATCTTCTGCCTGAGTTGTAAAAAGGTCCAGGTTGGTGAGATGACCACGGCTTAGTGTATCTTGCCTGAGCTGAGCAGAATTCTCTTTTCCCCACCATTCTCCCTCCAGTGAAGCAGGTTTTGGCATCAACTCGGTGAAGTTTGTGCTAATGACCCGTTTCCAGCAGAAAACCTATATAACTCTGGGCTCAACAGAGCCAGTCCAGCAGAGAGCTTCAGCCTGGCATTAACATTTGATGTTAACATGGCCAATATGCTACTGCATACAGATAGTCCACGGCCAAATGGCACATAATGCTGGATTTGCATACTGCAATCTCCAGAAGCACAGACCTCCTGCAGTTTGAGCTTAAGGGGAATTTCTGCCCAGATAGCTGCTCTGGTTTGGGGAGGTTTCATTCCTCCCCAGGTCAGCCAACAGGGAGGAACTGATTTGCACGCAATTTGCGCAAGGCAGGCATTCCTTCTAGTGAAACTGTGTAACAGACACTCAAACGAATACATTTCAATAGGCGAAGTCATGTGTAGTGTTTTCTGTAATTACAAAATATTTATATGACTAATCTCTTAGGAAAATGGGGAAAAAAATATCAATTTTCCCACACTTCAAACTTCACAATGTGACCTCAATAGGAGAGTTACCTTTGCCAGCAGATTTCTTTTCATGAGCAATACTCTTTGGTTTGACATTTGCAACTTGTGCTGAAACCGCTGAGGTCCAAAGGTAAAATTAAAAATTCCGCCTCCCCCCCCTTTTAAAACTTTTTAAAAAAGAACAGGCATGTGTCTCTCTACAGAAGGTAAGGAGATGGAGTCTTTTTCCTTTCAAAAAGTTACTTATTCACTTGAAGTTTTACAGAAGAAAAAAAGTTATTTACACATTGGGCAAATATGTTCTGTTTATCTGCCAAGACAATTCTTGCACCATAGTAATTCCTTATGGAGAAACAAATGTCCCCTTTCACTTTACAGCTATGCACAGTTTACATGAATTTTTCCAGGACTCCACTTTAGAAAAACTGCAGTAACACTTACATGTTTTTCTTTCCCTTCATGTGTAAGCTGTGACCTTTTTATCATGGCCCCTTGCTTATACAAGCCAAAGCACTAGCAGGTGATAACCTGAAGGTGTTATGAAAAGTACTCTGCTAAACAGGAGTGCTGCAAGTTTTGTCAGAGAAAATAAAGTTTTACCATATCCGTGTTAGAAGGGCAGACCACAAAAGCATTTAAGGAGCTCAGGCTTGATGTGAATGTGGGACTATCGGACTCATGAAACATGTCCAGCTGTGACTGTTTCCCTTCTTTTTAGGCCCCATCTAACAATGTTAAGAAGCCTATTATGCTCAAAGCAAGTCTCCTAACTTTTGTTGTGCCGAAAATTCTGTTAGTGCCTACCAACAACTTCTTTAAATAAAAGCTTCTTTAAAGCCCACCCCCCAGTTAAAAAAAAAAACAAAACCAACACCCAAAACACCAGCCTCTCCTGAACAGAGGTCATAATGCCTCTTCAGTAGATTCCTTTAGCTTGGTGGCATATCCAGGGGTCACCAGGAAGACGTGAAGGTAGGGATGGATTCAGAGTTAAGGAGCATCCTCTGGTCTAACAGCTGAATGTATTGCTAATTCTCTCACAACACTTGGTCTGGACTCTTTCTTCTGTTGTCTGTTTAGAGATTTAGAACTAGCGACAGGAAAGAGAATTCCAAAACAATTGACGCCATATCCTGAGTAACCCCATTTAGCTATCTAATACTAGAAGTGTCCAATCTCATAAGAGACTGAAAAAAATCCGAGCCTATCTTTTTATTTTATTTTTATTTTTAATCTTTTCTTTCTTTTTAAATCAATGTGGAAATCAATACGTGTCTCCTTATAAGAGTCTGGATCCTGGGCTGAGTGATGGCTGGTTCCCGTAGGATGCCAGCCCACTGGGAATTCTCCCAGGATGCTTAATCCCTGGGGCCAAATGAAAGCCCTGGATTCCTCTGGAAATACAGTTATACAGGTGCTTTTTTTTCTTTCTTTCTTTTTTTTTTTTTTCCTTTCTGTAAAACCTGATCGGAACACACAATGTCAGCAAACAGCCCGTATAAAATAGTCTGCTGCTCAGAGCACAGGCTCTGTAAGCTTTGAGGAGGCTTCTGCTTCCTTAGAGAACTAAGACATGTCTCCAAGAAGTTCCCTGAACTGCGGGCTTCATTAACTTCTTATACTTTTTTCTATTTTAACTTAATCTTGACTCTTTAACAGTGACAGGCACAGACTTTTAGAAAAGTTGTTGAGAGTTGATTTGAGAGGAGGGAATTGTATCCTCTCCTCCTTTGGTGAATGTAGTTCTGTAATCACGTTTATTGCTTCTGCTGGCCACGTGTGGAGATATCCCAAACTGATTCTGCACAAATAAAAATCTATAAGGCAAATCCTGAGAAAGCGTAAAGCCTCTCAAGGGATGAGGGTAGAGAAACAGCAGTCTGGAAGTCAAACTTTAATTTTTTTAAAGTACTTTCTAGCCGTATAGGTGACTATAAGTATAAATCTATCCAGAGGTAGGCTGGATTGAGTGCCATAAAAAGTCTTCCTTGAAGATCTAAGCCGTAGCCATTTGCCCAGGGCAGCAGCAGTGGAGAGGGCTTCCTTATGCTATGTTTTCCATGGGTGCCCTGCACTAGGACCCTATAGCTCTGCAGCCGTTCTTCTTTAATATTCTTCTGTGCAGAACTGCGGGCAGGACGTTTGTTTATCACTGCTGGTTGCCTAAAAGACAACATTCATTTCCTCCCAGAGGAACAGAGCCCTCCTGCCAGTCTGGACGGTTGCAGCGGGTGCTGAAGGCAGTTTCTGAGGTTGCAGCACATGACCAAGGAAAACACCTTGGGCCTGCCCTGTTACCCATCCTTTCAGGGGCAGACCTCTCTGTCCATGGCGAGTGATCACAATAAAGCTTTTATTGCTGGACTAACATCCTACAGGTGCATTGCCTCCACAAAAGAATTCTCAATAAAACCCAAGAAATATTTATGTATTTTTTTTTAACTCATAACTGCTCAGATTTTCCCAACTGCAAATCTTTGAAATACTTTACATATCACTAGGATTAAACCATATTTGCTTCAAGTCATGCGTGCCTTGGAGGTTTGCAGTTACTGATTTGCTTTTACTCTTGATAGTGCCTTATTCTATTGAAAAACTATTTTCTTTTTCTTGCTAGCAAGTTCCTCTTCTATTGGAACTGGTGTATCACGTCATTCACAAAAGACCTGTGACGTTGTTTATGTGGCACGTAAGATGTCATTCACAGTAAACTTTTATAGGTGTTAGCTGTGGAGAGTACTATTATCTTCATAAGCTGTGCTTTCTAAACACTTCATGGAATCTGTAACTTTCTTTTGTTGACCTTTGTTTTTAAAACAAGTTAAAAAAAGACAGAAATTATTTGTGCAACACAGGCTTTATACAGTAAGTTCAAATGGAGACATTTCCTGTAACAAATATGTGTCATTTTATAAACATGTTTCCTTTTTTTTTTTTTTTCTGGAGAAGAATTTTGTCAGCATTTCCTGTATTTTAATACTCTTGATGTATTTGTTATGATTGGTCATAGGAAAAGTAGATAGACATTTGCCTAGTGGAAATGGAAGATATATTATTGTTTTCATTACCAATTGTAATTTAAGTGTTAGGACAAAGGTATATATTTTCTTTTAAAGGGATATGGATTACCAGATTGAAAGTACTGTAATAAAAACTGTTATATGTATGATGTGTGATTAATATAAGATAAAGCACTAAAAAGGAATATTCAAAAATATTTTAGTTTTTTTTTCCTTGCATTTTTCTTTGTCTAGGCAATAAAAGCAGGCCCGTGTGTTGGACTTTTAAAAAATCCATTCGGTTTCACTTGCTGGCTTTTATAGAGTGAGACATTTTTTAGAAATGCAACAACATTAGGGGCCTCTTAAAATATGAACTGCTCTTTTTGCTGAGACAGTTTGAATCATCTTAAATTTTGTATGAACTTTACATTTTTGTTTAAGGAGTTTTTATTAAATCCAGAATTTAGGCCTAAGTTATCCTGACACCGTCCCTTTAAGAAAATGTCAGCATATAGTAAGCACTCTGGATACGCTTTAAATTTTATTATTGTAGAGGGTTTTTTGGGGGGAGGGGGAGGCGGAGGGGCAGGGGGGAGGGGGATGTTGGACAATTCAGAGCAAAGGGAAAGAAAACCTAACAAATTCTTGGGTACTGTCCAATTCCTGAGCTAAGCCATGAACTCCATATTTGGCTTGAAATGAGGAATTTTCTCCTCAACAGCTGTCCCTGGAGTCAATATAAACTGTTCTAAAATATTTAGTTACCAGCAGAAAGATACTACAGGAGGCACTAAAACAAACTCTTGCGAAGTGCTGGCCATTGTAAAGGAGCCCTGATTCATAGACTGTACTGTATGTTGCATAATGGTGCAGCTAGTCCCCTACATGTTTTCAGTGCCATGGCATGTTACATTGTGAGAGGGCTTCTGAGGCACCTAAGTAGCTCTTTCGGGAGGAATGACACAGAGATCAATAAAGCTGTTTGTAAGGAAGGGAATGCAGATCCAGGCATGATGATAGAGGATGGATTACCTTTCCTTTATTCCTTAGAAGGCTTTTAGGAAGAATATGGGGTTCACCTCTTTGCCTGTACTTTTTAAAGACTTACTGCTCTAATAAATGATGATTTTTGGAAACAATACTTCCTGACAGTGGAAGAGAGCCAAAACCCCCTTAAAACCTAACTGGAGTATTAGAAATGAAAGTACCCTTTGAGTAAAATGTTACCATTTTGAATGCACTATGTATTCAATCAAAGTCTCGAAATGCTCCATAAAATGAAGCCTTAAGAAAGACATTACTTTTCTTCTTTCATTTATAAATCATCATAAAAGCAGGATAAAAAGCTCTTTGTAAAATGCTGCTTGACTCCTCAGCTGCTGAACTGAAATCCGATGCTAATCCAGTGTACGCCACTGAATAATGAACTGAACCCGAGATTACCTGCTCTAGGTTGTATATTTATGCTGCTAGAAAAGCAGCAACCTTAATGTATATTTAAACAATGTACAAAAGAGAGCACATGCAAATAAAGAATGTCAGGTAGATATAAACCAGAACTGGTTAGAGTGAGGAGGCTGTGGATCTGTATCTTCTCTTACGGGACATTTTGCTGTCTGCTAAGAACCCTGTGTATTTTATTATCATCATGGCTGATGACCGTTGTTACAATCTGAAGTACTGACATAGAAGGTTTGCATCTAAATTCTGAGAAGAAAGTACAACCAGACTGCATCACAGGACAGAATGGTCTTTGCAGGATTTCTCCCTTCAAGTTCAAAAGAATGCAATAAAATGGGTTTATTTTGTACTGAAATGCAACAATTGGCAAGAGTCATCTTGCAACTAAAGTAAAAGGATAAACCTGTCTTGGGGTTGAATGTGGTACAACATCGAGAGGTGGAAACTAAAGTCTTCAGCTCACAGGTATTAAATTAAGATTGCTGACAGTGAACTCACTCACGTTTTGGATATTGGCTCTTTCCAATATGGTCAACCTCTTTCAGTTAAAGCAAAACTGGGGAACTGTTTATGCTGTTACTATAAGGAACACAGCACACGAAAAAAAGCTTAGCATTTGCTCAACTGAGGAGAACAGAGAAGGTCTGGTAACAGAGAATGGGAAGAGGATGGTAAGGATAGTAAAAGGAAAAAAAGACAAAATATGTATAAACGTAAACAGAGACAACATGTCAGAATGCAACTAAGTGTGGGTTCTGAAAAGATGAGGATATTTCTTGTATTGTCCATAGTATACAGGGACTGAGCAGTTCACAATAACAACTAAATTGTGTATTTTTTAAACTGAGACAAGAACTGGTATTAGGTTTCTGTACAAAATTGCTGTCTTCCTCCGTAGAACTATTGTCTTACATGAATTTACAAAATTACATTTTTAATGAAAAAAAAACAATTTTCTATGGACAGTCCCCTGTAGAAGTTTTCTCTAAAGCCATGGCACTGGTTGAAACGGCTAGCACATGCAGTCTGGGTACTCATCTCTTTCCAGTAGCCAACTGGCATATTCTTCCAGCAGGCTGGTAGAGAGCCCACACTTAAGAGTATTTAATTGAATCTCTTTTGAAGGCCATTTAATTTGTTCTCTAGGTAGACTGTCAAGGGTTGGAGGGCCAAAGACAGTTTTTCTACCAGAGGCAGGAGTGAAAGGCATCAGCGGGCAAGTGGCCAAACAAGATGCTGGAAGCAAAGGTAAGTAAGCAGAATGATCCCCTTTCTGCTCTTACCTATAGACAGCTTTAGCTGTCCTAGGCTGATGAGCCATCCAGGTTTAGGATGGATGTAGAACAGAAATGCGTGCTGGTGCTGCCAATGAAGACCCTGCCAGAAATCAGAAAATTCAAGTTAGAAAGATTTAAATTCATACAATTGCCTCTCTGAGGTTAAGATCCCTAAATGAAGACCATTCTCTGGAGACAAATCAACTTTTTGCATGCCTGCTCTTTCAGTAAAGCACTGCTATTTGCTGTATCTGCTCGCATGATCTGGTTCCCGGTAAGAATCTATGTAGCATGAGAATATCCGACATTTTGACTGAAGTTTCCTCAGGGATTGGATTGACTTCAATTTTTATTATGCATAATGCAAAATGGGTTGTTGACACTTGTCAAATAATAACAAATACTAATTCAAATATTCTGATAACTTCACTTAAAAAAATGATTAATGGAGGTCTGTTCTGAGAAGTTCTGAAGCCAGTGTTTTAATTTAAATATATTATTTTATGTATCATTTAACTTTTCTGTACAAAGTTTAACATTAACAATGTATATTGTTCAAGTTTCAGACAATTAATGATTAATTTCTTTATGGAATCTCTGCCAGTTGTTTAAAGCTGTCAATCTGCAGTCTCCAGTAAATCACCTCTTATTTCCGTGAGTTTTACTGAACGTAACCTTACAAATAAAAAATAACTCACAGGTCTCAAATGTTGATATTTCATATCTGCTGAAAAAACTGATTTTATGACATTATTCAGTAGATTGTATACTTGGCACTTGGGCACAATCTGCACTCAAAATGAAAACAGGTTTATAAGTTTTAGTGTCATAAAATTTATGATGCCCATAACCTTTCATTTCTGTGAATGTAAAAACTTGAGTTTTAAAATTGTTGGCTGTTAGAAACAAAATGATCTGGAAGGAATTTTGCTTCAGATTCAGACAAAGGTTTTAAAGGATGGTTGGGGGACCTTTTTATCTCACTCTAAGAAGGACAGCACTGCATCCATAAGCATCAAGGTCTTAAATAGATCTGATTTGCCTTCATTCGGTCCAAGTTTGCACGGAGTGGCTGTAGCTATATTAATGAGATATATAGCTGTATGAGTAAAACTGCTCGCGTAGCTCCTGGCTGTGGCCCAAGCCAGCTGGTACATTCACAGAGGAGACTTGGCTGTGAGATCATCCAGGGGCCATTCCCAGGAGCTGATTTGGATGCTGCTACCCTGGTTTCATGGGTAGTCAGGGAAGGGGACACGTGGTGAGACCTGTGGCCTCAGGGCCAGCACACGGTCTGTGAATATAACCAAAGCATCTAGCAAGGCTGAACTGATGACTCTCCCTGATCAGGGAAATCTTCTATGGGCAAGAACAATTTATCAGTATCTTCTGGAAAAACACCAAATGGGAGGTTTTGTTACGCCCCGGAAAGAAATGCGCGCAGTGCGTTAGCAGACAGGTGTGTTCAGCAGAGCTTTGCTCCTTAACATCCTGTCTTCTCCTGGCTCTGCCCAAACGCTCCTCTCTGAGAAACTGTGATGTATCTTTTCCTTGCTCTTATGGGCCTTTTTTCACCAGTGACGTCAATTGGAGCTCTGACTTAACATCACCCAGCGTATTACCCTGCAGAGTCCCTCCATAAACGCAGGTGGACAGACAGCTCCACTTATGTCTCCAGCAGACATACTGCCTCTTCAGTAGATTGTCCTAGTGAAAAACATGGTTTCTCATCCCTTTCAGAAGGGAGAGGGAGCAAAACATTCTTCAAATCCTGTGACAGAAATACTGGAGCCAGAAAAATAATGTATTATCATGATTTAGTCCATCAAATATTTAAGGTGAATTCGAAGATTCATTCCCCTGGGCTTGATTTCATGTTAATGTGTGCCAAAATCAGGTCCTGCAGCACAGTCTACTGATGAATCCAGTTTCCCAGAGAGGTGAGTCCCCAGGGCGCTGATTATTTGAGTTAATATATTTGGCATTCAGTATATCCATCTGAAATTCATAATCTAGAGGACTAAAAGGTCAAAACAACATTTGTAAACAACTGTCAAAGGCATATTCTTGTTGTTATTGTTTCTGGGATTAACATGGAGACATTTGTCTTCTTGCAAACATTAGTTCGAAGTGTTCTGTGATTACATCTCTAGTCCAAATGTTCTTGTGAAAAAACTAGTATCAATTGACTAGACCTTAAAGTGTCCATACCACCTTCTTTTGGGATCTTGACAAATCTGACAGGCTAAGTAGGGAAGGGTATCTTGGGAAACTTTTGAGGAGGTGTTGTAGTTGAACCTACAGGCAATTTGCAAACCAGTTTTTGCCATAGTTTTCCTGGCCTTGTGCTCAATTTTTTGTGCAAGTTCCTGTTTCTTAGTATGAGTGAGGGAGTGTCTGGCCACATGACGATGTTCAGATGCCAGGTTTTTTGGGCACTCAGTGGTGCAGCAAAATGCTTTGAACCACACTACCCCTGTCCTTAACAGAGCATTGTATGTTAAACATTGTGTAAGCTCATTGTGAGACTTCTGTTGAGTGGATCCCCAAATCACTGGGGCCTAGGACTATCCTGAGCTGTTGCCTAATGTTGAGTTTCTGTGTCTCTGAGCTATGTACCCTCTGCTTCCAGGAACCTGCATGGGGAAGTCAGTCAGGGAGCACAAGGGTGTTATCACCTTCTTGCTTGCTCTCCTATGTGCTGCAAATACAGCTTTATGGAGCTTCAGGGACTCCCTTTGGTGTAGAAGCTAAGAGCGATTACGTATCTCCATTTTGTCTACAAACTTGGGTGTCTTTCCAAAACAGTTACTTTGTGCCTCAGTTTCCCACTGATTAAAGATATCATGTCCTTGTCTCAGAGAGAAGCTTTGAGAACAAATCATAGAATTATAGAATATTTTGGGTTGAAAGGGTCTTTTAAAGGTCATCTAGTCCAACCCCCCTGCAATGAGCAGGGTCACGTTCAACTAGATCAGGTTGCTCAGAGCCCCGTCCAACCTGGCCTTGAATGTTTCCAGGGATGGAGCATCTACCACCCCTCTGGGCAACCTGTGCCAGTGTCTCACCACCCTCATTGTAAAAAAGGTCTTCCTTGTATCTAGTCTAAATCTTCCCTCTTTTAGTTTAAAACCATTACCCCTTGTCCTATTGCAACAGTGCCTGCTAAAAAGCTTTGTCCCTTTAAGCACTGAAAGGCCGCAACAAAGTCTCCCTGGAGCCTTCTCTTCTCCAGGCTGAACAACCCCAACTCCCTCAGCCCCTCCTCACAGGAGAGGTTCTCTAGCCCTCTGATTATTTTTGTGGCCCTCCTCTGGACCTGCTCCAACAGGTCCATGTCTTTCATGTGCTGAAGGCTCCACAGCTGGATGCAGTACTCCAGGTGGGGTCTCACCAGGGCAGAGTAGAGGGAGGCAATCACCTCCCTCAACATGCTGGTCACGCTTCTTTTGGTGCAGCCTGGGATAGAGTTGGCTTTCTGGGCTGTGAGCACACATTGCTGGCTCATGTCCAGCTTTTCACCCACCAGTACCCCCAACTCCTTCTCAACAGGGCTGCTCTCAATCCCTTCGTCCCCCAGCCTGTATTAATACTGGGAGTTGCCACAACCCAGGTGCACTTGGCCTTGCTGAACTTTATGAGGTTCACAGGGGCCTACTTCTCAAGCTTGTCCAGGTCCCTCTGGATGACATCCCGACCCTCAGGTGTGCCAAGCACACCACACAGCTTGCTGAGGCTGCACTCCATCCCACTGTCTATGGCATTGATGAAGATATTGAACAGTAGTGGTCCCAATATGAACCCCCAAGGGACATCACTTGTCACCGATCTCCATCTGGACATTGACCTGTTGACCACTACCCTCTGGATGCAACCACCCAGCCAATTCCTCATCCACTCAACAGTCTACCCATCAAGTCCGTATCTCTCCAATTTAGAGAGAAGAATGTTGAGGGGGGGATCGTGTTAAAGGCCTTACAGAAGTCCAGATAGATGACATCCTTAGCTCTTCCCTTGTCCACTGATGTAGTCATTCTATCATAGAACGACACTGTGTTGGTCAGGGAGGACTTTGTCCTGGTGAAGCCATGCCGGCTGTCTCGAACCCCCTCCCTGTCCTCTATGCACCTTAGCACAGCTTCTAGGGGGATCTGTTCCATGATCTTCCCAGGCACAGATGTGAGGCTGACAGGTCGGCAGTTACCAGGGTCCTCCTTTCTACCCTTTTTAAAAAAATATGGGTGCAATGTTTCTCTTTTTCCAGTCCCTGGGGACTTGACCTGACTGCCACGACTTCTCAACTGTCATGGAGAATGGCTTTGGCAGCTACATCAGCCAATTCACTCAGGACTGTGGGATGCATCTCATCAGGTCCCCTAGACTTGTGTATGTTCAGGTTCCTCAAGGGGTCTCAAACCTGATCTTCTCTTACAGTGGGAGGGACTTTACTTCCCCAGTCCCTGCTTTGCGGTCCATCCACTGGAGAGATCTGGGGAGAGAGATTGCCAGTGAAGACTGAGGCAAAAAAGTTGTGGAGTACCTCAGCCATCCCTTCATCTGTTATTACCAGTTTGCCAATTTTGCTTGTCAGGGGAGGGTACGCTGTCTTTGACCTTCCTTTTCTGGCTGACATACCTGTAGAAGCCCTTCTTATTCTTTGTGTCCCTTGCCAAGTTCAGCTCCAGCTTTGCCTTGGCCTTCCTGGCCCCCTCCCTACACAACCGGGCAGCATCCTTATACTCTTCCCATGCTATCTGTCCTGCTTCCACTGCCTGGGTATTTCCTTCTTGCCCTTTAGATGGACCAGCAGGTCTTGACTCAGCCATGCCAGTCCATTGCCTTCCTTTCTGGATTTCTTACACCTGGGGATTGAGAGCTCTTGTGCTTTGTGGAAAGTGTACTTAAAGATCTGACAGCTCTGTTCTGCTCCCTTGTACTGGAAGGGGATGTTCTAATAAATGAATGAGTGTGATATTCTAGGTTGCCATTGCGATAGAGGCCGTCAGTTTATTTTCTTTTTTTTATGTGGCAAGTGTAAGATTTCAGATGTCCTTTATTCATTTCCTGGATTTTAATTGTTTGACTTTGTAAATGATGTGATAAGTAAGTATAATGTCATTTAGCAATATTCACAGTTTTTACACAAAACTAATTTTCCCCGCTAATGAAAACATCAGTTTGGACCTAGTAAGATACTATGGAAGGCCCAGTTAGTTCTTATATTTGTTGTATGTTACCCATCAAATGACATCTCTCAATAAGACAGGTAGTTTTCCAGTTTTTAAAATGGTGATTCTTTCCCCCCCCACCAATATGGCCTAAATTTTGTTAAATAAAAGTTTTGTGACTGACTGTGTTTGTGTTTTCCCAGGCTCTTTTAATGCTTGAGGGAATAATTTATAGGGCTGTAATTTTGTGAGTTACTGTGTTATGACCACTTATAAATGGCTCCTTAGGGCACTAAAAGGGCCAAGAAAATGTAAATACAAACACAAAACAGAAACAAATACCTGCAACATGAAGAAAACTACAAGGGGGGAGACCATATGGCCTAACAATTCAGCTCCACTTAATGGTTCCATTCACCTCCTGTTGAAGAAAAAGCGTTTTACTACTGACCGTAGTGAAAGAAAAATTGAATGTCAAAACCTCACCTGTAACATGACAATCACTTAATTCTGTGTTTAATAATATCCATACTAATTTATTTATTTATTTTTAATATTGGGCTGCAGTTCTTTACTACCAAATGTAACTCCTTATTTCCCCTTCCTTCCAAATTTAATAATGAATATTTTGAAATACTCCTGTAGCTTTAGGCCTGGCCCATTAATAAGCTCTTTATGACATTTTATGTTGCAGTTGTTAAAGGGAGCTGTTGGTTGGGATACCTGATGGGAGCCAGGCTCTGTGGGTTCTGGCCAGTTTTACTGGAGAGAGGTACGTGCTCCCACGGGGAGGAATGGGAGCTTTGCTGGTCTGAGGTGCCCTGTGGAAGCACACTACGTATTGGCAACAGTGTCCGAGCATCCGTCATGGACGAAACATCTCTACTCAGGGCGTTTTTACTTCATTTATGTCCAGTTGATGTCAACTTCTGATTGCTGATTGCGGTATAGAGAAAAAAGAGAACATCAGCAATTGAAAGATCACATGACCCAAATCCTTTTTCCTCCCTCTTTCCCAGGCTCAATTTCCCCTGTCTTTGCTGGGGGTTAAAATCAGTCTGTCCCAGTTACTCTGGTCGGGTGGTAGGTGACACGGGAGGCCTGGGGTTGTGTACATAGCTGTTTTTCCTGCTGCACTCTGCTTATTTATGTTGCTGTGCTGCACTTTGCTTCTTACTGCTTTTCCTCTGCTGCTATTTGCTTCTCAGTCGTTTTCTCTGACGCTCTTTGCCTCTTCAGGTTTTCTTACTATGCTGTTTCTTAGTGCCTTTCCTCTGAAGTGGGTTGCCCATGGGCCATGGTCGCTCAGAGGTGTCCCAGTCTTGGCGTGGCTCACCTGGAGGCAGCAGTCCTTGCTGCAACGTGGGTCACCCGTGGGCCACTGTCCCTCAGGGGAAAGTAGGGTATTTACAATACCTATGCAAGCTTCTTGCTTTGCATCCCACCTTGTGAAGCTTCTTTCCCTCCACTGTGAAGTGAAAATTTCTGCTGTGCTTCCAATTCCTCTGGAATTTGGTTCCTGGATATATCTAAGAAGGTATCCCTTTGTTGTCTGTTCCTCCGCTGTACACCACGTATACCTATAGTGTACAGACACACCCTACAGACCGTCAGGTACTCTGGGAGTGTGGCCGTATGGACAAATGTCTCATTTTGAAGAGAAGATGTCTTTTGCTTTATTGTGTGGTAGATTATGTAAGTAACTACCTGCAAAGGCATTATGGGCCAAATCATGGGCAATAATCCTGCACAGGACTAGCTTCCTGACCTCGCAGAGACAAACGTACAAGCTAGGCTCTATGATTTAATGATTTTGGACAAGGTTTTCCTAAGAGGAATGTGTGGAAGACAGCTAATGAAATCAAGGCTTTGCTGGGCTTACGTTTGCTGTACACACCTCCCACCTCCCCTGCAGAAAAGTTGAAGATCTAGAAATAGAAAAAGCCGAAAATCACTGTTTTGGGCCATTCTTTCTTACTTTAAATCTATTATGTGTTTTGCCAATAAATCTATTCTCACACAGGAGGCTGTGTGAGAACATTTAATGTGGCTGAGGTAAACAGTCCTACCTTTTACCCCCAGAGGAAACTTTTACTAACAGGTAAGAAAAATGGAAAGAAGTGATGTAATCAGGAAGCTTTTTCAGCCACACTGATGGTTTGTAGAAGGGTAGGTGCCATACGAACAATACTGCCTGAGCCTCAAAACCTCCTGGCAGGGAAGTCAGTCCTGAATGAGAAATCCTTGCCAAATGCACCCTGTCATGTTTTCCATCAGTAGAGCTGGATATTTGTGTATAATTCCTGTGGGATTGGAAGATGCTAATATATACACACAGAAAAAGTTCAATCTCAAGTAGCTGCTAACATCCAGTAAACAATATGTTCCAAATTCCTTTCAAGGCTCCTAGCACGCTGATTTTTTTTTTCTAAACACTGCCATTCTCTGTGATGTTCAAGACTACTGGTGAGAAGCCTTCATAACTATAAAAAGGAAAGAATTGGAGACAAAATATTTCGTATTGAAGTTGCAACAGACCGTGTGTCTTCCTCTAAGCCACAGCCCTCTATTTTCGCTGTGGCCATCGTCATGGCTTTTCAGCAGAAACACCAATTCCAGACTACTTCAAAGCTGTGTGCCTCCACAGTGCCCCTGTTTGATAACACCAGATGGCCTTCTGACAGTTCATTTTTATCATCGTAAAACTGGGAGATGCTAGGCCCTTGTACTATGGGACTTTATGACCAAGGTGGGCAAAGCACACAAAGCTGCTGCTGGTACTGAAAAGGTACTGAGTGTCAGAGACACTCAGAAGGGTTTGAGATGCACCTGTGAGTTCACTGACTTTTTAAAAAGAAAATAAAGTCCCTGCTCAGGGTTTTTGCCAAGCATCATGTGCATGTATTCGTGTTTATGCACGCTCATAATAAGCAGAACCTTTTTGCTCAGCCACACGGCAGCATTGCAATCAACACCGAGTTTCAAAAGAAAATTCCTCTGTACTTAACCCACAGTTTGCTTCTTCACACAGCACAGGCGGTAAACATCAGCCACTGCAGCTCGTCCAAACAGGCTGAATTCCCTTTGAGCTTGAAGGGTGCATGGATGCATGGATGCAGACGTACAGCCCTCGCTATGCTCAGGCAGCCTCTTGCACTCTTGCCGTGAATGCAGTCAAGCAAAGGAACCTGCTTGGGCTTCTTTTAGAGAGGAAGACACATGGTGGGTCCTTCTTGAGAGCCGGAATATTTATCCAAGAGCTTATGCAGTGCTTCCAGATGTTAAATAAACAGACTTCAAAAATCATGAGGGTAACTTAAAAATCATGACTCGGCACGTCATAAAACGTACCATTCTTTGTCTTTGAACTTTGAACTTTTAGACATGAGGGATGTGCGTCTTTGAACCTCAGCACAAGAAACTTCATTTGGAACCTAGGCCGACTAACCCGAGCCTTCATTTTAACCACATGAGGACACTCCTCTAGAATTCGGCAGGAAGGATGGGTTCTCTCGGTGCTTTAGGATTTCCGTGCAAGTTGGGTGCTTAAGGTAAACATCAAACATGCCTGCTTGAAAGCCACAAACCGAGATTCTTCATGAACTGGGGTAATAAGAAAAATATAATGTACTGGAATATCTTGATAAAACCCTGTGAGCTGACAACACTATAAGAGAGCAGATGAGAACAACAATAGTTTTATTTGGATTACCTACGGCCATTAAATGCCTGCAACTGCAAATAGAGTTTCCTTACTTTCTCCTTACCTTCTTCCTTAACGGCAAATGATGTTTGTTATATCATGATGAAATACTACTAATTGTCAAGCCCACAAACTGTACTCCAGAAGTAGCTGCATACATGGCTATCCTGTGTTCAGTTGATTTTCCAATACATTGGCAAAGTGCAAATGATGAATTGGTTTGGAGCTGTTTCTGTAGAGAAGCAAGATGGTTACTGACTGCATCCATGGCACTGGATGGACTCTCTGGATTGTGCCTGTTCAGGTGCGTTTGGATAATCTTACTATTGTGAGTCTTACAGAGAGCTTGCTAGGAATTTGCAGCACAGTTGTTTCCAGTTCTCACACGCTTATCACATCCTTCTGCAAATAAAAAAGGAACTCAGAGTCTTTTGTCTCCTGTCAGCTAACATCACTAGGTACTTCTACCCCCTGATTGGAGGCTAAACCCATCTTTTTAATTGTCATTTGTGATTATGAGGTGAATGTGTGTGACCGATGTCGAGTTCAGCTAACAACAGAGAGTAAAGGTAAGAAAGGAAATTTTTCTATCAGTTATAACAGAAATGGATCAGCCCTGAGGTCTGTGAGTGTAGCTCAATACTTTATTATTTTTTATTTCTTTGGTAGGAATTGAAAATTACCCATTTGCATTGCATCACTGTTTTCAGTCCCTGGCTATCTAGGCAATGCTGGAGTCAAGCGCCTTCACCTGCTAGTCTCTATCTTTCAAATTGGAAATAGTTTCAGTAAAGGGTATACAATTTACGTTGTAAAAGCTGTTATTGTAATGTTGGCTACTAAATCACTGCTAATATTGTATACTGTCCCATGAACAGCTAAAGCCCATAACATTTTTCCTGCGTGTTACACCTCCAATGACTTCATCCTTTGACTTTGTGCAGGACTTCAAACACAAAAATGAAAAGCAGGATCCAAACAGGGTGACATTCCACTAACCTGGAGAAGAAGGTATTTTGAACTTTACTAGTAAAAACTTAATTTCTATTCTAACTGATGAAAGGTGTTGCCTTGCCCTAAATAAGCTGTGAACTGAAAGAAAGAAAAATCACCATGTTTTAAAACATGGAATCAATCTTTATGACCTGTGAGCAGGAAGGTTCATCATGCCGGTAGTTTTATTTGTTGTGCGAGCAGTTTAGCTTCTACTGAAAAGATAACAAAAGTGCCTAAACATGATTCCAGCATTACTGGTTAGATACAGCCATAAATGGTGATTTGTGAAGCAGCTTTAATAGGTGTGATAATACTTTGCATTTCAACAGGGCCTGTTATCTAAGCCAGAAGACTTATAAATATTAATTGAGCTTTTCAAAATTCTTGTGAAGTGTAGTAAATATAGCGATATTAAGTTTAGAAGAAAGATTATCTGAAATGTGAAGCAACTTGCCAAAAGTTGTATAGTAACCCAGCACCTGAGCTGGGAATACAGGTCTCCAGTTAATGCTCCAAGCTGTTAGGCTGCACTAGATGGCAGTTCACTGGAACTGTAAATGAACTCAGAGCAGTCCTAATGCCAACGGAAAAGATGCCTTAATGTCTTCTGTCAGCAAATTGCAAGGCGGCAAGTCAGCCACACTGGAACTTACCAGAGAATTTGATGCTGGAGCAGTTGGATTCAATAACGCAACTAATTGTACTTGATGTGGCATTGTACGAGAGGGTTCTCCAGCACAGACAGAAATGACATGTTTGTTTTGAGAGTAGGAGAATCTCATCTTGGGAAAGTCAGTTGACTATTCAGGCTTGACTTTGTAGCCTTTGATGAGAGAATCATGTCTGGTCTAATCTCCGAGTGACAGGTTCATAAACGCACACACTACAGTTGATACTCTAATGGCCATGTTATGCTCTGCTGATTTTCTTTGCCCTGCTCATTCAGTTTCTTTAGAGTCATCCAGAGATGAAATTGAAAAATGCGTAGTATGTTGTAAAGACCAAAAAGAGTTTTGTTTGCAAACTCTCTTGTTATCAAGCAAAGCATTAGAAATGTACAGCAGCTCGTGTAACTTAAAAAGGCCAGGTAGTATGAAAGAATATCACTCTTTTAGATGAAAATCTGTCAGTGTCCATGGGAGGTAAATGTAGATTATTGAAGATACAATGTCACTGAGAACTGCAGGCTTCTGTCTTTGCTCTACTTGCTGGTCACATCTGTGGAATTCATTTGCCATTAATTATGACTCCCTCTCCTGCTTTACATCACGATGTGACTTATAAGCAGAACAACGGGCTTCAATTCTTCCTAGGGAATTCTTCCAGAGTTGGATGAAGCAAGTCTTCAACAAGTGCAAACTGGCGGTGAAAATAAGGGTTGCTATGATGCTGTATCTCTTACTGGTAGCTGCCATAGCCGCACTGAAGCTCTGGGCAGCTGGGACAAAAATCAGGGTCACCCACGAGCTCTGTGAATGTAAAGCATTGCTTTTGACTGGCATTCTTTGAGAGAAGGCCACTGATTTTTCTGTGCATCCAGCATGGTTGAAAACTGTGTCCCTGTAGCCATTAAAACCAGCTGGTACAGAGCATTACCAAGTCCATCATAAAAAAAATGTTTGGAATTTTTGTTTATTCTCCTTCAAAATCAAGTAATTTCACAATGATAGTTTCATTTCATGCCCCACTGGAAAATCATCTCTTTACTTTAAGATCTCCGTTTAATTCTTGGTATATGTTTTTCTCTTATGAAATATAAAGTAAAAATGTTAGTCTTGCATTCATAGGCAAGATGTTCTTGCCAGTTTTGTAGACGTACTGCTTATCCCCAGCAGTGCCACTCTCCTGTTTGGTGCCCTATGCTGAGCGACCTTCCCACGCAGTATGTCTGAATACTCGAGCCTATGCACTCTCTGCCCCACACTGGAAAATGAGGGTTTCTATCTTGATTAGGTTTTAAGAGGCATTCAAAGAATGAACGACAAAGTTTATTTGTGCATGTTGATAGTCAAAAGTAAGACAATGGGTAGGAATCCACTTTATGCTCTAAGCTCCCCTCTTTCCCCCTGTGCTCCTCTGCTCTCTCTCCCCCCGCCCCAGCCCCTACTCCCACCAGAGTGTAAAAGGGACCAAAAAGGCTCTGAATAGCAGCTCTGCTCTCCCCTATGACCTCAGTGGGAACTGAAAATCTGAAAATACAGCTCATAGCTGATAATGGATTTGGAAGCTGACTCCTGTTACTGAAAACACGCTGTTTCTCCTCAGCCCTTCCTCCAGTTTGGACGTTATCTCTTAACTGCTCAAGGCAGCTGCATTCTTCTTTCATTTGGATGTCTGGAAAACCTTCACCTTAGTGTAATACCGCATAACTCTGAGATTTGCAGCCTGTTCTTTTTTACATGCTGTTGAGCCCATAAATGCTCATCAAATATTTGCTCTTTGCTGTCTGTTGTAACTGTCCCCAAAAGTACTATCTGGCAAATATATTCAGTTGTAAATCTAAAAGGTTATTATGGTATTACAAAATTGCCTTCAGCTGACTAGGTCAGAGCAGTAGATAAGTTGTGATGATTTTTACATGTATTTTCTGTTGGACAACTCTATGCTTTGGATTCTTGTTGCAAAGAATCTGGACACAGCCAGAAAAAAATGTGTATGGATTAGTTAATATTTGTGTGATCCCTTTGTGCTGTTTCATCCACCTGTTTAGGTGATTACATGCATAGTGTGGTCCCAATGATGTGTAAGGTACCCTGTTCTTCAATGCAGACTGTCCTTACATGCATTCTATATGTCTTGATGATTTGCCTTCAGATCTATCTTGCTAGCAAAACATTTGGTCCATTTCTTTGTGTTCTTAGGAATTCAGCTGGACAACAAACAGCTTGCGTTGCTTGATGCTCCTGCCCCCTCAGTGAACTTGACGCCTCAGCCAAGTGACATTTAATTTCCAGTCAGTGTGGAATGACAAGAGCTGGACACAGGACACCACATAGTTTTATTCTTGTCCTTACGTCTGGTCCCCAGGTCAATAGATGCTGGGATTGCAGTGAGATTGGCGTACATCATGTGCAAGGCCTCAGAGACCTTCCTGGCAACCTAAGGCGTGGATCATCCTAACGGACTTCGAAGATCCCTTTAATCACTGGTGGGCAGCATGTGATGACTGTTAAAAGCTGTTTTGTGGATGGGGTATGAGAAAATGGAATAGCCTTCTCAGAGCTCTGATTATCCCAAGCAATTAGTCATTGAGCTGTTATAACTGAAAGAAGTTAGTAATTTGGCCTAATTTGCATAATAGTAATATATTAACATAGGAAGTTATAAAAAAGAATAAGATAATTTCTGCCCCAAACTACTTGGTTCAGGCAGATACTTTATTGGTGCAGCTCAGTTTTTGTAAACTAAAACAATGCAATGCCTTCCTCCCATGTTGTAATTACAAAAATTAGCTCAATAGCAAAAAAAGAAAAAAAACAACATTGAGGCACAGACAGATGAGCTCCTTTACAGATGAAAAGTAATGGAGATGGGTGGAACCCTGAAAGAAAGAGAGCAAGAAAAAGCTTTCAAAAGGAAAATATCTTAACAGTATATATTTTCGTTATAGGAGACTGGGCTAGGAAAAAGAAAGAAATCCTAAATCCTGACACATATCTGTCTAAGTCTGCAGACTTCAAAGCCCTAGTTACAAGGCCTACAGTAGTCTTAATATGCTATGTTATCATAGCATGTGGAGTAACAACTTAGAAAATAAGGGAATAGGGAGGTTTCAGAGGGATCTTTCTTTCATACAAGGCAAGGTAATAGGTTTGCTTACAAAACAGGTGATGTGCAATTTGTTTCAATTGAACATTATCTCACTTCTGTGGTATCGTTTTCTAACTGAAGTGAGAAGCATGTGTAATACTGCCAAGTAGAGATGTTAATAAGAGAGAGTACAGGACCACTTCATTTTTAGAACTTAATTAGATTTATAATTAAGCCATCAATGAGACAAAAAATAAGAGAAACAAGAGTATTCCATTGTGCCAGAAGAACATTTAGCAGCATGAAAAATAAGTTGACAAGATGGAATAAAATGTTTGAGGGGATAAACAGAAGATATAGAATAAAGGAATAATTAGTATCAAGAAGATTGGCATAACCACCAGTGCTTCCTGTCCCTCATACTCTGAACAGAGTACCAGAGCTTGACATTGATAGTAATGGAAACGGAGGCCGAGTCCTTCAAGGGAGCTGATTCTGCAAAATCTAATGAACTAGTAGGCCCTGTGAAACAGAGAATGAGGAAAAGTAATGCAGAGCAAGGAGGAGATACAGCCGCAGATTCAAACACTAAAAGCAGAGGAGAAATGGAATGATTACATAGTGAAGTCAAGAGTGTAAAAGATAAGAAAAGCGATACCGGCAAATGAAATGAATACTGAGGTTATGATAATAGAATTTGCAGGAGAGTGGATAGCGCATGACAGATAACAAGTCAGTAAAGGAAGGAGAAGTGCCTCTAAGAGCAGCTTGGATTAATTTACTGCCAGAAAAGTTAGAAATTGCTAAAATCTCTTCTAAATCTGCCCCTGCAAAAGGAATTCAGCACAAATAAAGAATCTAGCAAACTACGAACCACTTGAAATATTATGTAAAAATGCTCCTGACTCTTAGAGTGACGTAATTGTTGGCCTGTAGATTCAGTGAGAAACAGGGGTTGACTTCCTGAGAGTGAAGACCTAGCCTGGAAGCAGAAAGTTACAGTGAAGCCCTTTCCTCCCAATGAGAGTGGACCTTCAAAGACCAAATCAGTTTGATTGAGCTGGGTTTTGGGTATTGGGCAGCCTAGTTCTGTGCCTCAGGACTCTGAGGCAATACTACAACTCTTGGGCAGTCAGCTCCCTCTGCATAGAGAGGTTGGGTCTTCCACAGACTTCGCTGACAATAGGCATTCTGAGCACCATGCTGTTCGGATGCATTTCCAGAGAGCCTACCTGGTGGTGGAGCTCTTGTTTCTAGTCTTTAGGGATAAAGCAGTAGGCAGGCGAGGAACTTGGGCTTAGCCAAGCCACAATCACTTTTACTCTGGAAAACACTAGACAGTTACAAAACAACATCCTGTACATACCCTCCTCCCCCGCTTAGTGTGATCTCATCTCTCCTGGGAGTCCTGGTTTGGACAACATTTTTCCTGCCTTTTCATCAGGCATGTGGTAGTGGTTTGGCTTTTTTACTCATACGATCAACTTTATCGTGGTCTCTGTCGTTCTTTTGTTCACATACTTCAACTGGGAGCAGCCTAGTTTGCATAGTCCCCACCCTCCAGTGGAGGCTTCCTTACACAATCTGTCAAAACATTGACCTTCCTGGTAGGAAAACCCCTATTTCCAGTAAAGAAAGATTACCAGACATCAATGGATCTTGACTACTCTCTCGTCTTAATCCCCTCTGAGGTATCCATATATCAGCATGAGTGTTGTCAATATTGAGAAGAGTGAGCCTGAGGCTCAGTTGGTCAGTGAAGCCATTGCAAAGCAAGGATCTGAGTAAAGGTATGTCAAAATGGCATTTCCCAAAGGAGGAGTCATTTCTGGGATAATGTGGACAGATCCCAGTGCAGAAGTCCACTTCTCATCTGTATATTAAAGTTTTGGTGCAAGTAACATACAGAGGTACAGCATAAAGTTTTGCCCCCATAACCCAACTGTTTCACCCTTTCCAGACAATAAAATTAGTCCTTACACGTTGGTAAGTTCCTGATGTATTTACAAATGGTGCTAGTCAACTGCTAACCCACTTCACAATGTTCACGTACTTTAGAAGTCACTGGAGAGGCTGATGATCTCTCATGTTCTCAAAAGACCATGCTTTTGCCTGCAGGGACTGTATTGTAATTCTTTCCTCAATTGACCTTTTTCATCTCCATTTGACTTATTTTCTTTCAAAGTGTTCATTTTGTAGCTAACTGAAAATCTCTTCAATTGTCTTAATCCAGATCATCATGAAGATGAATTTGCATCTCAGAGAAATACTGCTACTATGTCTGGCTTGAGCTGAGATCCTTGCTGGCTTTTTGAGTAGAGAGGCCAAGGATTTAATTCATCAAGAGACTGAATTTTTTTGTTACCTCTCCCAAGTCTGTCATTGTTTTCAAGCAGCGTAATGCTTGCATCAAAGAAGAAAGGGGGAAAAAAGACCACTTAAAATGATGTTTCAGTTTTCTTTTGTAAACACCTCCATGGGAGTATTTTACTGTGATGCTCCAACCATTCTATTTTGCAGTAGTATTTTAGGATTATACTGCAGAGTTGGTAAATTGCACCGATTTTTTTTTTAAAAAGGGTAGAAAGGAGGACCCTGGGAGCTGCCGACCTGTCAGCCTCACCTCTGTGCCTGGGAAGATCATGGAACAGATCCCCCTAGAAGCTGTGCTAAGGTGCGCATAGAGGACAGGGAGGGGGTTCGAGACAGCCGGCATGGCTTCATCAGGACAAAGTCCTCCCTGACCAACACAGTGTCGTTCTATGATAGAATGACTACATCAGTGGACAAGGGAAGAGCTAATGATGTCATCTATCTGGACTTCTGTAAGGCCTTTAACACGATCCCCCCCTCAACATTCTTCTCTCTAAATTGAAGAGATACGGACTTGATGGGTGGACTGTTGAGTGGATGAGGAATTGGCTGGGTGGTTGCATCCAGAGGGTAGTGGTCAACAGGTCAATGTCCAGATGGAGATCGGTGACAAGTGATGTCCCTTGGGGGTTCATATTGGGACCACTACTGTTCAAT
This sequence comes from Larus michahellis, assembly GCF_964199755.1. Taxonomy (NCBI): domain Eukaryota; kingdom Metazoa; phylum Chordata; class Aves; order Charadriiformes; family Laridae; genus Larus; species Larus michahellis. Next base: position 17,021,725 of record NC_133930.1, read on the forward strand.
ATCTTCATCAATGCCATAGACAGTGGGATGGAGTGCAGCCTCAGCAAGCTGCGTGGTGTGCTTGGCACACCTGAGGGTCGGGATGTCATCCAGAGGGACCTGGACAAGCTTGAGCAGTAGGCCCCTGTGAACCTCATAAAGTTCAGCAAGGCCAAGTGCACCTGGGTTGTGGCAACTCCCAGTATTAATACAGGCTGGGGGACGAAGGGATTGAGAGCAGCCCTGTTGAGAAGGAGTTGGGGGTACTGGTGGGTGAAAAGCTGGACATGAGCCAGCAATGTGTGCTCACAGCCCAGAAAGCCAACTCTATCCCAGGCTACACCAAAAGAAGCGTGACCAGCATGTTGAGGGAGGTGATTGCCTCCCTCTACTCTGCCCTGGTGAGACCCCACCTGGAGTACTGCATCCAGCTATGGAGCCTTCAGCACATGAAAGACATGGACCTGTTGGAGCAGGTCCAGAGGAGGGCCACAAAAATAATCAGAGGCTAGAGAACCTCTCCTGTGAGGAGAGGCTGAGGGAGTTGGGGTTGTTCAGCCTGGAGAAGAGAAGGCTCCAGGGAGACTTTGTTGCGGCCTTTCAGTGCTTAAAGGGGACTTGTAAGAAAGACAGGGACAAAGCCTTTTAGCAGGCACTGTTGCAATAGGACAAGGGGTAATGGTTTTAAACTAAAAGAGGGAAGATTTGGACTAGATACAAGGAAGACCTTTTTTACAATGAGGGTGGTGAGACACTGGCACAGATTGCCCAGAGAGGTGGTAGATGCTCCATCCCTGGAAACATTCAAGGCCAGGTTGGACGGGGCTCTGAGCAACCTGATCTAGTTGAATGTGACGCTGCTCATTGCAGGGGGGTTGGACTAGATGACCTTTAAAAGACCCTTTCAACCCAAAATATTCTATAATTCTATTATTCTGAATGGAAGATTAAACTTTCTTAAATTGAGATTAATGGACGAAGGCTGGAAATCTAGAATGCCTTGTTGCAGATGAAGCGATGGAGAAGGTGACAAGTGAACAAGTTTCCCCCATAGTATTAGTTTACTTGTTACCTACTACTGTGCTTTCACAGGCGAGCATTTGGTAAAATGTGAGATTCAGGTGGGAAAAAAACACACCGTTTTTTTGCCGTCTTTTATTTTTTGGCTTTCTGGGGAGTGTTGTCTGCTAGAAGGGGCATAGGAATTGTTTGAGCATTGTGCTGTCTCAGTACGCAGAAAACACTGCCTTCTTTTTCTTCTCAATTGGTGAAAAGGCTCCAGTAATGTTGGTCATGTCTGGTAGAAAAAATAAATAAGTACTTATTTCATATTTGGAGAGCTGTCCATATTCTTGTATCCTAATACTTGAGAATTTCTTTCTCCCTGTCTTTTCAAACAAGCCATGGAGGCTTCTTTTAGCTGCGTGCCACATTATGGATATTTGAGATTAAAGTCACTGCAGTGGAAAGAACAGCTGATACTGAGGAAAGAGCATTATAAATCATTCCTGTCTCTAAATCAGTTTTGTCTCAGACATATTTTTGTCTCTTTTAAATTGATTCTAGTGCCATTCATGACTAGCCCCTGAGTTTGGTAATTTTCCATGGTGAAAGCTAAGATGGATAACTTTTTAATAGCTGTAAGAAAACAAAAATGATTCCATTGCACACATCTGGATGAACTGAAATCCAGCTTTCCAGGCAATCCATTCTCTCTACTGCTATTTTGAGAAATAATCACGCTGTCTTATTTAGGATTATTTTAAATACTGTGGGCTTATTTGCAAGAAATATTATTTCCTGATTTATAACTCGTGCAGCCCTATTGACTTATATGGAGAGCGAGACAGTGTCAGACTCATTGCCATTCTCAAAGGTATGTAAATAGCATCTGTCAGTACAAACAAGACTGCAAAGGACCTCTCTTTGGAGGCCACGCATAAAGTATGGCTGTTTACTTACTGTTGGAAGGAAAGTGGCTAATGTGTCCCTGCAGGCACTGTCGGTCATGACAAGGCATCCCTCTGTCAAAAGATTTGGAGGGATGTTTAATCCAGGAGTGCATTTTGCTGTTTTCATAGAGTATAACTCATTCCCAGAGCAGCCCTGCTGAAGGACGCAGAGCTGTCCTGGGAAGCTGAGCTTTTCTTGCCAAATGTACAGTCTTTGTTGTGTAGGGTATGTAGATGGTAGAGAGTTGGAAACCGGAGGATCATAGACTGCTTGTGTGGTACACCGTAAAAGATGTAATTCTGTGATATACAGTGTTGGACCCAATTTCCGACTAGAAAGCACAACTGGATTAGTTCATTAGAAAATACAGCCAGCTGGCTCAGCATTTGGTCTTATAGAATCTCTTGTAAGATTATTGTTTCAGTCTGAGACGAATGGCATACTTCTAATTGACCAGATAGGAGATGGGAACATTGCGTAAGTGATAGTATCAAACCACGGCAGCACTGTGTAGGGGAGGGGAGATGATAATGATGTCTTACCCAGGAAGGCATCTGTGAAACAGATTTGGTGGAGTCAGAAAGCATGGAAGATGCTTGAGAAGGCAGTGAAAGCTGGCTTTTATTCACAGCTCCTTTGGCAGGAACAGTGATTTGAGGGAAAGCAGAGAATTAAGGGTTTTCTTTAGTTTTTTTAAAGCAAGCTCTTCACTGGCAAACAAAAGTTATGTTACAAATTGACAGGATATTCAGAGGAGATATGAAAAAAGGGAAAGAAAAAAGCTCATTTATTTAAACAGCAAATTATTTTAGTTACCCATTTGGTGCACACAGTTGTCAAAAAATCACCATAAGTGTAGTGGTAGCTCCCAGTGTTGACAATAGTTTGCGTATTTGTAATATATTATATGGTAATATTGGTAGGACACGTGTTTATATCTTGGTCCAAGCTATAAGCAGAGCTGGATGCAGCCACATACTGCTGGAGGGAAAGAGGTGGAGTATGACAGACTGTTGCAAAAGGTGATAGTCCAACTCCTGCAAAGACAAGAATCACAGTTGAGAGGAAAGCAGAGTAATCCACAAGCCTGCATGTGAGACTTCAAAGTTACAGTGCTTTGTCTCATCTTCTTTTTCATGCGTTGCCAAGATTTGCTTTCCTGTTCCAAAGCACTCTGCTTGGCAAGCCTTCTGTTTTGATTTTGGCAGGGCATTTCTTCCTCAGGGCATATGAGGAAGAACCAATATCAATGCATACACTCTTTGCTACTATTCCTACCCTTATCCATAGAAGTTCCAGCTAAATTAAAGGCAAGGTGTAAAAGAAGGGGAAAATCACCTGTACAGTTTTTACCTAAAGGGCAGTCATACCACAGGCTAGGTACAAGCTTGTGGTACTCAGATGCAGGTATCTGCGCCAATACGCTTCTGACAGGGCAAAGGTTTGCTAGAATAACCTCTCCTCTACGTCTCTGCTTTTGCTAGTCCTGAAAATGTTACAGAATCAATAAAGATGTGAAAGGGAAACTCTAGACTTTGATGAATTCTTCCATTTTGGAATCTCTCTCAAAAGAAATTGCCTCTGAACCTTGTATGTTTATTTTCTGCCATTTGCAAGTCACCGTCATTGTTGCTAACAATGTCTGTAGGTGGATGGGAGCCAGTGAGTTTGCCCCTTCTTTCTAAGGTACTCCTCCTAGGGGATGTGACTTCTTCTTCACTGTGTGTGTTCCATTCTTTGTCATTTGCCAGGTGTGATATTCTCCACAATATGCAGAGGTACATATTTTATAGTCTTCTTTTTCTTTTAGATCTTGAGAATCTAAATAGCCTTAATACCTAGTCTCTCCACACCTGTCCTTTTGCTTTATTGATTTTATTGCTTTCCTTTTTTCTGCCATAAAGTGATCTCTATGTTGTACATTCTACACATAAAACTAACAAAACTGTCCACGGACTTTTCTCTTTCACAACCGTAAGCAACGTCTTCTCAAACAATTTTAGTGTCCTTTATATGATGACAGCATTCTTAGGAAGGAAGCAATACGTAAGCATTGAAAGAGGAAAAGATATGGGCATCAGTGTGAAACGGGAGGAGGAAAACAACTGAAAAATAAAGAGGTCATGAAGAAATGAATTTGGAAAAAGAAGTAAATTGAAATACTTTTTAAAAGTAGACTGGAAAATGAGGACAGACTTTTGTGAGGTGATAAGGATTTATGCTGAGAAAGACTAGCAAAACCTTACAACATTATTCTGAATTAGATCTAGGGACTAAACCCAAAATTTCACAGCGCCTTGATCTGCAGAGTACACATCTAGCTCTTCATAGCTTTCCTTTCAAACTGTTACATGTTATTCTTAACAAAGTGAACTCTCCTGATGGCTTCAGTTGGGCTCTATGATCAGATCTATGTCAATGGGAGAAATGTTTCCTCATTAAACTTCTATCAAGGAGTTTTGTAGCCTGTTCTGGAATTAAATGAGGCCTGAGGCTGCTTTTCAGTCTTCAGTGTGGACTTAAGAACGGGATCAGGCTACAGTGGAGGGGTAGGGCTAGAGTTCTAGTTATCCTTTAGATCACTTTTGCAGTAGCTTTGCTATGTTTTAGGTTCCTGTTCTTATTAAGGGTTCTCTATCATCCTTTCTGCTGAGTACAGCTTTTAGGTCCTTAAAGCTGATGTTACTCCTCACTTCCGTAGAAGCAATGGAGTAATGACAATTTTTAATGATTCTTAGACAAAGGCACACTGTTCTAGACATATGCAGAGCTGTTAGAGGGAGCAGCAAGGAAGGCAGTTAAACACCGAGAGCTAGTTGAAGGAAAGGAAAAATAAATGCTTCCTGCTGTAACTACTATACTCTCAGTAAAAATTCAGGCTGGTTTGTTGAAATCTAAAATTATTGCTATGAATGTGAATGAGAATTTAGTGGGGTCACATGGGAGTCCCACCTGGCACTCTCCATTTAGAGGCCAAATTAGGGAATAGACCTTGTGTTGACAGTTCAGTGGATTTACGACGTTCTGTATTTTCTCCATGGATAAAGAAAACATTCCATCCTTGGTGGCTGTCAAACCAGGCCTTTTACAAAGTGCTAGGTATCTATGTTGCAAAGTAGCTTTAGATCATGAAGAGAATTCATGCTCTACCGTTCATGGACCGAAAAGAAGAAAGTGATGTGTGGCTCTTCATTTTCCTCTGAAATAGTGTTATCACACGGATGCACCATAGCTGCAATACAATCATGTATCAATGCAGTTTGAAAGTGTGCCACAAAGAGGTCAATAAACTATTGCAGGGTAACTTGGAGGAATGAGTTTACCTGTTGCAAAATGTAACTAGAAAGCAGAGATAACACCAGCAATGGTGAACCTGTCATAAATATATATATATATATATTTATGTATATATAGGTGTTGACGATGACCTTGGTTTTATAATCTCGCTTTGGTGATGATGCCAACAGAGCTCAGTCTCAGTAAATTAAAGCTTGCTCTTAAGTGAATAGTCCAGAACCAAACACCTTTGGAATTCATCACTAATGATGGGGCCAGTTCAGACTCCTTTATGAGGTCCTTAAAACACGTAAAAAAAAATCCAGGTTAAACTTAATTTTGGGATCAGGTCAGGACCTGCAAGCAGATTTTTTGCATCACCCATGTTTAATTAAACTTAGTATAGACTATAAATATGTGCTCTCACCATGACCTGCCTGCTCTGGTTTACCTTAGGAAATCTGAACATATCAAACACAAGGTAGTCAAGGCATAAATGTAATCCTTCCGTCGTAATCATCTTCCATTTTCCATTCCATTCATTAACAGAAGTCTTATCCTAAAAGCAAGCAAACAAGCTGCAATTTAGAATCATTACCTCAATGCTAATAAAAGTCCTGATGTACTGCATGTGCAACCCATAAATATCGGTCAGCTAAGTGTTCACCATCTGTTCCGTTATCCCTCACAGTAAATAATCACTATTGCAGCATTTAAATCAAAAACATGCTTAGAAATCTCTGTGCTCATTATCAGACAGAGTTCATTTCAGCTCATCACACTGTTTCAAAACAGGTCTTCATCATTTTCCATCTGGGAATATTACAAGCAAGTACCAAAACAGGTGGGTAGACACTCGGGGCATCTGCGAACGTTTTTTAACCTAAAGAGTATTTCTGTTTATGCCAGTTAGACTTTCCGTAGTATTTTATACAACCAGTAATGATGAACTGTTTGGTAATTGTGCCAGTGCCAGAAAGAAAAGCAGCAGCCTTTCTATGGATTGTCCAGGGACTCAGTTCAGGCTTAGTCAGCTCAGCCCGAGAGACACACAGTTCACTCTGGGTGCGTTTAGTGGTGTAGTATAGGTATTAGCTTACTCACCACCATCCTAATACAACCTCATTGTCTCATTTGTAAAGTCCTGCTAGTAACTGGATACCTAACCTATACTGGAGAAGACAGAAATTATTTCTTTAAACCCACTTCCAGTTTCCCAGTAATTTTGATTTTTGTCCAGTTTGAAATGTTAGGAATATGTAATTAGAAATGAATGGTTAGGATTATAAGATGATTGTGCTTTCAGTGCTGCAGCGCTTTTAGTGAATTAGCCTTAGTGTTTACAAGAGACTCACAAAGTTAAACCTACAAAGCTTTAAAGTGAATTGCACCGTTTGTATAATTCTCTGAGGAGGAAAATGTTTTCGCAAGGTTCTTGGCACAACTTTCTTTGAAATTGTTAGAGCCTTTTATTTACCAAACAGTGTACATTGTTAAAAGTAAAACTTCCACAGCGCTCTAAATTTTGGCCCAGTTAATCTTTCAGGAGTGCTGAAAACAGGGCTTTAATTAGCAACTTTATCAGTTAACCCAGTCACTCATCCCAGTGCTTATCTGATACTGTGTCCATGCAGGCACTTGGGGACATCAGAAAAAGGCCGACTTGTCAGTGGGACAGTTGAGAGGACCTCGGTGGCAGGGGGAAAAAAAGAGCCTACAGAAATGGGTGGCATTAAATGGAATTTGATACAAATCCAAAAGGAATTATCCCACCAGAGTAGCCTAGGATAGGAGCGGATTTCCCTTGTGTTTCTCCCTGATCTTCTCTGGTATGTCACCCACAGGCGCAGAGAGGAAGCCAGCGGTCCCTTGCAGCGTGAAAGTGGGGTCTGGCGTGATTGAAGTCCTTCACTGGGGAGGTGCTGACTGAGCTGAGAATAAAACCGCGCCGACGCCGTCGTCGCAGGAGGAGCCGGCTCGAGCCAGCGGGGGGGCTCTCGGCCAAGGCGCTCATTAAACTCTTCTGCTGTCTTCAGCAACAAAGATCCAGCGAGAAATATGCTCTCCCTGCTTGCCTCTAATTTTTCTGTTTTCTGTTCAAGGGACAGAGTGTGTGTTTATACGTGAGTGCAGCTGAGGGGGTGACGGTGGTGTTAGAGAGAGTCAACCAAAAACCATACGTGCTTACCTGTAAAGGGACTTGGGAAGAATAACGTATGAAGAATTTCTGATGGATGGCCAGAGCAGAGGAAACCCATGATGATCTATCTCGGGGACGAAAAGGGAAGACTTCTTGTTTCCTTAGGGTGAGGCTGTCACCACGGGCTCTTCTAGCAGAAAGAGGCTTGTGCTCCAGTTCATGCGGCACTCAATCACCAGCAGTAATTGTCCTGTGAGTACTTCAGCCTGTGCCTGGTGGACTCTGTGACCAGGCGGGCAGGGCTTATCCTGCGGCTTTAGAGGCTGTGGCTGGTCCTCTGAAACAATTGAAAAACAATACCCCAGGGCTTAGGGGGAAATTAAAAAATAAGCTGAATCAAAATAACTTAGGTGATCTGCTTCAGGTACTCCTGCTCAGTAATAAACATGGAAAATAAAAAAACTAAATCAGGAAATAAACATGGAAATATAGACCACATTGCAAAGAATGAAGGCTATCTAGAAAAACAAAAAGACATTTTGGGGGAGAGCTGGGCTTTCATTTTATTCTTCACCTTACTTCGTTTGCATTTGTGAAGTGGTCTGTAACGCCTCTTGCGCTCAGTTTAGTCTTTCACATGGCATCATTTGTGGTTCAGAATTCTTACTCACCTCATTTTTTCTCCCTAAACAAAGATGTACCATTCATGTAGTTCTAAAACTGCCTTGTCAGCAAAAAATCTGTAGCTCTCACCAATGCAAGGAAGTCTGATATTAAAAACATGCATCGCTTTGCTATCTTAAGATGAACCCATTAGCATGTGGCTGAAGAGTAAGTTCGAGAGGGAGAAATCGCGTTAAGAGGACGGAGTGACTACCTGGTGCCAAGAAGATATTTTATGCTTGCTCAAGCGGTTCTGATGAGTTGATAGCTGAAATGTTTATGCTTTTATTCACATAGATAGCATACTAAAGACGTCTATTTTAAACAACAGATAATCCAAATGGTGCATTTAGTTTGTGATGTAACTGTGGCTGGTGTTCTAGGGCTTGCAGGCTTTGCTCCTGCTCTTATTTACTTGTAGCTGGGCCCTGCAAAGCTAGGCCCTTGACTTCTTTCCAACCTGAAAACAAAGGCAGAAAACAAAAACCAGGAAGACATGTACCGGCTGTAAATTTTCTGTTCGTGCTGATGCAGAATACAAACGCAAAGCATTGTAATGATTTTTCACTCCACTGCTAAAATGTGTAAAATCATGAAAAGTTCTGTTTATAAATAGAAAATCTGGGTCTCAGGAGTATCTAAGCATGTAACTCTGATAAACAGGATTTAGTGAAGCCCAGTTCCAAACTGCTGTTTGATTTGTTGCAAGATTGTAAATGTAATGAGCAACTTCATTCTGGGGGCATCCTTCGGACCTCATTTCTTAATTTTTCTTACATACTGTCACCTCCTTCAAACTGCCCCACTCCCTACCTTTGATTGCTCATTTCCCCCAGCAGCACTTTTCTTGATTTTCTCATTCTTTCTCTGGAAAAAAGAAATAGCCTCGCTACTACATTGTCCTTTAAAAAACAGAAAACTACGTTTTTTTTCCTGCCTGGATCACTTAATATCCTCAGCATCAGATCTTGGCTGCCTATTGAGACCAGTGGTTTGTGTGTCCAGTCTTACATTCTTAGTCTTTTCTCCACTTTATTGTAATCTTAGAATGTGTAAGGGACTTTTTAACAAAGGCCCTACATAAAAAGAGCCTAGATACTTCTTGCAGCCTCTGGGCATTTTCACCTTTCTATGGAAGGGTATTTTGATATAGCTTCTGACACATTTAGAGGGTACAGTAGACCACAGTATTCAAAATAAAACAAGCAGAAAAGGAACAATAAAAGATTTATTTGACATCTGTTTATCCTGTCCTTAACCACTCCATTTCTTAGAAGTCCTCTCCCCTGGTAATCGTAGGTTAGTAGGCCATTATGGTAATTTCTAGATGTATGTAACTGTCCAGACTATTCCAAAAATAGAAGAGGCTGGTCCAAATTCTTGTATTTGCTGCAATCTGGGAAACCTTATGCTGATGAGCTTCCCATGCAAACAAATTCCAAGTGTCTTTGGAGAAAAGCTAGTTGAAAAATTAATCTACGTAAACTTTTCAATAATTTTCTCCAAAGGAGTGGCATTTTACCTAGCCACCAAACTTACCAAGTAGTTTCTGTGATAGATCATCTAGCTAGCATTATGACAGCTCCTCAGTTTGTATCATTTAAGTCTGTTCATTGTTGTTAGTATTTGTCAAGGGCTGCCCAACAGTGACTACCATGTACAACCTCTGTTTGGGATTGCTCATGACATCCCAGGGTTTTGGCTCCTTGGTGCCCTGGATCTGGGTCTTGCTCTGGGTCTTTTCTGGTTTGATCTCTTCTGTGACACAGAGCTACAGACATTTTTTATTCTGTCCCACTCAGAGACCTATTGCCAAAATTCTAAGGAGTGGATAGGTATTAACAGTGATAGCAGACTCAGAGAAGGGAAAGGGAAAGAAGTCACTCAATCCATCCCTGAATTATGTCATTCATGAAAGATATTTGTCTAAACTCTTCTTACTTAAATGGTCCTGTGATGCTAACACCACAGCTTCCCCAGGCAACTGATTGACAGTGTTTAGTATTAGAAGGTTAATATTAATTTCTCAAATTGTGTCATTGTATCATTCCTTGTGTCATTCCTTCTCCTACTGACCTTCCTAGCAACAGCATGGATGCCAGATGATTGTTATTCTGTTTTCCACAAGTTTTGTCTTATCTAAGCTAAGCAGAGCCAGTGTCTTTCAATCGCTCCTTCCAAGTCACATTTTTTAGATCTCTCTTTACCATTGCAGACCTCCTCTGGATTTTTCCTTCATCTGGCCCATGTATCTCTGCAAGTGATTAAGCCAGCATCCCAGACAAGGCCTTACCATGATGGTGTCTTGTGTCTTCTGTAGGCTAAACTGCTCTTTAAATGCCTCAAACTGGAATCGGTCTTTTCTTAGCATGACATTTTTGCCTGATGTGCAGCTTGTGATCTGCTACCTGTTTCTCACTGTTCTGTATTTTTAAAGTGGATAATCCCTCTTTAAAACCATTGTCAGTCCCCTGTCTGTTGGGGGAAGGGAAGGGTCAGGTCTTCAAGTTTCCTAGGACTACATTTAAAATACAGATTATTTGAAATAATTTATCTAGTGACTCTCTGGTATTAATTCTGACATTGTAAGCATAACTGAACCTTTTAGAAGAATCTGAAACAAAATAATCATTACTTGCTGCGGTCTATGGCATGTTCGGTGTCCTCTGCCTTTCTTATTAGGTAGCATACCAATGTTTCTTGTTATCCTCTGACTCCAAAAGGATTTGTAGAACCAATGGGATAGTTTCTTTTCAGCCCACATTTGAGCTGTAAATTGTACTTAATTTTGTGTATCTACCATAGTGGCTTGTCCTTATGTATTTGCGTTCCTTTATTCCTCCCAAATACTCTCAGTTTTCACTTTCTGTAGGCTTCTATTTGTGTGCAACTTTTTTTTTATTTGAAGTCAATAAACACCTTCTGCTTAACTAACAGTAATTTTTTTTTTTTTACAAATTCCTTGAAATTTATTGCTAGATTTTGCTATTTTTAATGAAACATAACCATCAAAATAATCTGATACCAGTTGAAGGCTAGTTAATAGTCTGGGGCTCCCAGACTAAAAGCAAAACTCATTATCAAGATAATATTAAAAGTAACACACAGACTCAAAGAACACTTAGACCTTATGACAGTATTGCCACAGTCCTTCACATCAGTGTAGCATCTACATTATTTATCCTTTGTCTCATACACCTCCCACCCCAAACTTTTTGCACAGAGCGGGGGTGGTGGTGGGCATTGGCTTTGTTTTGTCCAGTATGGGAAATATACAGTCAGTCTTCATATAACAAAATTTGTCACTGAATTTCTGGTTTACAGAAATTCTTTAATTGTTTCTTTATTTTTTTTAAATATTAAGAAAATAGAAAGTACTATTTTCTTTTTAAGTAAATCATACAAAATTGAGGTTACATTACAAATGAAACTAGAACAGAGAATTTATTACCCAATCTTATATTGTATTTCGAGCGCTGGCTAATCAAAGTCTTAACCTCTTTTGACTCTCAAAAAGGCCAGATCATGGCTTCATTGAGATAAAAAGTAATTTTCATCTTTTCTCCAGTAGGGCCAAGATTTTACCTAGAAGAGTGTTCTCACCGTCTTGCTATACTGTGCTCCCTAGCTGAGAATGATCCTAGCTGTTATGATTCTAGCAACAGAAATTGCTGCATTTCTGTTTCGGCCAGAGAACACTTTTTCCGTTGTTGTGTTAGTAAATAATTCAGGTTGCTCACCACTGAAGGCAATGGTTTACGAAAGCCACAAGATGAAATAGCCAATCTCATTTTACCATCAAGTATGTCACAGCCCTTCTATTTTCCATGTAGCATAGACATCATGTGAAGAAACTTAAATATGTAGGAATGATAAAATGAATAAGGAGAAGAATATGAAAAAAATACAGGGAGCAGAACAACACAGACAATAAATCAGGATAGAAAGATTTGGGTTCCAGATTATTGCAGAAAATTGTCTGTTCTGTCAGACAAACTCTCAAGGATAGCTCCTGGAAAGAGGAAATTTCTGTCTTAGAAATGGCAATACAGTCAGTAACCAAGTGGTCTCTAAGGAGTCCCGCAAGCCAAGAAGACTTAATTTTGGCAGACTGGTGCTCTTAAAATGTTGGGTGAATGTGCAACGTTGTGGTTTTATCTGCCTCTGATGCAACGCTTGCTTGTGTGTCTCTCCCAGACGTACAGCATTGCAAGTGGAATTATTTAGGTTTTCATCAGATGTGATTAATTCTTCTGGGCTTTCCTGTCTAACCACACGGAGGTTATTACCCATGTACCCTTTTTCATAAACCATCTACATGCATTCTTTTTATGGAATGAGAACAAAGGAGACCATAGCCTCATAGTCTTGTCTCTTTTCTTTTCTTTTCTTTTCTTTTCTTTTCTTTTCTTTTCTTTTCTTTTCTTTTCTTTTCTTTTCTTTTCTTTTCTTTTCTTTTCTTTTCTTTTCT